>NC_048596.1:157369396-157721896 GCF_003668045.3 Cricetulus griseus
TTTCAACCTAAGATCACACAGACTTCCAGGTTTGAGAATGATGAAACAAAGTCTGTCTCCATTTACTACCTGGGAGCTGTGATTAACAAATGAGTGTCGATTTAGGGTGGAATACGTGTGTGTGTGTGTGTGTGTGTGTGTGTGTGTGTGTGTGTGTGTGTGTGTGTGTGGTGTATTTTATAGTTTTGATATACATGGAAAGAAGCTGGTATAAGGATAGGATTGTTTATATGACTTCTTTTTCATTTCTTACTTGTCATATTTATTTGCTTTATTGAGGTATAATTGATCTGGTGTCTAGCTTGAACATTATCATTAATTCTTTCTCTGTCTTCTTCAAAACTCCCTTTTACTTCTCCAGGAGGAAATGCACTATGCAGGAAAATGATTATAAAGGTCTTTTTTTTTTTTGGCCATATCCAAAGGAAGTCATGGTTAAATAGGGGAATTAGTTTTTGAAGCAATTCTGAGTAAATATTTTTATTCTCCTTAACCTTAATTCCCTTGTCTGCAACAGGAAAAGGACAGAATTCCTCTTGGGAGTATTACAGTTTCAAAGTGGGTTATTTGCCACAACACAAGTTAGATAATTCTCAGTGTTCATAAGAGAACTGTTCTTGTTTGAATACAAATGCTCCTGCCAGTTCATGTATTAAATATTTGGTTCCCAGCTGCTGGCTTTATTTTGGAAATAAATAGAGGAAAATTTAGGGACTAGGACTCAGCTGGAAGACATGAATTTCTGAGCTGTGGTTTTGAAGGCAGTGCTTGTGCCTTGGTCTCTCTGGATCTCAGTGGTTGTCATGAGGTCAACAAACTCTGCTACAGGTTTTCTCACTAGGGGGTTCTGCCTCACTGAGACCCAGCCAGGTGACCTTGATCTAACTCTCTGAAACTGTAAGCCAAAAGAACCCTTCCTCCTTTTCTTAGCTATTTGGTCAAAATGATATAAAGCCAACTAGCAGCGAGTGCCAGGATAGGCTCCAAAGCTACACAGAGAAACCCTGTCTAAAAAAACCAAAAAAATAAAAAAATAAATAAAAGCCAACTAACACAAAAGCCTTCAAGTTAATTCAGATAGTATTTAAGATGAGCCATATTTTCTTCAACTTCCATACAGAAGGTAACTTTTTATAGTATCATTAAGGAATTATTCTTAGTGTTATGAGCATTCAGGCAAATGGATGTGTTTGATTGAAAGCTTATGGTTCAATGTGTGGATTTAGGAGTGAATTTCTGTTATTGGGACCATGTTTGATATGAATATATACTCATATACATGCACTGCTGATGAATTCTCTAGATCATATCTAGAATAACAGCATTAATTTGGTAGATTTCTGTCACAGAGTTTGCAAGAAATTATTTTTAATGAATTCCAATTTAAAAAAAAAAAACACTCCAGATTGTTTGCTGCCCTTGGTGCCATGTGGATTTAACCAATTTAGCAGTGGGTGTCGAGTATGTTCAGTGTTTAAAAAATAGTGATCACAAAGAGGAATATGGAACAGCACTTACATAAAGGCTGAGTGGATGATTAGTAATCAGGACCAAGCTGTGCTCTTGGCTTCCCACCTTACAGAGGTCACACATGATGAGCGGGTCTGTTTTGCAAAATCTTCAGGTTTAGATGAGTGTTTTGTTGTTTTGGTTTTGTTAAATGTACAGAATGGTGTCCAGAGTGCTTTAAAGTCAACAGAAGCACTTAAAAGTGATGCATTTCTTAAGAATGGTGGCATCTTAAACTTGAACTCAATTCATTTTTTCATACTGTTTCCTTTGAATCAAAATTTGAAAGAGTCTAGGTAAACTATGAAAAAATTTTAAATCTTAATTTGGAAACAAATATCCTTCCATCAGGGAACTATATTTTTCTTTTTTCTTTTTTTTATTTTTTTGTTTTTTTCGAGACAGGGTTTCTCTGGGTAGCTTTGGAGCCTATCCTGGCACTTGCTCTGGAGACCAGGCTGGCCTCGAACTCACAGAGATCCGCCTGCCTCTGCCTCCCAAGTGCTGGGATTAAAGGCATGTGCCACAAACACCTGGCCCCCTCTCCCTTCTTTCCACTGATTTTTTTTTCTCTTTCATTCATGGAAGTAACATCTTATATGTAGGCCTTTAGTCTCTGTCCAAGGTGAGTACATTAATTTTCCTTTCACTCTACTCTCCCGCTGTAAAAAGTACCCAGTTCTCCTACTGCCTGTTGTCACCAACACAGAATTCAATCCTCAAAGGTGATTCAGAACTCACCAATTCTAGTTCATATTTTTTACTGTTCAAGTTTTCCCTCCTATCTTTGGAATATGCTCATTGTCCTGATGTTTAAGTGTAATTGGTCTGATCTTTTAAAGTAATACCTTGAAAATATTAGTTAAAATAGCAATGTTGTCCCTAAAATTATAAAATGACCTCTATGCTACCATTCACTGATCCCTGGTTACAAGATAGAATAAAGGTGTGAGGACATAGGATGTGACACATTGGAGACAACAGGATATGACATAAATAGGATATGTGAGTAATCACTACCCCTTGTCAAAACTTTAATCTCAGCTGTTAAATTATACTTTTCAGCACACCCCTGCAGTAATTTTCCATAAAATATGGGGAGCATAAGTGGAACAGCACAAGTGCATGGCCCTGTGCATGGCAAGTCACCTCCATTGAACATATAAAGTGTACTGAGGGGAGACTGAATGTGTTCAAAGTAGACGTCCAAGATGTCCATAATCTTTTCACCTTTTGATGATAAGCATGACCAAATTCAAATAGCAACAGAATTTTCATACTTTTAAAGAATTATTTAAATATTGGGGAAGAGCCCATGACCACAACTTCAAATTGTGCTTTAAAACAGGATCTAGTCTCATTCCTGTTGCTATGATAAGACACTCTGACCAAAAGCAACTTAGGAGACAAATGAGTCCATTTGACTTACACTTCCAGGTCATAGTCTATCATCAAGTAAAGTCTGGGCAGAAAATTGAAGCCAAACTTACTTGCTATTTTATGCAGTATTCCTCTAGACCCAGTAATTCACAGCCAAGAGAGTACAGCAGAAACTATTGAGGAAAGTTGTTCTTTGACTCATGTAGACTTGTGCTCAGTTGACTTATTTGTACAGCTCAGGACCTCCCACCCACGAAACTATACCAGCCACAGAGGGCTGGGCCCTCCATTACCAGTTAACAGTGAAGACACTCCCCTACCCATAGGCCCTCAGGCCAGATGGTCTAGGGAATTCCCAGCTGAGGTTCTCTTCTAAGGTAGTTTCTAGTATGTGTGAAGTTGAGAGTTGAAGCTAACTAGGATAAGCAGTAATTTGGTTTTAATAAAACTATATAGTTAGTAACTTGGTGTCTTAGGATTTTCATTACTGTGAAGAGACACCATGACTGCAGCAACTCTTATAAAGAAAACATTTAGTTGAGGTGGCTCACTTGCAGTTTCAGAGATTCAGTCCATTATCATCAAGACAGGGAGGAGCATGGCAAGACAGGCAGGCAGATGTGGTGCTGGAGCTGAGAGTTCTACATCTTGCAGACAACAGGAAGTCAACTTAAAGTCACACTGAGGGAAGCTTGAGCAAAAGATAACTCAAAGTCCACCCTTACAGTGACACACTCCCTTCAACAAGGCCATACTTCCTAATAATGCCACTCCCTTTGGGGGCCATTTTATTTCAATGCACCACAGTTGGTAGTAGCTGTTAACATTTAGAATAGTTAATAAAGTTTTAATACTTTTTTGTGTACATGAACATAAAAAATGTAAGACACTAAGTATTGAATCCCAGGCATGCGTACTATGAACATGAGTTTTAATTCTAAGAATTACATTTGATCTCAACCATTTGGCTCCTTAACATTACCAGACATTGTATATTAAACATCAAGTGAGGCTAGACCCTGCACTGAGGTACTTGAACCAATACAGTAATCATTGGTTAATAATGCTTGGCTGTTTGCTGTTGTTGGCAACAATACAGCTTTGATAGCCTAACAACAGATAGGAACACAAATGTAATATAAAGTTAGCCTTCCAAAGCCATGGAAAATAATGAGAATAAAAAAAAAATGAGTAGGTAAGAACTGAGTTTTGTTTTTGAAAAGTTTTCACTGAAAACAAATTATTTATGATATTGTATGTTAACTTTTATCTTTATGCCTAACATAGAGAAAAATCAAGGAAGATGAAGATTCATACATCGAAATCATATAAGTTACTATTTATGTACTAGGGTTGAGCAGAAAGATGTATGATTAAGGCTGAATTTTGAGATAGATACAATACTTCTCTAGATAAAGGAGGAAATATGGTGAGCTAGGACATTACATACTTTGGAAAGAACACATTTATTGAAGGAAGTGTTGACTTTTGTAGAGAGTAGAGTTACCAAGACTTGCTGTGTCACATGAATCTACTTCCTTGTAGCCAGACATCAAAGGGCAGCCTATGTCTCCTCTCCTCAGTCATGGCCATGCTTTGTTACTTACCAAGTTGTGTGTGTTGTTCTTTACTGTGTTTTCCAATATCATGAGAAGTATAGTAAATGATATCCTGAAAAATGGAATTTGTAATCAATTTTTTAATTCTCACAATGACAGGATCCTACTTTTAAATATAAGGGGACCATGCATTTGAAGAGATAGGAAGCATGAGCTCTAAAACACAATGTTTAAATAACTTGTCCATTTAGCCCACAGATTCTCAGCAGAGGAGGAACAGAAAACCAGTATCAGTTCTTCCAACCTTGGTTATTTGCAGTGTGGAGTCAAGTCATTGATGAAAAAGAAGTTCACAGACTACTCAGAGCTGAGGAGCCCCACCTGTTTTCCATACTGCCTCTAGTCCTTGAGTTCTGATGGAAGCTATTTAGTGAAGGACAGGCAGAGAATGTTCAGCTTCAGAAGTGCCAGGGTACACCACTCCTCATGCAGTTGACACGTCTCTTTCTTTGATAAAAGAATGACTTTGTGGCTTAGAAGGAAATAAAAATCCTAAATTTCAGAAAGGGAGAAAATGATGATCAGACAGTCTTTTGTTGATTTTCAGGTGGTTGATTATCTCTTGAATTATTGGCCATTTATCTTCTGCCTGCTTAGAAAATTTCTAGTTTAATTTTTAGAAGTTAAAATCAGAAAAGCTTCTGGAGTGGGAAATGGAAGAAAGAGGATGGCCAATTACCACAGCATACACAGAAAAGCAAGAATAGCAAATCAGTCAGTATTGTTTATCAAAACATTACATCTAAGACTGCTTAGATGTCATGATTCAACAATTTTACATTGATTTACTTTAATCCTTACACAGATGATTAGAAATTTGACTTCATACTATTAATATATCAGTGAGTTTACGTCCTCTTGAAAAGTTGGACAATTGTCAAATAATTATATAGCTCTGAGACCAATTGGCTTTGCAGAATCCTTGCTGTGGTAAGCATGGTGCAGGAGAAAATAGAAAACAGCTCTTTAAACATCTCCCTGCTAGGGCTGTCAGCACCCAATCCTGAGATGAGTAAGTTGGGATATGATGTGTGGTATAGACATGAGTAACTCAGGAAGTGAGGGCTATCCTGTTGGAAACACTTCACAAAGAGTGAGAATCAGCCTACAAGTAATGCATAAGGTTGAACATTAGGAATCTTGTTCTAGAGTTGACAATGGAAGAATAGAGACTGGGTGAGATTTCCATAGGAGAGACTACAATTGGAAAAAAATGATGCCTAAAGGCTGAACGTGGGAAACATCCACACAACTAGTGTTTACTCATAGGTAGTACTTACTTCTGTAACACCAATTTATAGAACCATTTCCATGTGCCAAATAGTTTGCGTGGACTGGCTCATCTACTCTTCTCAATCCCTAGTTGTAAGTGACATTATTAAGCTTGTATTACAGAAAGCTTGTAGGTATATAGACTCCCCCAAGAAGAAACTAGAATCCTGCCATGGCAGACACAGATGTCAATTGCTCAAGAATGTGGCAAGTAATAACCTATGGAATTCTGTGTCTGTTTAAAGCACACACCAATTTGGAAGCAGGAAAAACAGATGTTCCCAGCTCTGTGTAGGTGGGTAACCTGAACTCTCTCAGCTGTTCTGTCCTTTAGAGTTGTTACTTAACTAAGGGACATCATCAGAATTCGTCTCTGGAGAGTGCAGGGATTCTGTTGAATCACAGCTGACTCATAAAGTCCTCAGAGTTTGGCATTGCTGAATGGATTCTGTATAAATGTTGCCATGCATGAATTCCCATAAAATGAGGATGCTCTTTTGATAATGTATGATAATTGATTCTCTTTTAGATATAACTAGTAAAAATCCTACAGAATTAACTTTTTTCTCCAGAGAGTTTATTTTAAGAACAAATGATATTGTTTCTGTTCAAAAGTAGAGTATGCTGATGCCTTGGAAAGGACACCACAAATGTTCTATTTACTGTTAAGATAATTTTAGACATCACATGAAGATGTCCTCCTTTAGATCAATGATCTTAAATGAAATTTAAGAGCTATGTAAGTAAGCTATTTCAACAACTTGAAAACTGATGACATTTGTAATCACTGTATATATCCATCTCTTGTATTTTACTTTATCCGTTTACTTCATATGAGCTGAGAAATTTGTCACAGACATCAATGGGGGCTGGAGTGATGGTTCAGTAATGCTGATCTTTCTGAGGGTCAGTTCCCAGCACTCATACAGCAACTCACAACCACTTGTAACTCTACATCTAGGGGTTCTGATGCCCTCTTCTTGTCTCTGTCACCACACTACCTGATACATAGACATGCATGTAGGCAAAACACTCATAGACATAAAGTAAAAATCAATACACTTAAAAAAATAAAAGGTAAAAACATTTGTCTCAAAGATCTGAAGTCAGCAGAGTCTAGTATCAGGACACTGGCAATTGTCCCTGCTGACCCAAAGTCCTTTAATAGGGATGCTAAAATCATTCATGAATTTATTATCTACAAAGATACAAACATCCTTTAATGTTGTTGGTTGTATTAGTGTCAAAGTTTCAACTTAATTTTGAGGGGAACCTGTCATTCAAACCACAGGAGCGTAATAGTAGATAACTTGAGACTAATTTCAGAGACTTGAAATTACATACATGTGTTCTCAGTCTTCCTAATGCTGTGACTCTTTAATACAGTTCCTCATGTAGTGACACCAACCATAAAATTATTTCATTGCTGCTTCATACATATCTAATATGCAGGATATCTTCATGACCCACAGGTTGAAAACCACTGAGCTAGGTAATGCTAAGGTATAAGTAACTTTGTCTAGGGAGATAGGTCAGTGGATACAGTGCTTGCCATGTAAGAGTGAGAACCCAAGTTTGGTTTCCTATAACCCATGTAAAAGCTGGACATGGAAGCACACATCTGTAATCAAAGGGCTTGTACAATAAGGCAGGAGGTGGAGAAAGGAGAATCCCTGGAAGCTTTCAGACTAGTGAGCCCAGAATTCTCAACGTCAAAGTTACTAAAAGAGACCTCTTCCAGCAACCCAAAGGATAAGAACCTCCATTCTGGCATGTTTTCCTTTGACTACTCATGCATGACATGCCATAGCACACACACAGACACAGAAACAGACACAGACACACACAGACACACAGACACAGACACAGACACACACACACACACACACACACACACACACACACACACACACACACACACACACACACACACACACAAAACACACATACACTGGGGGGGATATATTACTTCAACTTGTAAGTGCTTAAATAGAAAGACATGTCTTGTAGAGAAATCATCCAAAATCAGTTCATTGGCGCTCTGACCCATGCATGTCAATATGAAGACCAAACATTAAGGCATTTCTACCATTTGTGGGAACACAGCAGCAGTGAAGAGAAACCTAGCAAATTTGTATAGCTGTTAAAGGAGTTTACTCAAAAGTGACATCCACCAGTTCTGATCAGATTTCCTTATAAAGCAAGCATATGAGCTGCCATTCTAGCATTGCAACCCTGCTATATGCCTGGAGGGGGAAATTCCAGTATTTGGCAGTATTGTGGCTATATTCTTGTAGGCACATCATTTCCTTGGCTTAGGTAACTGTACTGATGATTACTTTTGCTGAGACCAGAAGCAGGAGGAGGTGACATTTGGGGGAGGGGCTCATGATTTTAGTCCATCATGGTAAGGAACTCAGGTCATGGCAGTAGAAATGTGTGGTGGAGTCTGTTCACTTCATCACAGACCAGGAAGCATCCAAAGCAGCAGGAACCTAAAGCCAAGCACAGCCTTCAAAACCAGAAAGTATGGACCTTCTGCCAGCTGGGCTTCACCTCGGAAGGCTCCCTAGCCACTGGGCAGCGCCAGTGTCTAGGGTGGGGCTCTTCAAAACCTGAGCCTATGGGAGCTCACAGTGCACATGCTAGGGTAACATTTTAATGATATTTTTGCCTTGTTTCTCCTAATTTACCACTGAAACTCATTTGTTTTTTTCCTCTAGTTTATAAAGTGTGATACATTGACTAGAATAAGAGGCTGAGAATAGATTCTACCCTTCTTTTTTAATTAATTTTTAAAATTTAAATTAGAAACAATCTTATTTTACATACCAATCCCAAGTTCCCCTTCCCTCATGTCCTCCCACCCCCACCTCCATCTCCCCATCCCAACTCCCATCCACTCCTCAGAGAGGGTGAGACTTCCTATGGGGGATCATCAAAATCTGTCACATCATTTGGGGCAGGAATGAAGCCCTCCCCTCTGTATCTAGGCTGAGAGAGTATCCCTCGATGGGGAATGGGCTCCAGAAGCCTGTTCATGAACTAGGGATAAATACTGGTTTCACTACCAGAGCCCCCATAGACTGCCCAAGCCCCCTAACTGACACCCACGTTCAGGGGACCTAGTTTGATCTTCTGCAGGTTCCCTAGCTGTCAGACTGGGGTTTGTGAGCTCCCACTTGCTCAGGTCAGCTGTTTCTGTGGGCTTCCACCCTTCTTAAAAATACCAGTAACAATTGAGTTCACAGAGGTTTGTTGAGGTCATGTGGACTATCAAACTCAACATTATCCTTAACATTTGATTATTCTTCTGTAATACTTAAGTATAATTGATTTTCACTTATTAAAAATTCAAACCAATGGTGCAGACTGTATAGACCAGGCAGGTAAAGATCAGGGGAAAAGCTATCCCACTAGAAGAGGGATAAAAGTTAATATCGGAGCTGCAGACGTGGCACAGGGGTTATGAATGAAGAATGTGTTCCTCTTGCAGAGGAACTGTGTCCAGTCCCAAGAGTCCATGTCAGATGGCAGGCCTTCCTCAGGCAGACATCTGCACTCAACTGTGCACCTCTGCCTCAGCTATACACACAATTAAGAATAAAATACATTTTAAAATTATTTCTTTAGTTTTCTTTTCTTTTTAGAACACTTTTGAAATTTAAATATATTTTAATCATATTCTTTCCCCTCTCCCAAGTCCTTCCAGATTCTTCTCTCCCTTCCTCCCCACCCAACTTTTTTTCAAAAAGAAAAAAAAAACATAAAACAAAAACCCAGTACAAAAACACTCACAAACCAAGAAAATTATATATCCTAGAAGGTATAAATATAGCTCAGTGGTTACCCTTTACCCCAGTAGCTAGGTTTTCACGCATTCCTTCATTTTTTAAAAGAATGTAACAAAATGGAATCATTTTACTTGCAGGTCTATGCTTTCATTGATGAACACATGGTATTAAATAATTAATTGGTGTGCTTTTCCCTGAGGAAGACTATTTCTCTCACTCTTAGTATGACTTGGTTGCCTATAGCTGTGTGTGTGTGTGTGTGTGTGTGTGTGTGTGTGTGTGTGTGTGTGTGTAAGGTTGAAGTATTGTAGTCTCTCCCTGTCTTCTTTGGAAATTCTATTTTTATTGTCCTTGTCCATATCATTTGGCAGTCATGGGGGCAGGACTTCATGAGTCTATTTTCTGACATTTCTAAGAGACAAAATGTCACAGAAAACTCCATGATCCTCTGGCTCTTTCCATCCCCTTTCCTTCGATGTTCCCTGAGCCCCAGATGTAGAAGTGTTTTATAGATGTATCTATTGGGACTGGGCTCTAGACCTCTTCACCTTGATTCATTGGGGTTTTGTGTAATGGTCTCCATCTGTTGCAAAGTGAAGTTTTCTTGATGAAAGGTGAAGTCTACACTTACCTGGGAATATAAGGACAAATATTTAGAAGTAATTAAAGATTATGCTGTTTAGTAAAGTGATGATTTTTAAATGGAGAGGTACCTTTTATGGAGAATTTAAGGTTGCTACTAAACAGTAGAAATAGCTGTCTTTGGACTGTATCCAAACAGGTGAGATCAAGCTCATTTTGATAGCAAGTCAGGATATGTTTAGATTAGTTTTTGGACAGTGACCTCTAAAGATAAAAGATGAAAGGGCAAAATCACTTTTCAGACCTGTAATTATAAGTACCATATTACTGAAATTATTTTTTAATTCACTTGTTCAAACTTGAGGCTGTATTTTTGGCATGTGTTTCATTCACTTTCTTTGTTCATTAGTTAGTGGCATTTCTCAGCATTAGGCTAAAAATCCTAAATATTTGCCATCATGATTTTAGCTGCTAACATGGAGCAAAACAAAGTTGCAATGTATTCTGAAAGCACAGGAGGCAAACAGGCAGCAGGCCAGTGGCCTTTGAGTAAAAAATCTGAGGTTGACTTTACCAAGCTCATTTCTCCCTAATTATCCATTCCTCAGTCCCTGTATAGAATTAAATTTCTAGGTATTTGTGCATATCTTACATTCTTACTTACAAATGTTAATACATTCTATTTAATAATGGTTATTTTAAAATATCCTCTTATTCTGTTTTGTGAATAATTTATATATGCATTTGCTATTCATCAGCCAGTTACCAAGTGTCTGTAAGCTTGAACTGACAGAGGTCCTCTAGTAGAAGCCTGAGGGCCATCGGATGAGGCAGACAGCTACTCATCAAACCAGCACACCTTAGTTTAAAACCACACAAGGCTGGGAAGATTGAGGAATGTAGCAAAGAACCCTGAACAGCTTGGAGGTTAGGAAGATGTTCCTTGAATTATCACAATCCTGGAAATATGGACTCAAAAGATACTGGAGTAAAGGGTGTTCTGTGAACTCTGGGCTCAGGAAGAATAGATTTATTCCTTGAAAAATGAAAAGTAATGACTTGGGTGTGTGTTCTGCAGCAAGAGGATGGTAACACAGGCTTGGGCAGGTGCTGCTGAGGACAAATGTTAGATCTGATACCTTTGCCCATTTCTGTTAGCATATATGAGTTGTTAGAGTAAGGTGTACCATTTCGACATAACCAATGCACATGCATAGAATATACTTGATCATAATTGCCAACTCTATCATTTCACTTACACTACCCCAATTTTTTCTTTGTCCTATCCATATCCTAATAGTTTACTTACTATGTTCTCCATTTTCATATCCTTTTAACCCACCCCCACATACAGCTAGACTAACATAAAGAAGATAAAATTAAGAAATTGTCACTATGCGACTGACTTATTTCACTAAATATACTGATTTTTAATTTTATCCATGTTTCTGCAAACAACATAATTTAATTCTTTATGGATGAATAAATCATATAGATATAGATATAACATTTCCTTTATCTTCATCCATGGGTGATCACTCAGGCTTGTTCCTCAATCTAGCCATTAGACACAGTTATGAACATGGGTGTACAAATATCTCTTTGTATATTCACTTTGATTTTCCTGGATAATTCCCCTGAGGTGATATGGCTGGATCATATGGAAGTTGTACATTAAATTTTTGACATGAGTCTTAGGAGGATGGTTCTTACTGTCCTATGCAGAATGGTTCAAACTCAGTAGGAGTGAGTGCAGAGGTCTAGTTAGGGAATAATGCTATGTCCATATCATGAAGGTAGTAAAAGGTAGGGGGCAGCATATATAATTTAACGTGCCACTGAATGGAAAATAGAAATTAGCTATTTATAAAATATCTGTAATCAGTGCTGCTGAACTTAGGATTCAACCAATGGGTTCTTAAAACAATAGGATTACTATGGCAAAAGTATCATTTAGTAAGATACTCTCAGACATTAAAAAATAGACATGTGGTCTACATATTAACTAGTTACATTCATCTTAAGAAATGTTTAAATAATAGTTTTTTCTTTCAGATTTTTTATTCGAATTAAAACAAGATTGTTTTACATAACAATCCCAGTTCTCTTCTCCCTCCTGTCCTTCCCTACCACCACCCCCAACTAAAACCCTACCTATCACATATCCTTTCTGCTCCCTATGGATGGTGAGGCCTTCCATAGGGTGTCATCAGAATCTATCAAATCCTTTAGGATTAGGCCTAGGCCCACCCCCGTGTGTCTTGGCTGAGGGAGTATTACTCTATGTGGAATGGGCTCCCAAAGTCCACACCTATGCTAGGGATAAGTACTGAACTACTACATGAGGTCCTGTAGATTTCCGAAGTTTCCTCAATGAAATCCGTGTTTCTAGGGTGTGGATAAGTCCCATGCTGGTAACCCAGCTATCAGTCTAGGGAGTAAAAGTTCCTGATGTTCAGGTCAGCTGTTTCTGTGGGTTTCATCAGCCTGGTCTGGACCCCTTTGCTCTTCACTCGTCCTTCTCTGCACCGGGATTCCAGTTCAGTTCAGTGATAAGTTGTGGGTGTCTGCTTCTACTTCCACCAGCTCCTGGATTATGGCTATCGGGTGGCATATAAGTCAATCATCAATCTCATTATCAGGGGAGGGCATTTAAGGTAACTGTTGATTAGATTGTTAGATTGTTAGATTGTTCATCTTTGTAGAACTCCAGACATTTCCCTAGTGCCTGATTTCTCTGTAAACCTAAAATGTCTCCCTCTATTGTGGTATCTCCATTCTTGTTATCTTCTATTCTTGCCCTGACTCAACCTTTCTGATCCCTCATGTACTCTACATCCCTCCTGTTCTTCCCTTCTCATTCTCCTAGCTCCCTCCCCCCTCTTCCCCGATCTCAATTTGCTCAGGGGATCTTGACCCTTTCCCCTTCTCCATGGGACCACATATGTCTCTCTTAGGGTCCTCCTTATTTACTAGCTTCCCTGGCAGTGTGGATTGTAGGCTGGTAATCCTTCACTCTATGTCTAAAGTCCACATATGAGTGAGTACATATCATGTTTGTCTTTTTGTGATTGGGTTACCTTGCTCAGAATGGTTTCTTCTGGTTTCATTCATTGTCCTGCAAATTTCAAGATTCCATTGTGTTTTTTCGCTGGGTAGCACTCCATTGTGTAAATGTACCACATTTTCTCTATCCATTCTTAGGTTGAGGGGCATCTAGGCTGCTTCCAGTTTCTGGCTATTACAAATAGTGCTGCTATGAACATCACTGAATAGATGTCCTAGTTGTATGAATGTGCTTCTTTTGGGTATATGCCTAAGAGTGGAACTGCTGAATCTTGTGGTAGACTGATTCCCATTTTCTTGAGGAGTCGCCCTACTAATTTCCAAAGTGGAGGTACAAGTTGGCACTCCTGCCAGCAGTGGAGAAGTGTTCCCCTTTCTCCACATCCTCTCCAGCATGAACTGCCATTGGTGTTTTTGATTTTGGCCATTCTGACAGGAGTAGATGGTATCTCAGAGTTGTTTTGATTTGCATTTCCCTGATGGCTAAGGATGTTGAACACTTTCTTATGTATCTTTTAGCCATTTTAGATTCCCCCATGAGAATTGTCTATTTAGTTCTGTACACCACTTTTTAATTGGATTGTTTGGTGTTTTGGAGACTAGCTTCTTGAGTTCTTTGTATATTTTGGAGATCAGCCCTCTGTCAGATGTGGGGTTGGTGAATATCTTTTCCCAGTCTGTAGGCTCCTGTTTTGTATTGCTGACTGTGTCCTTTGCCTTACAGAAGCTTCTCAGTTTCAGGAGGTCCCATTTTTTAATTGTTGATCTCAGTGTCTGTGCTACTAGTGTAATGTTCAGTATTCAGTCTCCTGAACCAATTAATTCAAGGATATTTCCCACTTTATCTTCTAATAGGTTCAGTGTGGCTGGGTTTATGTTGAGGTCTTTGATCCATTTGGACTTAAGTTTTGTGCATGGTGATAGGCTTGGGTCTTTCTGTAATCTTCTACATGTCTGCATTCAGTTTTGCCAGCACCATTTGTTGAAGATGTTCTCTTTGTTCCATCCTATAAATTTGGGTTATTTGTCAAAAATCAGGTGTTCATAAGTGTGTGGGTCAATATCAGGGTTTTCAACTCTATTGTCTTGGTCTACCTGTCTATTTTTGTGCCAATACCAAGCTGTTTTCAGTACTATGGCTCTGTAATAGAGCTTGAAGTCAGTGATGGTAATGCCTCCAGAAGTTCCCTTATTGTACAGGGTTGTTTTGGCTATCCTGGGTCTTTTGTTTCTCCATATAAAGTTGAGAATTGTTCTTTCAAGGTCTGTGAAGAATTTTGCCTGTATTTTGATGGGGATTGCATTGAATCTGAGGATTTCTTTAGGCAAGATTGCCATTTTTACTATGTTGATCCTACCTATCCAAGAGCATGGGAGATATTGGTCTGTAGTTCTCTTTCTTAGTTTTGTCTTTTTGTGGCTTGTGTATCAACGCTATTGAAGCCTCATAAAAAGAGGCTTCTATTGTGTGGAATACTTTCAGGAGAATTGGTATTAGCTGTCCCTTGAATGTCTGGTAGAATTCTGCACTGAAGCCATCTGGCCCTGGGCTTCTTTTGGTTGGGAGACTTCTGATGACTGCTTCTATTTCATTAGGGGTTATAGGTCTATTTCAGTTGCTTATCTGTTCTTGATTTAATTTTGGTAAATGAAAATTGTCCATTTCCTTTAGATTTTTGAATTTTGAGGAATATATGTTTTTGAAGTATGACCTGATGATTCTCTGGATTTCCTCTGTGTCTGTTGTTATTTCCCCCTTTTCATTCCTGATTTTATTGATTTGCATGATCACTCTCTGCTGTTTGGTAAGTTTGGATAAAGGTTTCTCTATCTTGTTGATTTTCTCGAAGAACCATCTCTTTGTTATATTAATTCTTTGAATTGTTCTCCTACTTTCCATTTTATCGATTTCAGCCTTCAATATGATTATTTCCTGATGTCTACTCCTCCAGGGTGTATTGGCTTCTTTGTGTTCTAAAGCTTTCAGTTGTGCTATTAATTCTCTAGTGTGATCATTCTCCTGTTTCTTAACTTGGACACTTAGCACTATGAACTTTCCTCTTAGAACTGCTTTCAAAGTGTCCCATAGGTTTGGGTATGTTGTGTCTGCATTCTCATTGAATTCTAGGAGGTCTTTAATTTCTTTTTTTATTTATTCCTCAACCCAGGAATTGTGCGATTGGGTGTTACTTAATTTCCATGAGTTTGTATGTTTTCTGTAATTCGTGTTGTTGTTGAATTCTAACTTTAGAGCATGGTGGTCTGATAAGATACAGGGGGTTATTTCAATTTTTTGTACCTGTTGAGGTTTGCTATGCTGCCAAGTATGTGGTCAGTTTTAGAGAAGGTTTCATGTGGCGCTGAGAAGAATGTAAATTCTTTGTATTTGGATGGAATGTTCTATAGATATCTGTTAAGTCCAATTGGGCCATAACTTCTATTAGTTTATTTGATTCTTTGTTAAGTTTCTGTCTGGTGTTCCTGTCCAGTGGTGAGAATGGGGTGTTGAAGTATCCCACTAAAAGTGTGTGCGGTTTTATGTGTGATTTGAGTTTTAGTAATGTTTCTTTTACAAATGTGGATGCCTTTGTATTTGGGGCATAAATGTTCATTCAGAATTGAGACTTCATCCTGATGGATTTCTCCTGTGATGAGTAGGAAGTGACCTCCTTCATCTCTTTTGATTGATTTTAGTTTAAAATCCAATTTGTTGGATATTAGGGTTGCTACCCCCACTTGTTTCTTGGGTCTATTTGATTGGAAAATCTTTCCCCAACCTTTAATTCTTAGGTACCATCTGTCTTTGAAGTTGAGGTGTGTTTCTTGTATGCAGTGGAAGGATGGATTCTGTCTTTGTATCCATTCTGCTATCCTGTGTCTTTTTATGGTGAGTTAAGACCATTAATATTGAGGGATATTAATTACCATTGATTGTTCATTCTTGTTTGATTTTGGTTTGGTGCTGGTGGCGAAAATATGTGTGGTATTCTATCCATTTTTTCCTTTTGGCTATTGGTAAAGTGGGATTATCTATTACCTATATTTTTCTCTTTGTGGTTAACTTCCTTGAGTTGCAGTTTTCCTTCCAGAACTTTCTGTAGGACTGGATTGGTGGATATGTATTGTTTGAATCTGGTTTTGTCATGGGATATCTTGTTTTCTCCATTTATATTGATTGAAAGCTTTGCTGGGTTGCTGGGTATAGTAATCTGGGCTGGCATCCATGGTCTCTTAATGTAAGTAGAATATCTATCCAGGACCTCTGGCTTTCAGAGTTTCCATGGAAATGTCAGGTGTAATTCTGATAGGTTGGCCTTTATAAGTTACTTGACCTTTTTCCTTTGCTGCTCTTAATATTTTCTCTTTATACTGTATGTTTGGTGTTTTGATTATTATGTGGCGAGGAGACCTTTTTTTGTTCAGTCTATTTGGTGTTCTGTAGACTTCTTGTATTTTCATTGGCATGTCTGTTTTAAGTTGGGAAAGTTTTCTTCTATGATTTTGTTGAATATGTTTTCTGTGCCTTTGAATTGGATTTCTTCACCTACTTCTATACCTATTATTCTTAGGTTTGGTCTTTTCACGGTATCCTATATTTTCTGGATATTTTGTGTTAGGGATTTGTTGGACTTAAGATTTTCTTTGGTTGATGATTATATTTCTGCTAGAGTGTCTTCAACTCCTGAGATTCTCTCTTCCATCTCTTGTATTCTGTTGGTTATGCTTTTGTCTGTAGTTTCTGATTGTTCACCTAGCTCTTCTATTTCCTACATTCCCTCAGATTGTGCTTTCTTTATTGTCTCTATTTCAGTTTTTAGGTCTTGAACTGTTTCCTTGAGAGATTTGTTGATATCTTGTATTTTTTGGTTTGTTTTTTCTTCCATTTCTTCAAAGGATTTTCTCATATCCTCTTTGAGGTCTTCTATCATTTTCATGAAGATGTTTTTCAGATCATCCTCTTCTGGTTCATCTGAATTGTGATGTTCAGGTCTTGCTGGTGTATGGTTCCTAGTCTCCAGTGGTATCACATTTGGTTTTCAGTTGTTGAATGTGCTTTTACCTTGTCCTCTTCTCATCCTTTCTTCTGGTGGGTGTAGCAGGAGTCTCTTCCTCTCCTGATGGGTATGCGACCAAGATTCCCTTCTGGTAGATGCAAACACATCCAATACTCTGATGTTTGTCCTTTTCTCATGGATGGAGGTGGCACTGTTACTGGGGCCTCAGCAGTGTCCAGGTGTGTTGGATCTGCTGCGAGTTCAGATCTGGTGAGTAGACCTCTGGTGTCAGATGTCTCTGAGCAGGGCAGCCGAACTGCAATCGGAAACAGTCCCTGGCCTACCTGGGCTGGTGGATAGAGGCAGAACTGTTACTGGGGCCTCAGCTGTGTCTGGGTGTGTTGGATCCTGCTTCAGAGTTCAGATCCAGTGAGCAGATCCCTGGGCAATAATAGTTTTTTTCAGTATAGTTGACCTTTTTATATGGCACTGGTAAATTATAGTACTTTTATTCTATAAAAGCCTGCTTGTTAGATGCTTGGTTTGTTTCATGGGATCTTTTTCCTTATTGGTGACTGTGGAATTGTCACCAAATGTGACCTTCATGTAGGCTAGTTTAAAAAAATCTATTTGTGAAATTTTATGCCATTCAGAAGGACAGTCTCATTTTACTCAAGTGAAGAATAGATAACAATAAATCATATCACAATAATGTTGAAAGCTATATCATCAACTTGGGCACATAAAAGAAATTACTCCTCATAGATTTTGTGCAACTGTGCACAAATAGCTGTATGTAGTAAGTTTGTCCAACACCATTTCCAGGTTTTGATGCAACACAAGCACTTATTCTTACTTTAGGCTCATCATTCTTTTGAATGATACCAATGAATTCTCTAAGCTGTGGAATTAATATTCTTGAAAAATGAACTCATCTTTTACAAAAATATTTTTGTTGAAAACTTGAGAGGAGATCCCCACTTTTTCTTTCCCTATTTCCCTTTCACTCTATTTCTCTTCTTGCTTTAAAGATCCCCACTTTCTTAGTAATGACCTTTTCATATCCACACCATCTATCTGTACATGCATTCACTATACTTTCAAGCTGTATCCAGGATAAAGTCAGCTTTTCCCACATTTACATAATAATTCTTCTGTTCCAAGCCAGCTTTGCCTCCTTTATTAGGTTTTATAGTTTCTGTCCAATTCTTCAGGCTTTTCCTTTGACCTGGGAATTATAGTCTAGTCCCAGCAGTCTATAAATCTTTTAAAAATATAGCCTATTATTCATGCTCCTTTAAAAAAAATGGTACTCTGTAATCTTAATGCAGACTAAAGCCCACATCCTTACCAGGTCCCTGGGGATGCTCATGACTTTATTTGAACTCTGCTGATTTCATCTCCTCCCCTACTTCTCTATCTTGTGCCTTATACAAGCTTTGCCCCATCAGACATGCCAAACATCCTCCCAGCTAGTAAGTTGTTATTTTTGGTGCCTGAATGTTCTCCTACATACCTTGATTGGTTCCTTCACATGACTTATGTATCTACTGAGTCTGGTCAGAGAGAAATTTGCTGGCTACCTTACTTAAAATATCCCTGGTATATCACTTAAATTCCATTTTCTTGCCTTGATTTTCAGTCCACGTATTAATTTTCCTAATAAATATGCATGTTTGTTTATTTGCTTCTCTGTTTCTCTACCTTTTTCATTTGCATAGCCACTGCATTTGGAAGATCATATCCTTGTAGCAGATATTCAGTCAACACTGGCTTAGCAAATACATATTTCAGAAATCAGGAAGCTGATGCTTCTCTAAGCTCCCAGCAATACAGTGTGCCAAAACCCGACCTGATGGTTTCTTGCCTCTGTAATTGCAAATGAAATATTGGGACTATTTGAAGACTTATTTGTGACAATTAGTTTCATAACTTATGAGGTAAAAGGCATCTCAGATTGTCTTGGAGTTGGCATTGGTGATAATAGTCATTGCATAATTATTTTTCCTTTGGGACATATTGCATTTACCTGCTCTCTGGTGTTAAATATGGCTATGTGTTTTGTTAGAATTGTGACTAACATTTAGAAATAACACATATAACTATCAAATAAAATTCATGTTGCCCAACTGCTCTTAGAAGTGGAACCACAAGTTCTG
The DNA here is from genome assembly GCF_003668045.3 of Cricetulus griseus. Lineage (NCBI taxonomy): Eukaryota > Metazoa > Chordata > Mammalia > Rodentia > Cricetidae > Cricetulus > Cricetulus griseus. The sequence goes on from NC_048596.1 coordinate 157,388,773, forward strand.
GCATGCAGTCCATCTAGGAGGTATCACTCCATTAAAGATGACTAAGCTCTCCTAGCATCACCTTGTATTTTGTTTGTCTGCAGTTTTCTGATTAAGCTAGGCTGGGTGTCCAGAGTGCTCTGGAGATCTGCCTGTTTCCATTTCATTAGCATTGGGATTACAAACATAGGTCACAATGCTCAAGATTTTTTAATGTGGTCTTTAAGGACTCAAAATTAGGCCTTCATGACTTTAGGGCAAACACTTTGCTGACTGAGCTATTGCCCAAACTTCTAGCTTTTCACCTAAAGTGAATAGTGCTTAATTTTATAATATTGGTTATCTGATAGCTTTCATTTCTAGCATATTTCATTATATAGCATTCACCTCATCCCAACTTTCTTCAACATTGCTATGAACCTCTTCAGATGAAAGCCATCTGCTCGGAACTTAAGATGATATTACATGTATAAGTTAAAAAAAAAACTTTAACATTGTATAAATCTTCAAATTCTTTCAGTGAGAACAAACTATTGTTTTCTTTAAAATGATAAAATACTCTCTGTTAATTTTCAAGAAATGTTGTATTTCCAAACATTCAAAATATAGAGTCCTGAATAATTATAGGTTTTCTGTGAATTACCCATCCACATAAAGCACTGTTTAATGGAAAGAGCAGTTAGCTCAACTTGCAGCAGTCATATCAATGGTTTTCCTGGAGATCCTGTACTGGGATATCTTCTGACATAGTGTCCTATAATCCTGGCATGTTGGAATTTGTGCTTCTCTGTAATTACTTCTCCTTGATTGCGGGCAGGTCCTAGTGACCCACCTTTTCCAAACAGAATATGGCAGAGGTAGGAGATTTTGTGATTAGATCATGAAATGTTGTGATTTCTCTACTGCAGGCCTCTGCTCCCTGCTGTGTAGACTGGCAAGGAAGGGGAAGTACCCTCCACTGAAACCCTGCTGGTAACTGACCTCCCCCAACAACCTTGTACATGAGACTGAAAGCAGACCTCTCCCTAGTTGAGACATAAGACAACTTTGACCTCAGGATCACGTTGATTACAACTATTTGAGAACCTGATCCATGCAAGTCAGCATAGATTCCCAAATCACAGGATGATAGATACAGCTTGTCTTAAAGTTGGGGATAACTTTTACACAGTAATAGATAGCTAATAAAAATATCTATTTCACTATTTAGCAGACATTTCATATATGCTTTCATTTTTGTCCCATAACATTGAAATACATATTCAAGGGCCAAGACTTAAAATATTTAATGATTTTTACTGTTTTATAAAAGGCAGTCTCAAGTATAACTAGCATTTGAATACATAGTGGAGTAAATACACATAGTGGCGTAAATATAGATAGTGGGGTAAATACACATAGTCTGCTTTCCCAGTTTTACCACCTCAGCTTGCTCTAAGTCATCAACCATTCACTCACTGCTGTAGTTGCATCAATGCAAATGTCAACACAGTGGAAGGACATAGACGATAAGACTGCATTGAAAAAGCAGATGACTTGAGGCTGACTGATGTCACAGGGATTCTTTAATGCATGGTGGGGCCCTTGCAGACCCCCCCCAGTCACTCTCCTATCACTGCTGATCTACAGAAGTGCAATGATTGCCTCGGCTGAACTAATTTACTGTCCCTGGTCTGAATGCTACAGCACAGTAAAGTGGTCACAAGAAGAGGAAATGCACGATTCTCTTTATTAGCAAAGAAAAATAGTCTCTGTAAACCTTGGAAATTCTCCTGCAGAGTGCATTCACATGACTGAAGGCTTATCATCCCTGTCTGTCGAATATGGTTTACATCAATGTTCACCTCCACTAGCTCAAAATATTGCATCTCAAGACCACAATGTTGACTGTGGTGCTTACTGTCTACAGATTTCTTCTTGTAATTGAAAATAGATTCTTTCTTATATAATATATCCCAACCACAATTTCCCTTTCCTCTATTCTTCCCAGCTCTCTTATTTCTTAACTGAAAAGTGAAACTTTGTAAAAATGTTTTTGGTGTGTGTGAGAGCTTATTTGTTTTCTTTTGTGTGAATTTGATAAATAAGATTCTGCTATAAGTGAGAATATGATTTACATATGTTTTCAAATATACAGGATATAATTAATAATCCTTGCTGTGACAGAGAATATATACATATATATATATATGTATATGTGTGTGTGTGTGTATGTGTGTGTGCTTGTGTATATATACACACACATATATATACATATATATGTATATATTATCTTTACACAAAGATATTTGTGTATTTTTTGTCTTTTTCTTATACGTGAAGTTTGTTCAGGGAAGATTTTTTAATTCTTCAGCAAATAAATAGTAATTTCAACCTTGTAATTGACTTCAAAACTCCTACTTGTGGTTGCAGATAAATTAAAAGCAAATTGATTTAATTGTAAAGTGACATGATGTGATCTTGCACCTTAAAGTTGGCAGCATTTAACTATTCAAAATAATAAAGAATTCAAATATTTTCCACTTTTTATACAATCATTTGGTATGTAAAAGATAGTGATGATAAAATACTTCAGTGATCTGCTTTTTGCATGTGATCCTATGTACTTCATAATCTTAAGTTTATATGTATGCATGTATAGAACATAGTAATTATAATGTAAAAGGAACACACCAGAATTATCTTATATTAAAAATAATGTTGAGATGTTTCAAGGCTGTGGATAATAAATATGTCTTATTAAATATTGATCTACAGATGTTGCAAGATAGTCTCTGTTAGTTTACAATCCAGATGCTATCTTTTGCTGTGTCCTGTAGAGACTGCTGGGATCCTCCCTCACCCTGGGTGATGTTGGTCCTAGTGGTCATGTCTGAGCCAAACATTTGTAACTGGAATTGATAATAGGAAACATCAGCACTCTAATCTCACGTCATCATGCCACCACCTCTATGTCTTTCATAAAATCCGTGAAACCACTAAGAAGATATGATAGGAAAATCTGAAAGTAGCCAAGTAATTTTTGTGGGTGGCTAATAATTTATTCTTTTTGCACACCATGTCTATTGGAAACAAGATGAAATTTGTTTCTGAAATAAAAGTGTTCTTAAATAGTAGAGACACAGCATGTTCTTTGTGGACTGCTGTGTTTTGAGTCTGCAAAGGGGAGCCTCTAGCTATGCATATATTAATAACTGTTTTATATTTAATAGCCAAGGAGTCCTACTATTAGAAGCTGGGTTCTAGGCTAGTTATCATTTATCATTAATGAAGCTCTGTAAATGTACATGGTATTTAACATTAGATGGAATTGTGCCAGACAAATTGTTCTCCCTGGGGAGCCTCTAAGTTGAAAGCAGAAGCATGAAGGAGTGAGAAGGTGGGAATAGCAGGGACTGATTGAGGGTTATCAACTTGGCATTGCTTGACCTAGAAGGTAGATAGGAAGGAGAAAGTAAAAGCTGAGAAATGATTTTCAGACTGCAAAGATGTTTAATCAAGTACAGTGAAAAACTGAACACAAGTAAATGCATCAGGAAAGAAGACATGCCCCTGCCCTTAGCCCTCATATTGCCTGTGCACCACACTCATTTGGAGTCTTGGTTCTGCCTCCTACTCATACTCTTAGCCAGAGTGCTCAATCTCCAGCCTCCTCAGAATCAAACAGAAAGCTAAATTGCAGATTGTTAGTCTGTACACAGAGGAAAACTTAGCCATCAGGGCTAATGTCCTGAATTTGCATTTCTAGAGAGTTCTTGAGAATTGCTGTGCTCCTATGCATTTTGCAGCCCCATTCTGAGACCCTGCTCCTGATCCAGTATGGAGTCAGTGCCATTTTCCTCTTTACCAGGCAATGATCCAGTGCTGTCTTTCCTTTTTTAGGAATTTCCCTCAGATTGTGTTTTATCTTTTCAAACTTAGGTACAATCCCAGATTCATGCTTCCTGTGTTCTCCCCAGAGCTGTTTGGACTAAGACACTGGAAGCAATACAATGTCTTTAGTTGATTCCTGGACGACTAATTTGTGAGTTGGAGTTTTCATTGGGCTGCCAACCAGCTCACAAATAAAGATGCAGAGACTTATTATTAATTATGAATGCTTGGCCTTAGCTTAGACTTGTCCCACAAGATCTTTTAACTTAATTTAATCTGTTTCTATTCCACTACATTTTGCCTCAATGCTTTTTACCTTCTTTTTGTTTTTTATTCCTATTTCTTGCTTCCTCCATGTCTGGCTGGATGGCCCCTGGCATTTCCCTGGCATCTCCCTTGTATATCTTTTCCTCTCTTTCCTTTTACCTGAATTCCTCCTCCTACTTACTCTCCCTGCACAGAAGTCCCACCTATACCCACTGCTTTGCTATTTACTATTCAGCTTTTGATTAGACCAATCAGGTGCATTAGGCAGGAAAGGTAAAACAGCAACAAACTAAACAAATGGAGCACATCATTATTCTTAGCTAAAAAATATTCTGCAACATAAAAAATGCAACACATAATTAAACAAATATTCCCAAACATCTGATCACACTATAACTTTTTACAATTAACCAAATATCTGTTAATACAATGTTTAATAAAATATATTAAGTGAGCATTCAGAGTAATCCCAAAGTAAAAACATGCTCTGTGTCTGTCATTAATTTTGTCTACTCTTTTCAACAAACACAATTTTCTTAGGTGATGAACATCTTATAATAATAAAGACAAAAATTAATAAAGTATCATGAGCACTATATAAAATCAACATATATACACTTTTACTTCCATCTACACTTGAGGCTGAGGTGAGATTGAGAGCAATCTACTTCAAAAGAGAGGGTAAACAGAGCAAGAATGAGAGTGGGCCTGAGACCGATAGGATGGAAGAAAGTAAAGCGGATGAGGGAAGAGAGAATAGCACAAGTTGTCAATCTATCACTCAAGAGGTTGAGGCAAGAAGGTCATGAATTCAAGGAAACTCTGGTATACATACTGAGACTCTCAAAAAATAAAATGACAAAATGTCTACATAATATAAAATACTGTTGTAGGAAGAGAAACAGCAACACTGTATTTTCAGAGCAGCATAGAATAACTTATGACAGAGAGTAATGCATACCTGACTGATCTGCCCTGATGGTGTACACACACCACACTCTATAATTTAAATATCACAACAGAATGAAAACAAGGGCCTTCACTTTACATACGTGGGGTTGAGTCCAGCAGGAAAGAGGGAACATAGCAAAATTGTACTCCTGTCAGAAGGGAGAGGAAAAGCCCATCATTAGTGCACAGATGTTATGAAAGATTAGTATTTTAGTTAATTCACCACTGAATTTTGAAATGAGTTTAAAGAAGCAAAGTTAGATATTTGTGTGATTTATTTTTCAAAGAAAATAAATTTCACAGTTAAAACACACCAAGTCTGTGTAATTAATAGATATCGTTCATTAACAAAATGTTAAATAAAGCCAACAGATTAAAAATAAAAAGTACATTTATAGAAATTTCAGACACAAATATGCTATAAATTACTTGTTGGTACTATTATACTAACCAGAGTGAAAAACTCATGGAGGAAAAGGTGATGGTTTGAAAGAAAATGGACCACAAATGGAGTGGCACTACAGGAGGTGTGACTTTGTTGGAGTAGATGTAGCCCTGTTGTAGGAAGTGTGTCACTGTGGGTGTGGGTTTTAAAATCTCCTATGCTCAAGCTATGCCCAGTAACACAGTTTACTTCCTCTTACCTGTGGATCAAGATGTAGGACTCTCAGATCCTCCCCAGCACCATGTCTGCCTGCATGCTTCCATGTACCTCTATGATGATAACGGAATAAACCTCTGAACTGTAACCCAGACACAATGAAATGTTTTCCTTTATAAGAGGTGCCATAGTCATGATGTCTCTTCATAGCAATAGAAACCATAACTAAGCCACAAATATATATGGATAGTTTCAAAATGTTAGTAACATCTGAAGAAGTAGAGTTCTCAAAACAAAATCAGGCAGCTTTAACTTCTATGGGATGTTTTATTATATTTAGATTAAGAAATGTGGCCCGGGAGCTGTAGAGATGTCTCAGTCATTAGAGCACTTGTGGCTCTTCCATAGGACCATGGTTTGGTTCTTACCTGCCAAACCCAGCACCCACATCATAGCTCACAGCTGTCTGTGACTCTTGTCCCAGGGGTCCCTATGCCCTGTTCTGGCCTCTGCTGGCCCTGTATGGACATGGTACACAGAATACATGCAGACAAAACACATATACAAATGAAATAAAAATAGGGAGAACAAAGAAATTTGAACCAAATGTGGTAAATGTTAATAACTACAGTTAATTGAAAGAGTTTTTACTTTCACTTCCTCTTTTAAACTTTTGTTTGTATGTGTGATTAAAGATGACAAATTTTGTGGACATTTTTTTAGAGTCCAGAAGAAAATCATCTCATGATAGTCAAACTGTAGTTCCCAGGAGATTTTTTCTTTCAAGTTTTAAAGTTGTTTTATTTTTCCCTTTTATTAAACACAGTTTATTTTCTCATACATTGTATCCTGATTAACCTTTCCCTCCCTCTATTCCCTCTACTCAGTTTCTTCCCTCATCCTCTCCCATTCAGATCCACTTCCTTTTTGTCTCTCATTAGAGAAGAACAAGTTTCTAAGAGATAACATCAAAACATGACAAAAATATTAATAATAATATATATTAATATAATAAAACAAAATGGCCACACTGAAGGCAAATCAACAAAAGGAAACAAGCTTCAAAAGAAACCACAAGACTTTCTTTTCTTTCTTAATGAGACTTTAGCATTACTCTGACATTGTATCTTCTGAAGATGCAACACTTAAATCATTTTGGAACTAGATCATGGATCAGATCCCCCAACACTCCTGGCATTTTTGTTTCTGGCAAGAAGGGAGATGCCAAAAACAACCCAAGGACATTTCTAACTTCAAAACAAGAATAAACTGGTCACTTTTGTCTATTTTTCTTTTTTAAACCCTTAACAGCCTACCCAATTTCTGTCTCCTGTCCTTGTCATTTTTCCCCTCTGAAGAAATAATCCTTATTGCCATGTAGAACCGGGGATGTTGACCAATGTGGTTTCTTCAAGCTGAATGGAGGAATCAGATATGATAGTTGGAGTACCTGTCCATAGGTCTGTTTAAAAGACCCCACCAAACATTCCCCAGTGGTTTCATTTGTATACCTTACAGATGTAGGGAGGAAAGAAGTAATTGACAGGTGCCTGGAAGGAAGAAGTAGAGCTAGAGTTATTAGTGTTACAAACCATACATAGGCGACAAAGAAGCCAAAACAGGATTTTTTTTCACTTGTCCAAATTGAAGTCCATTGAACTTTCAACACAAAGCATTCACTCATTTAGCTCCTCCTTATTTTACCTTTGGCCTTCAAGACCGGTCTTGGAGTGATGACACCAGGATTTGATTTCAGGCACTTTGATAGCTGCTGAGTTGGCAAGAAACCCACTGTGAGGTCCCTCCCAGATGGCTTTTGGAGAAGAAGTTAACCATTTTTGAATTTTTTAGCTTAAAACAATAAGAGGCCTATATCTCTTGGTCACAGGGGCTGTTGTACTATTGAATTGAGCCAAGGACTGGGTAACAGTTTTATTATGAAGTGAGAAATAGATTCCTAAATAGCATATTATATAGATTTAAGTATGGGGAGTGTGATCCCATGGGTTGCTAAAGAAACACAATAATCATTGTACTGTTTGGTTGTAACTTCCTGTTGGGCATTTCAGTCAAATATGTGTTTTACTGTTATGGCTAGTGAAGGCTCTGGTCCTCATGGTGATGGCATTGGGAGGATACTCTGAGTCCATAGCCTTCCTTTTTCTAGTTGTTCCATCTAGGAAGTACTGAGAAGATTTCCATTGCTTGACCCTCTTCTTTGTAGACTATACCAGTAGTAGGTGGCTTTTGTCCTCCTTAAAGAAGAGGACAGGTGAAATACCACAAATAAGGACATCTCAAGAGAAAGCTTGAACATACAGGGGACCTAGTGGACTTTGTAGAGCAAGAACAAAATACTATCCCATGATTTCTTTGTCCACATGACTACATGCCTTCAATTGTAGTTATTGATTGGCTGGGTCAGTTAAATCAGCCTGGTATTTTTAACTACTATGCAATAATTAGGCAAAGTTGGGGGAAAATCCAAGCACTTTTAAATAAACTTTGGTTAGACATGCATTTCTGTTCTTTAAGCACAAGAAATTTTACTTGTAACTGTTATCATGAGATCAGTAACTGTTGATTTAAGTAGAAGTTTTTTTATCAAAGTGTTGAACTTTGACCCTAGAAATTTTACTGATTTTAATTTTGTAAGTGTTGGTATTTTGCCTGCCTGCATATCTCTGTACGGATGTCAGATACCCCAGAACTGGAACTACAGACAGATGTGAGTGCTGGGAATTGAACCCAGGTCCTCTGGAAGAGCATCCAGTATGCATAACTGCTGAGCCATCTCTCCAGCCTGACACTAGAAAATTTAATATCTATATTAAATTTATACATATTAACATATAAAACATGTAATATATAATATATATTTTTCTTTTCTAAGAAGGCTTCTATAGTCAAAGAAAGTTTTGATATTCTAGGTTAATCATAAGTACAGTCATTTTCCATGCTAGAAAACTTTTTAGTCATTAACGTGCTAATGGAATTGTGAATTGCCAAGAGGGTAATGTCTTAAGAAATATTTCCCGAACTTATTTGATCACAGAAGGCTTTTACTTTTTAAAATGAAACATCTATTAACATCTTGTGGGTATTTTGGGAAACCCTGTTATACATCATAACACTTAATTTTCCCTAATTGTTTTATGTAATTTAACTTAATTTCCATGATTATGTCTTCCATCTTCTTAATGTCAAGAATGATATTTTCTCCATTTAGCTGGTACTACTTTGATGGTTTGTTTGAATTTTGTTAGAAATTATTTCATAGTTCATGGTGTTAAGTATAGATTAGGGCCAGGAGGCTATAGCAATGTGAGTTGTACAGTTTTAAAAGAATCTAAAAACAGATCTGAAGAAAATTAAGATTAACATTAAAACTATAAGTATTTTTCATCTATGTGCAGCATATTTGCATTAAATATTTTGAGAATGAACATGTGTATACTCATTCATCTCATTCCACAAATAATATGGGATCTTAGTAGAGTATAGAAATTGGGTATTATACAGTGTGTAAGATTTCTAAGAATCGAGTCATTAGTGATTTCTCTTAGTGAATATACCAATCTCTTGAAATTACCTTAAACAGAAATCCAATCTACAGATTTATCTAAGTAACTCCTTTGAGGACTTGCACCACTAGGTATGTCTCAAATCCGCCGATCAGCAAAGATTTAATTTTGATATAATAACAAGCAGAATAAATAGAATCAATGAGATGTTCTCAAGAAATTTAAGGTTAGAAGTGAGCTTCCTACATTCTACTCCTGCAATCATTTGTGAACACATGAATACTAGCCTTATATGGAAATAAATACCAAAGAAAATCTAAGTGCCTTAAAGTTCTGACACCCACATTGAACAATGAACCTGTGTCCATTGGAGGGCTCCCCAGAAGCAGTTTGAGATTGGTACTCCAAAGCCATGACTCTACTTTGGTTTTGGGTTTTATATTTAATTGAATTCTGCTGTAACTTATTTAAGAATAGCATCTAGTTTATTTCTTTTAATTTTGTTATGATTGTAACCTATTGTTGGGTGTTTTTTACTCTCTGGATCTTTTGGCTTTTTGTGGGGAGTGGGGCTGCCACCGAGCTGCCAAATAAATACACACAGAGACTTATTCTAACTTATAAATGCCCTGCCTTAGCTTGGCTTGTTTCTTAATGTGGGAATTACCAATACAGAGTCATGTAAAAATACAAGGGAATTTAATAGGGAAAAGTCTTATTTACAGAGTGTCCTAGGCAGCCGGCAGGCAGCAGTAAGTACAGCAAGCTGAAGATGAAAGCGAAAGCAGGCTGCCTCTTGAGTGTCCCTCACTCTTAACCCTTCCCTATGTCACCCTGACCATGCCCTCACAGGCATGGTCAGGCAAACCTGTAGGCAGCCCCTAAGCAGGCATGGCTACAGCATCCCCTACAATTCCCCTTTTAGTCTAAAAGAGGATTAAAACTTAACAGTGTAAAGTATCCAAAATTAAAAATCATAAAGGTGAAATATAAGAAGGAACAACAATCTGCTTATGTCACATCCTAACTATTTTAACTAAACCCTAAAGTTATCTGAAAGAGATGTCCAAGTTTAAACACCTCCTTCCAATCCCAACCATAAATAATAGAAAGCTATCCCCAACTAGGTATATACATTTATCCTAAGTGACAAAATGGGGGAAAGGGAACGTAGCATACTCCAAGTTGCTTCCTGCTGAAATTGGACGACAATAGCCTTGTAGGGTCCTGTAGGAAGAAAATGTTAGTGTAGTGAATGTCTTGAATGGATTGTATCCAGTCCATGTTAGATGGGATTTGCTTGATTGAAGATCTCTCTTGAAATCCTCAACTTGATTGAAGTCAGTACTCGAAGCTCTGGTCGGAGTGTCAGTTGAAATGAAGTAAGTTGTATCCAGTGCACTTGAGGAAGTGTGGCCCATTTTCTTTCCAGGGAGTATAGGGATTGCTGTCAGGCAGGACTTCATTGGCTGTGTGGGACTCAAACATAAATGTTAACAGAAAAATATTTGCTTGTATAAGTATGTTTATTAGTAAAGGCAACAATGGGAGCATAACAATTATGAGAGGGTGTACACCTTGAAGGAAAGAACCATGAAAAGACAAAGAAAGTCCCTAAATTCTTCTCTTATTCTGTATTACATCAATTGGCTTCTTGATGCAATACAGAAACTCTAAAGATTAGTTAAACAATGTGCTTGCATTTTAGAGGAAAAAAGCCAGATCTACCGCTATATCCAGCATTGGTTTAACTGAATAGGGACTAGGAAATGAAGAGAAATAGAGTTCTCTGAGAGACAGCTGTAAAGTTTACTGTATGGCACATTCCTTTTGTTTGATGGTTATAGATACCTTCTCTTCTTAAGTATCTACTCATGCAGTGTCTTTGCCTTCTGGAGATGAGTTTTCCTGTGAAGATAAAAGCAAAACACTTCCCTTTCCTTTGGGAGGTTTCTATTGAATTTATGAGATATACCTTAGTAGAATACCTGTCATTTCTCCTTGTTGATGGGTTTTTCCTTTTCAACTTGAATCTTGATCAACTTTGATTGTTTCCAAAATTTTTCTTCTCCTGTGGAAACCAATGCAAAACCCCTACCTTTCTGTAGTCCAGTGTCTTTCTGCATCTTTTTGTCCTTTTTCATTGGTATTAAGAAAGTTTAGTGTTAATAAAGCATTATGCAACCTATGTTTGGGGGGTTTAGTCTTCCAAGCCTGTTTATGGAGCATCTCCTTTAGTGTCCTATTAGATATTCAACCACTGCTTGTCCTGTAGGATTGTGTGGTACACTGGTAACATGCTTTATATTATAATATTTGAAAAACTGTTCCAATTTTATGGAGACATATGCTGGAGCATTGTCAGTTTTTATTTGTGCAGGTACACCCATAACTGCCATCAGCTCTAGCAGGTGTGTAATAACGGAATCAAGTTTTGCAGAGTTAAGAGCAGTAGCCCATTGGAACCCTGAGAATGTGTCCATAGTATGATAGACATAATTCAAATTTACAAATTCTGCAAAATGAAAGATATCCATTTGCCAAACCTCATTTCTCCAAATGCCCTTAGGATTACAACCTGCTGGCAATGGAGTTTTATTATAAAAGGAACAGTTTCTCACTATCTCCTTGGCTTGTTGTCAAGTGATGGAGAAGTCCTTTTTCAAACCTTTGCTATTTACATGATGTTTCTTATGACATTCTGAGGCTTCTAGCACACTTCCTATTAATAAATGATCAATCTCATCCTTGCCTTGTGCTAGTGGGTCTGGCAGACCCGTATGGGATCTGATATGTGTATTGTATATAGGATTACTTCTGTTTCTGATCGTTTCCTATAATGGTAGAAACAGTGAAGTTAATTCTGTATTATCAGGAACGAATTCTGCAGTCTCAATGTGTAACACGACTCTCTCTGCATATTGAGAATCAGTAACTATAGTAAGAGGTTCTATAAAATCCATAAGTACTATGAGAACTGCATATAATTCTGCCTTCTGTACAGATGTATATGGACTTTTTTCCTTACCTCACCTGCTTTATAACCTGCCTTACCTGATTTGTTGGCATCAGTGTAAAAGGTAAGAACTCCAGAAATGGGAGTCTGTCTTACAATACGTGGAAGAATCCAGACTGTCTTTTTATGAATTTAATTCTATCAGTTTTGGGATAGTTGTTGCTAATCATTCCCAAAAAATCAGTAAGAGCTATTTGCCAATATTTATTATCCTTCCACAATGAGGAAATTTCTTCATTAGTTAAAGGTACTATAATTTCTGCTGGATCTTTTCCATTCAGTTGATGAAGTCTTAATTTGCCCTTTAAGATCAAATCAGAAATCTTTTCTATATATGTCTTTAACTTTTTATTCTGTTTATGTGGCAGAAATATCCAATACAATATGGTGTCTTCCCTCTGCATCAGAATCCCAGATGGTTATTCTCTGGATGGCAAGATAACCACAATACAGTCTAAATCAAGGTTTATCCGACTACATGTGCATACAATATTCTGTTTTCTACCCATTGTAATTCTTTTTCTGACTCATCGGATAATATTCATTGACTGGTTAGGTCCTTATCACGTTTAAGGGTCATTTTAAATGCTTTAAGTCATGTCCTTTTACCCTAATAATCATCTGTAATTGAGAAATTTCCCCTAATAATTTCTGAAGAGAATTAAGAGTTTGATAACAATATCTTATAATTTGTATGTTCTGTGGCCTGATTCTTTGTAAATATATCTTGTAACCTAAATAGTTAATAGAATATCCTCTTTGTATCTTTTCTGGGGCAATCTGTAACCCCCAATGAGGCAGAACTATTTCAAACATATGTTACAAAGTTTCCTTATTTGAATTTGATAACAGAATATCATCCATGTAATGACAAACAAGAGATTGTGAAAATTTCTTATGAATTATTTCCAAAGGTTGCTGTACAAAGTGCTGACACAAAGTAGGACTATTTAGCATTCTTTGTGGCAAAACCTCCACTGATATCTCCTAACTGGCTGTGAATTATTAAGAGTTGCTACAGTAAATGCAAATTTATCTCTATCATTTTCCTGTAACAGTATTCAGCAAAAACAATCTTTCATATCAATGACTATGATCGGCCATCCTTTAGGTATCAAGGAAGGCAATGACATTCCAGGTTGCAGAGAGCCCAATGGTTGAATTACCTTATTTATGGCTCTCAAGTCTGTCAGCATTCTCCATTTTCCTGACTTCTTTTTGATAACAAATACAGGAGAATTTCAAGGGCTGGTAGATTCCTCTATGTGTCCAGCCTCTTGCTGTTCTTGTATTTACTTTTCCAAAGCCTCTAGCTCTCAGAGATCATAGGCCATTGTCCTACCCAAACAGGTTCATCTGTAAGCCAGTTCAATGGCTGGGCCTTTGGCTCCTCTGAAGGTCCTTCATTTGTCCCTAGTTTCTTTTCAGCCTGGATGGTTGATAACCGTTTTCCATAGTGTCTTACGAGATCTTTTCTACTATCTAAAAATTGTACATAATTTGTATCTGACACTGGAGGAATATTAATCTGAGTATTCCATTCCTGTAAGAGATCACGACCCCAGAGATTTATAGTTATATCTGACACATATGGTTTCAGTCTACCTTTCTGTCCTTCCGGTCCAATGCAGATCACCGAATTAACACTCTGTCAAACTCTAGAGTTCCAATTCCTAAAAATTGTACATTTGCCTCTCTAAGAGGTCATTTTGAGGCCAAGACTTTTTGGTAATAATAGTTACATCTGCCCCAGTGTCTACTAAGCCAATAATAACTTTATTATTAATTTTCACTTTCAACTGAGGACTTTTATCATTAATAGAAGTTTGCCAAAATATGCGTTTCTCATTTTGTCCATTCCCATTTGATTATTCATCACTATTCAAACAACCATCTAGGGCAGTATCATTTTTCACAATAGGAAAAGAACTATCTATTTGTCCTGTGAGCAGTGTCTTCCACTGCTACTGGGGATGACCGGACCTTTCTCGATGTGGGGGCCTTCTTGAGTCCCTCCTCAGGGTTTCCCGGCCTTAACGGGTTTTCTTGCATGCCACTGTTTGATCTACATTCATTGGTCCAGTGCCTGCCTTTACCACATTTTCTACACAATCCAGAAGGCAGTGTCTTTCCGTATGAGGCATTGTTAGAGTCCGTTTGTCTACAATTTCTCTTGATATATCCTATTCTACTACAGCTGAAACATCTAGGTTCCTGGCGCCTTTGTGGTCTCCTAGGGAAGATGCTTCCTACCCAAGGTTCTGGATCATAGAAGTAATAACTTCTAGCCTCTTGCTACCTATGTTGACCTCTGTAAGGTGATTCTCCTTCCCAAGCCCTTGCGTACTCACTTCTAGAACTTTTAATCCTCTGTTGACTTTTAAAACATTTCAAGATGGCTTCTCCTACCCAAGCTCCAGTATCTTGCACATTATAGTCAAAGGTGGCTGCATGCAAAACCCATTCTTCTAGCAGAGCTGATCTGATCTTTAAAGGCAAAAAGTATTCTTTTACATAATGGGTATGCATTTTCATAAGCTATTGTATATATAATTGATTGTCTTGTTTCTGGATCTGTTAACTGTGATTCTACTGCCCTAGTTAACCTTTGTAAGAAGTCCTAGAACTGTTCTGTAGGTTCCTGTTCTATTCTGGTATAAGATTCTAGGCAGTTTCCTGGCTCATGAACCTTATCCCAGGCATTTAATGCTGCTTTCCTGCGTAGGGACAGTATATGGTCATCATATTCAGCCTGAGCCTGTGGGTTAGCATAAATACCCTCACCAAGAATCATATCTAAGGGGGCTTCATAACCTTCCTTTACGCCTTGATGCTCAATGAGCTTTGCTTCTTCCCTCACCAATGCCCTCCTTTGGATTTGGCATGAATTCTCAAGTACAGCTGCCACCAATCATTCCCAATCTGTGGGCATTACCCTGTTAAATATTGTCCATGAATGTAATAGCTGTTTTATGTATGGGCTATGGAGACCATAAGAGACAACTGATTCTTTAATATTCTTAAGATCCTTCAGCTGTATAGGTTACCATACATAAGCCATCTGTCCCTAAGGGTGTTCCTTAGAAGATGGCTTTTCCACCATGGTAGCTGGGTAGACTAATGTTGTACAAGTAACAACCTTAAAAGAATAGTCATCATACCTGGGTGGAGTAGGTGCCTCTGATTGAGTGATTCTGCCTCTGAGGAATCCCAATGATCTTTAAGCCTAGTGATGATATCACCATACAAGATTCTAAGCATGTTAGTGAATCTATAAATTGCTCTAACTGCTCCTCTACATGTTTTTCTAGGTCTTTAATATGCTTGTCCTTAGACAGCATCTGGATGGTATGGAAACTGCCTTCTAAAAACTCTATCTGAGTTTTTAGCTGGCTACAGATATTCTTTAGTTCATCATGGTCCTTGACAGCCTAGCCTCTAACATCTCAGACATGGAGGATCTCTCTGTGTTTATCTTATCATAAATATGCTGCATCTCATTTTGGGTAACAGACAGCTCTGTCTTTAGTGTATTGGACACAGAGCCAAGCTTATCATCCAATTTCTGTTCCACTTGCTACACAATTGTGGCCTGACCTAATCTGTTCTGCAAAACCTCATTGTGTATATCTGTTATTTCCTGTAAGTAGGTGGTGAGGTTATCTTTGTCCCTGTTCCAGAGATCTCTGGCTAGTAATGTTATTTGTACCAGCAAGCTAACTGCCGTTACTGCATATAGGCTGGTAATTGGCAGATTAGCATCCTCCTCAAACATTGAATTCATGTAATAAGCACAAATATTACCAATTTTAGCAAATGATAAATATTCCATCATGATTTTACCTGATTTCTACTCCAGATGCATTAACTAACTCTGACCAGCATGTGGTGCAGGTGTTCAGTTAGTCCTAGAGGTATTTGGCAGCAGTCAGTCAGGCAAGATTGTGGCAGTGGTGGAGAGAGGTCACAAAGGTGGCTATGCTTAGCTTAGAGAGTGTACGGCCTTGCAGCCACAATCAATGAAAGAGACACTGCTTTATGGATGCTGTGTCCAGGGGAAGCCATGGACCCTGCTAAAAGCCGAGGCCTGCAAGGCTCAAGGGCGGGAGGCCTCTGAGCACGGGTAGGCCACAGTCCCAGACGGTCCTGTGCATGAAGCTAGAAACTGTGACAGTAAGTGTGGGGAGGTCTGTGGAAGCCTCCCAGCTGGGCAGATGGTTCTGAGCAGCTCAGTGGCAGTGGGAATGCACTTGTGTGGTGCAGCAGGTCGGCTCACTGGGAGCACCTGTGGAGACAGGGAGCACTTTCCTGGCCTAGTCTGCTGTCCTGGGTGGAACCGGCAAGCTGTCCCAAACGGGACCTAGGTTTACAAGATCCCACTTTTGACAATCAGATAATGTGGAAAATTACCAATACGGAGTCAGGTAAAAATACAAGGGAATTTAATAGGGAAAAGCCTTACTTACAGAGTGACCTAGCCAGCCAGCAGGGCAGCAGTAAGTACAGCAAGCCGAAGACGAAAGCGAAAAACAGTCCACTGCATGAGCATCTCTCTCTCTCTTAAACCTTCCCTATGTTACCCTGACCACATCCTGGCAGGCATGGTCAGGCACACCTGTAGCCAGCCCCTAAGCAGGCATGGTTACAGCATCCCCTACAGTTTCTAGCCAGCTTTCCTTACTTAAATTATCCTGTCTAAATTTTGCTGCTGGGCTTTTACCTTTCTGTAGTTCTGTATTCCTTTCTTTCTCCATGGCTTGTTGTGAAGCTGGGTAGCTGGCCCCTGGAGTCTTCCTCTCCTTCCCTTTCTCACGGCTGCACCGTTTTCCCATATTTCTTCTCTTGTTCTCTCTGCCTGCCAGCCCTGCCTATGCTTTCTCCTGCCTTGACACTGGACATTCAGCTCTTTATTAGACCAATCAGGTGTTTTAGACAGGCAAAGTAAGGAAGCTTCACAGAGTCAAACAAAAGCAACATTAAAGAATACATTGTATCTTTGCATCAATAAACAAAGGTTCTACAGCATAAACAAATGTAACACATTTTAAAACTATATTCTACAACAATAACCATTTTGAAAAAAAAAAGTTTGGTCGTCTTGTGAATAAAAGGGAAAATAAAAGTGATGGGGCAAGGGGAGATGGCTCTGTGGTTAAAAGCACACACTATTTTTACAGAAGATTCTGGGTCAATTTCCCCAGCACCCATGTGGAAAGGACCTAATAACCTGTACCTTCAGTCCCAGAGAATCCATTGCCCTCCTCTGATCTCTGAGGGAATTGCACAACATGCCACATGCATATAATTTAAAATAAAAATAAGGTGTTGGGGACTTAGCCCAGTGGCAGAGCACTTGCTTAGCAAGTGCAAGGCACTAGGTTTGGGCCTCAGCTCTGAAAAATATTTTAAGAGTTAAAAAAATTGTTCCTTGAAGAAAAGTAATTCTCTCACATTTAGTATTTCATTTTAAATACAAATTTATGCCATTAAACTTTTAAAAGTTAATCTGGAATACTGAAATTTCTAGAGAAAATTAACATTAATATAAAATAATTTAAGTTTTCCAGTCCACAGGGTTATAATGCTGAGTTTTTCCTACAATCATCCTGCAGATACCTAGAAAGTTGTTAAATTAATATTTAATTGCTTTGATCATTTTAATTTTGAAAATATAGTGGTATCAGCAAACATTTCCCTTATTAAATTTTATAATATGCTGATGTCGATCTGAAAGCATTGTGATAAAATGATTTTTACATAGAATATAAGGTATGGAGGAGGAGGATGTGGTATTTGCTTTGGGTGTGTCTAATGACATTGCTTCCTCAGTACTCCTTGTTTCAGGCCATCGCAACTCATAGTGAAGTTATAACTAATAGTTGCTTGAAATTTTCTACATCTACAGATGCCATGTTTGCTAATGCATTGATGTACCTTAACAATGTTCCAGGCAGCTGCTCCCCTTTTCTGTCTAACTGACTTGAGAAAAGGGAACTCCATTTTGTAAGTTAGCACAGGCAATGGCCAACCATGAGCACACACTGCTCTTTTAACTCCCTAACAAACTCAAAGTCAGCAGCATCATATTTCATGTTTCTGTAATGAAGTGGAATAATCTGTGGTGATGCAAACAAATTATAGTATGGATTAATAAAGTTATGTTAATATGCTGAGATTGTGGAATTTAGTTTTGAGCATACTTTCCTAGATAAAGACATTTTATAAATTGCCTTTTATTCTGTGTGCAGGAGGAAGCATGGGCAGATTTTTAGAGCACTTCATTTTTAAAGGGTGCTACTGTTTTCCTGTATGGAGGACTTCCTTAAAATTTGAGTGTCTGTGAGAAAAGATGGATACACACACACACACTACAAACATTGTAAAAGGCAATGAAGAGTGTTTTAAACATCTGTATGCACACATTTATTATGTCACACAGTTTATGTGTCTCTGCTTTTAGTAGAGGCCTCACTGGGTCATATTGTTTCGAAGATATTATTAGGTTGCAGTCATCTAGGCTAGACACAGCTGAGGACTTCACTTGCTCATAATGAACAGTGGATGTTGGCTCTTTGTAGCAGGTCTCAGTACTCAGTGGCTCAGTGCACACAGGCTACTGGTTTGAGGAACCAAGTTCCCCCTTCCCAGTGCTATACTGGCTTCTTCTAAAAAGAGTAACATGAGAGAACAAGAAAGGAGCCCAATGACTCTTATGAACTAGCATTGAAAGTTAAACTCACTGTAAGGTTTGTGTTGAATGCAGAAGTTATCTCTGATCATTGAATGAGGTAACTGTGAATGTGTGAATAATTAGAGGCCTCCCATAGTGGTCTGCACCTAGATATCATTAATCTAAACCATACCCCACAGACTTGAGTGCAAGACAATCTGATGGAGGAAACATTTTCTCAACTGAAGTTCTCTCTTCCCACATGATGCTGGCTCATGATAAGATGATAAAATACTAATTGGCATATATGACATGGCATTATTGATGTTCCACTGGTACAGAATTTATATGTTTCATAGAATTTAATTCCTGGGCCAAATAGACAAAAGATGGGAGATGGAGATAATGCATGTTATGCCACACTGTTTTATAGAGATATACAAATGAGACTAAAGTTTTAGTACACTGCTAAATTTTTGTAAAATCAAATCAAAATTTGGTAGAAAGACCTATTTCCAGAGGTGTTATAAGAGTTTATGGGAAATAGCAAACAGAGTGCTATGAGTGCAGCCACTAAGTTCTATTAGGAACAGAGGAAAGGGAGGGTACCAGAATCTAGAGGGGACTGCATCACTTAGCAAAGATTCATCTTGCAATAGAGGAATGCTACCAATCATAGGTGACCTGCAAAGGGGATTTAATAAATTATGTACCATGGGGTCATTTGCCTTCACCTCTACCTCCCACACAGTGTCAGGTTCATCTGGAATCTCAATGGTGCAGTCCAGAGAAATACCAAGATATGGATTAAGGTGAGGGATGTGGATTTTGAAAGACCATAGGATATAATACACAGTGTAGTTAAGATCATCAGGGCCCTTGCCAGAATATATCATTTGCATTATTGTAGTGCAACTAAAAACTAAAAGTGGCATTTTGAATTCCCCTACTAGATTCCAGGATTTAACTCATCAGCCTAATATTTACTTTTGGCAGTGTGGTAGAAGAACCATAGTCTTAAATCCATTGTTTCATGGTGAGGAAAGATTGAAAGATGCATGTGAAGTACTTGAAGCATCACACAAATTTCTATTAACGACTTCATTGTACATGGCGTTGTGTAGTTGTTTACATTTTTAGTACCAATAAAGTACAATGAATTAGGCTGGATTCCTGTTGTTAGTGATTATTTGTCAGCATTCCTTTGGTATTTGATGATGACCTGGGAATAAATATCCAAGGTCCAGTAACTGAACTGATACCTTTGGGGACCTCATTTCTAACAGAGTAAACCAGGGAACATTCAGCTAACTCTCAAAATAACCAGGGCACCATGCAGTTTTTGTTTTTTTCTGCAGAAGATGATGGTGTGAAATAAATTTATGACAGAAAAATTTTAGTCAACTATTTCTGTCTCCTCCACTAAATGAATCCCTTTAGGAACAATGTCTCAAATGTGCTTATACCATAGAATAGTACAAGCCGAAATGAATCTTTGACTTGGAACAATGCCTGTTCTTGAGAAATATTATCTAATTAAGCAATTTTCCAATAAAGCAGGCATTTAAATTTTCACAGGAACCAAGAAAAAGCAATAATGATTTTTAAAAATGATATTAATAAATCATTTTACAGTTTGTAAAGGCCTTTACTTTATTGGCTCAATGATTTTCAAACCAGTTTTAGTCACAAGAATATCACATGTGTGTTTGTGTGTGATGTTTTTGCTAACTGTATATCTGCATAATACAAGCAAGGAGCTTTCTCTCTAAACTCACCCAGTTAACCTTCATTTTCTTTTTGATCTAATTCCCATAGAGTGCTCCAGAGAGCCTTGGGATAAAAGCTGCCTTATTAACATCTTTTTAAATCATGTCCCTTGCTTGGGTACAGAGCACAGCCGTCCCATTGTCTTTTGAATTTGTTTTTCAAATGCTGAATTCTGGAACCTCTAGACTGTGGAAATGTTTACGTAGTAGAGAGGAAGTCATCTAAGGCATGGAGAACATTTAGAAGTACCAGGACACTTGAGAGGTCCCTTAGTATCACTTATCTGTGTGCCATGAGCATCATGTTTGAAGACTTATGTGAACTCCACAACAGAGTCAGGGCACCTTGGGCTTTCAGGTTTCCCAATACCAGCATCAAATATTTCACTGAAGTAAAAATTTGTGAATACCACTTCCTAGATGACCATAGACAGAAGAAAGAATTTAGGAGGTCATTTCAGGGTATATGACACAAGTCTCATCTTTACTACTGAGTTCTTTATACACAGAAGTGAGATAATCTCAAACTGACATACCTGCATACCATTTCCCCCTCTGACTCAGGTGTTCATCACCTGTTTATTGAATCCTTCTGGTGTGCTAGGTGATTGGTCTCTTTTTAAAGTCACATTATGATTTTTCTTAATATTATTCTTATTCCATTCCTCGTTAGGGTCTAATTATGTAATGGAGGTGGCTTCACACTCACTGTCCTCATTCCTCAACCTCCTGATTGTTGGTATTACAGGTCATAACTAAATAGCCAGCAAAAGTCATAATGTTAATTTTGTGTCAAAAAAAAAAAAAACTGAATAGCTGCTGTAGACAGAAGTTTCTGTCCTGCCCAGTCCCCTAGCCATTTAATCCCAAATAAACACAAAGGGGCTTATATTAGTTATAAATCATTTGGCAGATGGTTCAGGCTTCTTATTGGCTAGCTCTCTCTTAATTATTAACCCATTTCTATCAATCTGTGTATGTACATATTGTTTTTGCTTACTAGTGATGCCCTGGCCTCTTCTTCCTTGGCAGCTACATGGTGTCTCCCTGGTGATTCACTCTCTGTGTCTTCTTCTCAGCATTCTCCCAGTCTGGTAGCCCCACCTGTAGCCCCTTCCTATTTGGCTACATCCTGCCTGGCCATTGGCCAAAACAGCTTTATTAGTCACCAACAAAAAGACATATATGAACAGTATACAGAAGGACATTCCCCATCCCTCCTTTCTGTCTAAAAAAATGAAGGTTTTGGCTTTAATATAGTAAAATTATGTAAAACAAAATAGTTA
Source organism: Cricetulus griseus (assembly GCF_003668045.3). Lineage (NCBI taxonomy): Eukaryota > Metazoa > Chordata > Mammalia > Rodentia > Cricetidae > Cricetulus > Cricetulus griseus. The sequence goes on from NC_048596.1 coordinate 157,410,709, forward strand.
TCAAACAATAAATATAGTTACAACATGTAGTCCATTAACATTTGGCAAAATTTAAAGAATATATTCTATCATCTATCCTGTCTTTCTGAGTCAAAATTTTTATATATAACTTACATTTTATCATAACTAAGGAAAGCTATAACAATAACTACCTGTCTTCAACTCCAGAAGGATAATACATAAACTCTAGAAGTGACAGAGACATCTTGCTGCTTCAACAGTCACCCAGAGTTCCTCTGTAACATTGGGACATCCATATTCAGCCCATAGACCAGTGTCTGGGAGACTTTTTGATGAAGCAGGAATTTTGAAAGTCTATCCAGTACCTTGGCATGGTCAGCAGTCACTTTTCTTTGTAACCTGCTTGTCCATTTTGAACAGGGTATTGTCAAGCAGTCCAAGGAAGAGCAACTGCTTGTCCAAATGGCTATCCCTGTTATGTTGAAGGCAAACACCACAATGAGTTTCTTGATGCACATCTTCCTCTCGGACATAATTGGTGTTACCAGGAGCAAAGATGGCTCATTGTCATGCCAAAATCCTAGTAAAAATTTTAAATGCTATATTCTGTAGGTTTTTGAAAGGTTTTAAAGAATACCTATGCATTGAAAATATATTTCTGGGCCTAACGGTGGTGGCACATGCCTTTAATCCCAGCACTGAGGAGGCAGAGGCAGGTGGATCTCTGAGTTTGAGGCCAGCCTGGTCTACAGAGCAAGTTCTAGGACTGGCTTCATAGCTACTGGGAAACATGTTCTGGAAAAAAACAAAAAAAAAAGAAAAGAAAGGAAAAGAAAAGAAAAAGAAAGATAATATCTCTCTTCTTGTCTAGAAAACCAAATGGAACTATAAATTTTGACTACTACAATCTGCATTTCAGTACACATTACATTTTTAAAAGAGCATTATAAACACAATACCTAAACAAGAGTAGAAATATACACATAACAAAACTGACCTTAAATTTATATTAATAAATCAAAATCCATACCAATACAAAGTATTCATTTTTATTCAATATTCATCCCCCCATTTTTTTTTGTGAAAAGATTGACCGTGACTATTAACCATTTAAAACCAACCCCCTTCAAATAAAAACAAATATTTATAAAGAGTATTTGGGAATGTCCATAGTTCTTTCCAAACTGCTTCCTGATGTTTGGGGGTGCTGTCAATCCCAAGGGAATTCTGAGAAAACCCATAACCATGGCCAAATCCTGGCTGTAGTAGTCTGTGAGGCTGCATGGTCTCAGCTGTTTTGGATATTGAATCACTTGGGCCACTGCTTCAAGGGTTCTTGTTTGTTCAAACCATATTAGTCTGTAAGGAATTCACAGCTTTTCATCTTCTGTGGAAACAAAATCAGGACCTTTTTAGCAAAGTAAGATGTTAAAATTAAATTTTAAAGTAAGGCATTTTCAAAATGTATAGGCTGAATTAATTCAGCAGTATTTATAATAGCTGCTATTGCTCCTTCCTCAGCAATCAAACAATTTAAAGACAACACAATAATATAGTGTCTAGACTCTCTGTGTATTTTCCATCTTTATGTGTCCTTTTTATTATTCTATTTATTTTATTTTTCTTTTTTGAAATAGGGTTTCTCTGTATATTTTTGGCTGTTATGGAACTCACTCTGTAGATCAGGCTAGCCTTGAAATCACACAAATCTGCCAGCCTCTGCCTCCAGAGTGCTGGGATTAAAGGCATGTGCCATCACACCCAGATACTTTGTTTCTTTTTTAGGGACTTTCTCTATCCTTTTTCTTTTTCTCTCCCAAGACTATGCAAATTTTTAAACACACTGTAAAACATTTAGAGGCATCCCCCCCCCCCCGAATCTGTCCATACTGTGTATCTCTATCTTTCTCTGACCACATGAGTCTTTATTCTGCTAAAACACATGGCTAGGGTTAAAGCAGAGGTTTTGGCTGCTAGCTCCACCCAATTAGGCTTTCCAACATGGTGGGGGTACATTTCCCACTAGATCTGGGATCTGTGCTCTCCACCTTGACTCTGGTTTATGCTGCCATCAAGCAGCTTGTAGCACACTACCCATGAACTTTTTGTCTGTATGAGTAAAAGCTAAATCTGCCATGCAGTAGGCTGTGCTCTTGCCCGAATTCCACAGCATCTCTGCACCATGGACTGCATGAGACTGTGAGTCTAGGAAGCCCAGTGTGCTCTGTTTCTATGCATTCAGAGCCCTTTTTAAGCTTTTTTTGTCATGTTTTATGTGGCACCATGTGTTGACGGAAGCTTCAGTCCTACCTGGTCCCACAGCCATTTAGTCCCAAATAAGCACAGAAGCTTGTATTGATTATAAACTGTTTGGCAGATGGCTCAGGCTTCTTATTGGCTACCTCCCTCTTAATTATTAGCCCATTTCTATTAATCTGTGTATCTACACATGGTTTTGACTTACTGGTAATGTCCTGGCCTCTTCTTCCTCCTAAGCTACATGGTGTCTCCCTGGTGACTCACTCTCTGTGTCCTCTTCCTAGCATTCTCTTAGTCTGGTAGCCCCACTTTTACTTCCTGCCTGCCTACATCCTGCCTGTTCATTGTCTGAAACAGCTTTATTCATCAACCAACAAGAGAAACATATATTCACAGAGTAGAGAATGACATCCCCTATCAAGTTGCAGTAGACCAGATACTACCATCTGCCCATAGACAAGGCTTTTAATTGTAAACTCAAACACTGTGCCAGTTTGATATTTTTCAGATTTTCAAATTATCATAAAATATAATAAATAGCACAAATGTTAAATGTTAAGAGTAACTGTAAATATATGTAAAAATTGTAGTGATAGTAAAGGACAGTGCAGCTTTTCATCATTTTTTACCTGTTCTAACTCCATCTTTGGTTATAAGTTTAGAAGAACATGGTGATATGAACTCTCCTTGTGAATGTGGCAAAGTAACAAAGGGCTTGTATTCTGTTAGGCTTATGAGGAATGGAGAATGACTTGTATTTCAATGGGTCATCCTATAGCTTGAGAGAAGCTATAGGAGAACTGATGACAGGCATCTTGATGGCTTGATAACTCTGCTTGTATTTTGAGAAGATGTCTGTATCAGGAAATTAAAAGCCTCTCGGAAGACATCACCATTCTCTTCTCCTCAGACTTACATGTACTTGCAATTTCCACTTTACTAATTTCTACTTATCATTCATACCTCAGCTCAAACGCTACACATATACCTAAAGCACATTCCTTGGGCCATCCTCTCTCTAGCCTTTCCTTTTTAAGAGAGCAGAAATTCAGAAGCGTTTTCTTTTCAAGACCAGAATTCTGATATTCTCACTTATGTATATTCTGTTGTCTGTTTTGCTTGCTTTGTACATAAATTCCACAGAGAAGAAATTTTATTTCCATACTACAAACATTTATATGCCCCCTAGTCCCTGTATGAGGTATTGGCTTCTAGTGGAATAGAGTTGAGGGTCTTAAGAAGTTGAATAGGTCATAAGGATAGAAACACCATGAGAAGAATTAGTGACCTTGTAAAAGAAACTCCAGAGATTTGTGAGCCAGAAAACAAGTTCCCTCTGGGGGCCACATATGCTGGTATCTTCAGTTTGGAATTACCACTACCCTCGTACCCCCAACCTTGAGATGTAAATTTCTCAATAAATTGTTTATATACTTTTCAGTTTATGGTACTTTGTTATGGCAGTCCAAATGGACTCAGTCATTGCTTTTGTTCCCTTGTGTGCTCTTAAATCTGAAACAGTTCCCAGCACATAGACAAGACAGTGTACATATATTTGTTCACAATATTCTAAAGCTACTGAAATGCTCTCTCTTGTAAAAATTTCAGCCATGTACTATTTCAAATGCAGTTTATTAAAAATTCTTAGAAACATTAAAAACTTATATACTACATGAAAATTTAAAAAATATTTAAGAATTTTGTTTTTTTCTTTTGAACGTATTTTTAATTCTTTGACTGTTTCATAATGCATATAATGATGTGCCAATGCATTCACCCTCTCTAACCCCCTTTCATCCTCTCTCTCCTGTTGAGATCCTTCTTCCTGAGAAGTCCTCCTTCTAGAATGACTCCTGTAACCACTGAATTTAATTAGAGCTGTTTACATGAGCATGGGTGAAAGATAATTCCCTGGAGCAATTTGTCAATGGCTACACTATGGAAGAGAGGGCCATACTCCCCTCCAGCAAACATTAACTGACATTAATCCCTCAGGTAGAGATGGAGCTTCAAAGGACCTTTCTCATCTATGACTAAATGTTTATAGGTACAGTCTTGTGCAAGTTTGTGCAGGTGGCCTCAGTAGCAGTGATTTCATGAGTACAATGGCTGTTTAACATGAATTATATATGTTTTTGCTAGATACTTCCCAGTTCTCTGCCTATTACATTATTTCCATGCTCCTCTGCCATGTTGTTCCTGGAGCATTTAAAGTGACAGTATAGATGTCTCATTTAGAGTAGAGCTGAGCACTGCATAGTCAGTGAGTCTTAACATTTTGACCAGCTATTCATTTTCAACCACCATTCTCTGAAATAAGAAGCTCCTCTGATGAAGACTTAGTGAAACAATAAACTATGGATATAATCTCAAGTATTTAGAAGGCAGTTTAGTAATATGTCCATTTAGCAAAGCAATGTTAGTAGGTTTCCCATGATGGCCTGTGACCTTCCCAACCATGGAATCTTACCTAGGTTTACAGTTAATCCTAGGTATATTGTCACGTCCACCCTTGACCAGCAAGAATGACACAACACCGAGGAATCATCTTCTCACAGTTTATTCGGGAACCTTACTTTACAGGAAGTGGCCCCAAACCCAGGAAGGCGGGGCTTAATATATCCAGCAACTACCAATCATCTACGCCCAGGTGGCACGCTAGGATAGGTTGTCACCAAGCAGATTTAGAAGGATACGTGACCTCTCTCCTAATTAGGAGTTGTTTATCACTGAGAGCACTCACGAAGGCAGAGACCAGCGCCATCTTTTAGGCGCAGTACTCTGCAGCTCCCAACAGTATATATTCCCTTCTGGCATATTGTCTCCATAAGAGCCCAATCAATAAAAGCTATTAGCATTCCTCTTAGTTGTTCACTTGTACTTGATAGAAAGACCCTATGTCTGAAGATAACATGTACTTCTGTCATAGAACATTGGAAACCCAAGCTGAAACTTAACTGGAAACTCCCAAGCTTCACAGAACAAGAAGGGGGTATGCAGACTTCTGGGATAGAAAAGACTTCAGTAGTCTTACCCAGCTGTGAATCCAGTGAGCTATAATAACATGCCAGGCAAGATATGCCCTTTGGTGCAATAGTGGCAGGACTGATGTGGGGGTAACCAATCACTTTCTGATTGGATTTAAAGTTTCTTTCACATGAGTATATACAAATTTGATAAATGTCATGTTAAGGTATTACCAACATTGTTGATTTATAAGTTAATTCTTCATGGAGGTTTTTTTTCCTTTAATCTTCTTTTCAAAAGGCTTTTGGGTTAAAGTCTACCTTGTTACATCCTTGTCTTAGTCTCCCAATTGCTGTTATTTACAGGTATGTGCTACTACATCTGGCTTTTTTTAATACTTTTATTATGGTATAATGAGCTCACATTTTCTTTTAAGAAAAATATAAAATAATCAAGAATTGAAACATGCAAAATGGATCAAAACTTCCACTCAGATACTTTTTTGAATTGCACAATAGAGATTATACTTTTGGAGTCATGACAAATATAAGAATGATGACAAGGATGGTGATGATGAGAATAAAATACAATAAGGAAGAGAAAGTAAGTGGAGTGATAAATACCTAGCCTTTATTCTTTCCTTACATCTGACTGAACAAGGTCAAAAAGTAATGTTTTTATTATTGGTCATGGCCTTTTACAAGTTTAGAAGAAGGTTATAAATCAATCAAGATATTCTGAAGACATTATATAGATAAATAAGATTCAATTCAAAACATGGCATATTGCTAATGTTCCATAATGTCTTGTATATGATGAGTGTACAGATGGAGGTCATACCTATGCCCTGACTCACATCAGTCATCTGGGCTTTAAGTCAATAATGGTAAGAATAAGGTCTTTTGAATTGTCATACCAGAGCCAGTCCTACTTGCAATATACCTAGAGATTGTTCAAGTATTTTCAGTGATTAAATTTCTAAACCAGTCATGCCTTGTAATTATAAGATATGAAATCAGAGGTTTTTTAAAATTATACTTTTATGTTAAATTTAATACTTCTGTCTTACTTTTGAGGAAATAGAGTTGAATGCCAATAAAGTCTTTGAAATTCTCTGAAACATGATCTGGGTCTCCACTGCTGCTGTCCCTCTTAGCATTGCAGGCTTCCAAGCTTTGATTAGAATGGCCCCTAAAACTCCTGGCACAGGTTTTCCAGACCAAAGTTCTAAGGAATGCAACACTCTTTCCAAAGACAATACTGTGAGGTTCCTCACAGTGACAGTCCTGCTCTTGGCACCTGTATCTGTTCTAGTTTCATTTCATTTTTGTTGCTGTAACAAATAATTTAAGAAAAAGCAAGTATTTTTATTTTTGGATTATTTGGATTGCAATGAATTCAAGTTGCAGCTCATTATTAAGGAGAAATCAAGGCAGGAGATTAAGCAACATATTTATAGTTGCTTATGGGGAAAGAATAAATGATTCCATATATCCTGTTTTCTTGCTCACTTGCCACTTGTACTCATTTTGCTTTCTTCATTTATAGCGTCCAGGGCAAGTCCAGAAAGTGGTATCTTTTATGTCTTTCTGGAATGTCCAGATCAATCAGGAGTCGAGAGAATTCCCTCACAGAAATGCCCAACATGACCTACCCAATTCCTCACGAAGACTCCTTCCCACATGATTCTAGGTTGGGTCAAGTAGAGAGTCAAACTCAACAAACACAAAATCTAAATGTTACTTTTAATTGTTACTCAGTCACCATTTGTGTTAATTGCTCTTCCTGTGTTGTGATGACAGGAAGGGTTTATTTCCCTTTACAGTTTGGGGGAACACTGCCCATTATGGTGGGAAAGATGTTGCTATAGGAGGGTCAGGCAGCTGGTCACATAGCACCCACTGTCCACAGTCAGGAAACAGAGAGTGGTGATCGCTTGTACTCAGCTTCCTTCTGCCTTTTTATTCAGCTCAAGACTCCAGCCTGTGGAATGGTATAACTACCACTTGGACTGGGTCTTCTCACCTCAGTTAATCTAATAAAGGAAATCCCTCACAGAGATTCTGTGAAGCTAGTCTCTTCTATGATTCTAAGTCCCATCAAATTGATTGCCAATATGACCCATTATAGTCTAATTATGAAGTCTTCCATTTCTCACAAAGGAGAGCATTAAGAATAATAATTAATGGAAAAAGAGGCCATCAATTTGAAGGAGAGTAGGGTTGGATATATGGGAGAATTTGGAGGCAGGAAAGGGAAGAGAGAAATGTAGTTAAATTACAACACCCAAAATAAACAACAACAAAAGTAAAAATAAAAGTAAATGCCCATGTTTGGGTCCCAAACTAGTAACAGTCAGCATTGGTGTGTTTGAATGTTTGATAAGTTTGTCTACGATGCTGTCAATGTTGAGAAATACTGATGCAAACTATTTATCTATCTAGACAATAGTATTATTTAGTGGATAATGTTAAGTCTTTTTACCTCAGAATCAGGACCTGGTACTGATTTATAGACCAGTCCTTTCTCGACAGGTTTTCCACACAGTAAGAGTTTGTTTTACAGATGGAGCATTGTCTTAATCAGGGATTATTATTGCTGTGAAGAGACACTGTGACCATGGCAGCTCTTATAAAGAAAACATTTAATTGAGGGTAGCTCGCTTACAGTTTCAAAGGTACAGTCCATTATGATCATGAAGGGGAGCATGACAGTGTACAAGCAGTTGTGCTGCTGGGGCTGAGAGTCCTACATCTTGCAGGGAATAGGGAGTTGACTGACTGTCACATTGAGAGGAGCTTCAGAAAAAGACCTCAAAGCCTGCCTCCATAGTGACACACTTCCTCCAACAAGGCCACACCTCCTAATAGTGCCTAATAGTGCCTAATAGTACCATTTTCTTTCAAACTACCACAAGTGTCAAGCATACCATATTCCATCTTTTATAGCTATTGTAAGACTCACACTGCTAAATTACTAGTCTGTGTATTTCTTCCTTTATAAAATTCTTATTACACACTGATCTAACACTTTCATCTCAAGTCCCCCTTTGTCAAAGTCCACTGGGGAAAACTAGTACTTTGGGGATTTTATTCCTTAACTTGAAATTGTTGGATAGAACTGAAAAATGAACATATAAGAAAGTTAAAGTAGGAATTGCATACCGAACTAACCAAAACACACCCTGCAGAAATTATAAAATGAGAACAGAATTTGAACATTTGAGTTCAATTCTGCCTTATGAAGGAATAGAAATGAAATAAGATACTCATTTCTTGGAATTTCAAAGACACAAGTCACATTCAATTTGGAACTGACAAGTGTATCTAAATTGAAAATTGTCTTAGGAAATTCGGAGCTAAGAAGCCCATTGCTTTTTTCCTTTAAATGTGTGCTCTCTGGTGATTTAAAAGATCTGCTTCTTGCTGATTTGTGAAGTAGAATAAGGCAGAAAAGACCAATTATTAGACCCTGATATATGTAACGCATACTTGTCCTGCCTATTCACCTAACACAGCATCATCTGTTACTTGGACACAATGTACCTGGGGAAATAGCTAAAACTGGCTAGTTACCCTTAACAACCTGCTGACTGCCACATTTGCTTCTAGTAAATAGGCTTGCTTGTCCACCCCTTCTTGTGGTTTTAGAATATAAAATGAAAATAGAAACTGGACCCAGGACTTTTAGGATCTCTCATAACTTCCCGTCCACTGGGGATATCTTTTTCATCTACTCTCATTGGTGGATGTGCTTATTCTGTCAACACTTGGTCATGGCTTACTGAGTGTAGACAAAAGGAGTCTATCACACTTTTACTTCCTATGTACTAATGTATTTTTAAACTTGAATGATAGCTCTTGTGGATACGCAAAGGATCTTGAGTGTGTTGCTACAAAGCACAAGACAAACATAACTTATGTAAGTTCTAAATGTGGGACAAACATAAATAAGGTGTGAAATTTTCTGGTTACTGCTTGATATGTACTGCTGGGTGGAAACTCATTAGGTCATTCCATTAAGAACCAAGACAAATTTATTTGTATCAAGATGGATTCATATTTATTTAAAAATGTTTTGTCCTGGTAAGAGTTTTCAAGCTGTATGCAAATGAAGGGAAGTGGGGTTTGTTTGGTGTTGTTTATCTCATTGAATAAATAAAATGAAATCTTTCTACCACAAAGGAATTACATTGATCTGGTCTTTGTTATTATTGAAATAATTGCTTTTTGAGTAAGTGAAAAGAAAACCATCTCCTTATGAATAGTTGCCAAATATGGAAGGAACATCTGCAAATTCATAATACCTTTTTCCATGGAAGCCATGGGTAAGAGCCATTGCTTGTAAGTGGATATTGAGTGGCTGTGTGGTGCTATGTTAGATTAATTGGAGCTGTTAGTGTATAAGAAAATTCATGGGGATGAAAATCTAAATAAGAAATGGCAGGGTGGCAGTTCCATAGTCTATGTAAACCAATTAAACATCTAATCAGACTCCTATAAAATATCTTCATGTGGATTACAAGAGCCAGTGACAAGCCAAGCCAACAGATTGAATTATATGAGTCTTAAATTCTCATAAGAATCATGGTGTTGAAAGTGTTAGCTTGGCAAAGATGTACCAGATAATAAACTTGAGATTTCATTAGATGGTATTTGTTTATCTAGAAGTCAATTTATGATTCTTTATTTTTAAAAGTATGTTTGATGTTAACCTTTCATGTGTGACAGATTTTACTGTTTCTGTTCCCATTTCTTGATAGTGCTCTATTCATGAGATGTTCAGTTTCTTCTCAGGAGCCTGTCTCTGTTATCCTAGAACATATGATCTGTTCTACTGAAGGCTTTGGCATGGCTTTATTTTCCTGGCTGGGTTAAGTCCCAGAGAAGAAGGCTCATTGGAACTTATTTGTTTGCTTGCTTATTTATTTATGTATTTATTTATAGAAAATTCTCTTGCTCATAGCTGCTCTTAGGACCCAAATTCCTTTTGTTAACTTGTGATTGCTTTTGGTGAAAGGGATTCTGTGGGAGCTCAACATGCTTGGTGTCTTTGGCCTTATCACATCAGATTCCTGTAGCAAAGTTCCTCAGATCTTCCCTCAACAGTAATAACCAAGAAGGTCTCCAGACTTTGCCAGTTTTTTTTTTTTTTTTTTTTTTCCCCGGGAAGCAAAATTTACCTTCACAGAGAACCATAGGTTTATTATATTGAGAAATTTATTAAGTATATAAATATGTATGTATATTTCTTTATTTGTACTAATGACAATTATTCTTACCCTTGTGACATAGTTTGAGGTACTATAAAGAACATAAAAGACAATTGCACTAGATGGCGTGAAATAGGCCAGAAGGAATATAATCAGGGATGTTGAAATAGTTGTAGTTGGAAGTTTTCTGTTCCTCCTGTCAGTTCCCACAGACACTTATGAAATAACACTCTAGAGGTTAATATCAATTATAATTTTTTGGCCAATGGCTCATACATATTACTGGCTAGCTCTCTTTTATAAATTAACTCATTTCTATTAATCTATGTATTGCCATGAAGCTGTAGCTTACTGGTAATGCTTGGAGTGTTACTCCTTTGGTGACTACATGGTGTCTCCCTGACACCACCTTCCTTCTCTGTGATCTTTGTTTGGATTTCCCACTTAGCTATATTTTGTTTGGCCATTGGCATAACCAGCTTTATTCGTCATCAAAAAAGCAAAGCATATTCATAGTGTACAGAAGGACATCCCATATCAAAGAGTGGAAAAATATTGAACTCACCTCTACTGAGGCAAAAATCAGAAGATGCCATAAACACTGTGGGTAATTAATGAAAACCGTAGCGGCTTTTAGGGACAAGTTGGTCAATGCTGAAGTTTAGATTTTACTCTCCCATAGACTGTGATATGAGGTGCCTATATTTCTTCATTTCAGAGGAGTGGCCCCAGGTCCTTAGAAAATCTAGATGATAAAAGTGGAATGGCTTTGGGAGGACATTTGTACTTCACAGTGATAGCTAAAGAAAGGCAAGTTTTCTAGAGTAAATATAATTGTTCTGGGTTATGAAAACACTTGTAAACATAGGTTGAATCTGGATGTAAAATTAAAACCACCACTAAATCTGGTTACATTGAGATTGTGCAAATAACACACACTCTCAGCACAGGATGCCATGAGGGAGTGGGTGCTGATGCCCAGACCTTTTACCTTCTTTCCACTTCTGTGTCTGTATCTTCTTGCAAGAAAGAAACTCAAGTTTCTCCAATTCTAAGTGTTTGCTGCTCTTGGCCAAGGATTACCATGCATTTCCTGAACTGGGATTCACTTTACAGTATTGTAAGCTTTATTTGTAACTCTTTAGACAAGGATTAGAGTGGCTTCTATGTGTTTAATTCTCATTCCTGAGACCTGACACATTCTAAGACAGGAACAGCCATGTGTTTCATGCAGACATGACACTTGTACTTCTACTTTCCTGGCTCAGGCAGAGTTGACTTCAGGAAAGCATGGAATGTATTCTTCTGTCTAAGATTGTTCTCTATATCAATCCCACACAGATCTGGAATGTAGCAATTATTGACTGGTCCTGGAGTCTGATTATACTCATCAATTCATTGTCTAGTGCAGATGTAGGATGAGGATTACTATACACTGGGTAGGGATGTCATAGGTTATTTTATTCGGGAGAAATCACTTACATGAGAAACCAATAACCCAGGGTCAGAGCTCTGAGCATCCAGTCTCAGCTGCTCTCTGAGACTGGACCAGAACCCCAGGAGAGACCCGCTCCTCTCCCCAGGCCTATATCCCACACACCCCGTAGGCACCTGAAGCCATGCCACAGGTACCTAGTAAAGATCTCTCCCTACATTCTAGCAACTCACTCAGCTAATGACAGGGGTTTGGTTTGAGTAAGAGCTTGTTCTAATCTCTGGGATGAAATAAAAGTGACACACCAACATCCTGAAGTACCTCACTGTTTCACAGGAGACAGACCACAGTCAGGGCTACAGGGTTGCATGGCTGCTTAAAAGCCATGGGGAAAAAGACTAATTTCTTCAAAGACATTATGAAAAAACTATAGAAATGGGGTCATGAAAGGTAAAACTAGAACACTGAAGAATGTTTAAGGGTGATCAAAATGCATAATGTCAGGTCAAGCAGAGCAAGATGTTTGCTTAGGTGACCACACAATCTTGAACATCCAGGAAACAAGTTTGTCCTTCCTCTCATCACTGTCCTCCAATGGCTGGAGCTCCCCTTCTAGCCTCTGGGGAAAATCTCTCAAATTTTCCAGAAATAATATTAAAACAGAAATTGGTCATTGTGACTATCATTTTATGATATTAAAAATACATCACACAATGTAACTTTCAACTATTTGGATATAAGGTATCTTTGTGTCCAGTTCCCAGGCTTGCCATGAATCTCCAGAGAATGGGCTGTGGGGTGGGGTGGGGTGGAGTGGTGCACTGACAAGGCTCCATGTCCTTTCCATTTTATTCTTTCCCTTCATAGCTTTGGCATGGGGTAAGAAACAGAAGTAAGGGGCTCACAATTCTCCCTGTCTGCTATCCCACAGCGTGACACATTGCCCTGTGTTTTTAGTGCCCAGTAGCTGATGCAGTGGGATATCTCTTGAACATGGTGTTGAGTGAGCTTGACTCTTCCTCATTCAGGCCAGCCTCTTTTCTAAAAAGCTCCATTACTTCTTTTATATTCATTATATTTGCTGCTGGTAATAGGCGATAAAGAAAGGGCATAAGAGCATGTATAGATTTATCTCACACAGCCTGGTGAAGAGTGTCTGGCACCTCTTTAAGAAGATGTGAACATTTATCACCTGCTGTCCTCAATTTTAGGACTTCATCCAAGACTCTTTAGGTGACAGAAATTCTGTAAAATATTCTGCTCCATGTAAAGTGGTAGAATATTTACTATTTGCAGAGCACTTACATTCACTAGTAGCATCAAACCATTTTAGATCTAGATGTATCTAGCATACAGACAAACTTTCACACACATTTCAACTGCAGTAATAGCAGTTCCTGTATCGGACTGTAACCTACATTTAGTGTTACTGCAGATATAATGCAGCTCGTGGCATGAACAATGTCAGTCAACTACTACTTTGTTTGAGCCTGAAAGCAACTTTTAAAGTAGATTCTGCAGGAATTATTTGTAAAATAAGTGAGATATGTAGGCATAGTACAGTTACACTCAGAATTTTTGAAATTATGTGAAAGACTGGTTTTGAGGACTTTGAGTATCATGAGAGATTTTAATTTTCTATCTGAACATAACACAGGAAGTATAATTTAAATGTAACAAGAGGATTCCTCATCAGCTACTTTAAATCTTAAAACCATGTTACTCTGCATCCACAATCTCTTTCTCACCAAGACCCATACTTTATTAGTCCTTAGTCACTAAAAGGTGACTGAACTAATAGTTAATGTTTTTATCTCTTCCTATGTACCAGATACTGTGCCCAGCAATTAATCATAGTTTTGTATTTTATTCTTAAAAGTTTTGTGTATGTGTTAATAATTTTGGAACTATAAAAGCAAGAAAATACAATGAGACTCTTACCTCCAGTTGGGGTAGAACTTGGGTATGGAGTTAAGCCATTTACAGTCAAAGCTTACAGATTTCTTCTCTTTCAGACATTTCTGAAACACACCAGAGAAACTTTCCTAGTTGATGACCAAAAAAGGAAAACATTTCAAAAATACATAATAACTATATCTTTAAAATCAGATTTATTTTTATTTTGTGTTTTGTCTAATCACACCTGGTACCCACAGAGGCCAAAAGAATATGCTGGATCCTCTAAACCTGGAGTGACCAATGCATAGCTGCCCTGTTGCTTCTGGGAAAGGAACCCAAGTCCTTTGCAAGAGTGGCTATTGCTCTTAAATGCTGAGTCATCTCTCCAGCCTCAATGCCTGTTTCTTGATGGTCACAAAAACATTCACATGTAATGATTTTATTTTTTTCTTTATTTAAATTAGAAATATGCTTCTTTTACATGTCAATCTCAATTCGCTCTCTCCCACCTCCTACCATGCCCCCCACCAAAATTCCTATCCTAAACCCTTTCTGCTCCACAGGGAGGGTGAGGCTAGTGTGTCTAGGCTTAGAGAGTATCCTTCTATGTGGAGGGGGCTCCCAAAGTTCATTTGTGTACTAGGGGTAAATACTGATCCACTACCAGTGGCCCCAAAGATTGTCCACACCTCCAAACTAACTTCCTCCTTCAGAGGGTCTGGAACATTCCTATGCTGGTTTCCCAGCTATCAGTCTGGGGTCATGAGAAACCCCTTGTTCAGGTCAGTTGTTTCTGTGGGTTGTTTTAATTTTCATTTCCCTGATAGCTAAGGATGCTGAGCACTTTCTTATGTGGCTTTCAGCCATTTTACATTCCTTTATTGAGAATTGTCTATTTAGTTCTGTACCCCACTTTTTAATTGGATTAGTTGGTGTTTTGGAGACTAGCTTCTTGAGTTCTTTGTGTATTTTGGAAATCATCCCTCTGTCAGATGTGGGGTTGGTGAATATCTTTTCCCAATCTGTGGACTACCATTTTGTCTTATTGACAGTGTCCTTTGCCTTACAGAAGATTCTCAGTTTCAGGATGTCCCATTTATTAATTGTTGATCTCATTGTCTGTGCTACTGGTATTATGTTCAAGAAGTGGTCTCCTGTACCAATTTGTTCAAGGGTACCACCTACCTTCTCTTTTAAGAGTTTCAGTGTGGCTGGATTTATATTTAGGTCTTTGGTCCATTTGGACTTAAGTTTTGTGCATGGTGATATATATGGATCTAGCTGCACTCTTCTACACGCCACATCCAGTTATGCCAGCACCATTTGTTGAAGATGCTTTCTTTTTTCCGTTGTATAATTTTAGATTCTTGGTCAAAAATCAGGTGTTCATAGGTATATGGGTTAATATCAGGGTTTTCAATTTGATTCCATTGGTCTACCTGTCTATTTTTGTGCCAATACCAAGCTGTTTTCAGAACTATACCTCTATAATAGAAGTTAAAGTCAGGGATGGCAATGCCTCTGGAAGTTCCTTTATTGTACAGGGTTGTTTTGGCTATCCTGGCTCTTTCGTTTTTCCATATAAAGTTGAGATTTCTCTCTCAAGGTCTATGAAGAATTGTGCTGGGATTTTGATGGGGATTGCATTGAATCTGTAGATTGATTTAAAGAAGATTGCCATTTTTACTATGTTGATCCTACCTATCCAAGAACATGGGAGATCCTTCCAATTTCTGGTATCCCCTTTAATTTCTTTCTTTAAAGATTCAAAATTCTTGCTATACAGGTCTTTAACTTTTTTAGTTAGCATTACCCCCAAGGTAGTTTATGTTGTTTGTGGCGATTGCAAAGGGTGATGTTTTTCTGATTTCTTTCTTAGAGCATTTATCCTCTGTATATAGTAGGGCTACTGATTTTTTTTTTTTTTGAGTTAGTCTTGTATCCTGACACTTTGCTGAAGATGTTTATTAGCTGTAGGAGTTCCCTAGTAGAGTTTTTGGGTCACTTATATAGACTATCATATCATCTGCAAATAGTGAAAGTTTGACTTCTGTCTTTCCAATTTGTATTCCCTTGATCTCCTTTTCTTGTCTTATTGCTCTAGCTAGAACTTCAAGCACAATATTGGAAACTTATAGAGAGAGTGGACAGCCATGTCTTGTCTCTGATTTTGTGTTTCTCACCATTTACTTTGATGTTGGCTATTGACTTGCTGTATATGGCTTTTATTATATTTAGGTATGTTCCTGTTATCCCTGATATGTCCACGACCTTTATCATGAAGGGGTGTTATATTTTGTCAAAGGCTTTTTTCAGCATCTAGTGAGATTATCATGTGGTTTTTCTTTCTCAGTCTGTTTATATGATGGATTACATTGATGGATTTTCATATATTGAACCATCCTTGCATCTCTGGGATGAAGCCTACTTGGTCATGGTGGATGATTTCTCTGATGTGTTCTTGGATTAAATTTGCCTATATTTTATTGAGTATTTTTGCTTCAATGTTCATGAGGGATATTGGTCTATAGCTCTCTTTCTTAGTTGTGTCTTTGTGTGACTTGGGACCAAGATTATTGAAGCCTCATAAACAGAATTTGGCAATGACCCTTCTTCTTCTATTATGTGGAATAATTTGAGATGACTTGGTATTAGCTGTTCTTTGAATTTCTGGTAGAATTCTGCAGTGAACCCATCTGACCCTGGGCTTTTTTGGTTGGGAGACTTTTGATGACTGCTTCTATTTCATTAGGAGTTATAGATCTATTTAAATTGCTTATCTGTTCTTGATTTAATTTTGGAAAGTGAAATCTGTCCAGAAAATTGTCCATTTCCTTTATATTTTCGAATTTTGAGGAATACAAGTTTTCAAATTATGACCTGATGATTCTCTGGATTTCCTCAGTGTTTGTTGTTATGCCCCCTTTTCATTTCTGATTTTATTAATTTGCATGTTCACTCTCTGCTGTTTGGTAAGTTTAGATAAAGGTTTGTCTATCCCGTTGATTTTCTTGAAGAACCAACTCTTTGTTACATTGATATTTTATATTGTTTTCCTAGTTTCTACTTGATTGATTTCAGCCCTCAATTTGATTATTTCCTGGTGTCTATTACTCTGGTGTACATTTGCTTCTTTGTGTTCTAGAGCTTTCAATTGTTCTGTTAATTCCTAGTGTGACTATTCTCCAGTTTCTTCATGTGGGCACTTAGTGCTATGAACTTTCCTCTTCGTACTGCTTTCAAAGTGTCCTATAAGTTTGGATATGTTGTGTCCTCATTATCATTGAATTCTAGAAATCTTTAATTTTTTAATATTTCCTTGATCCAGGGATGGTGCAATTGGGCATTATTCAATTTCCATGAGTTTGTAGGTTTTCTGCAATTGGTGTTGTTGTTGAATTCTAACTTTAAAGCATGTTGGCCTGATAAGATACAAGGAGATATTTTAATTTTTTGTACCTGTTGAGGTTTGCTATATTGCCAAGTATGTGGTTGATTTGAGAGAAGGTTCCATGTGGCACTGTGGTATATTATTTTGTGCTTGCATGGAATGTTCTATTGATGTCTGTTCAACCCAATTGGGCCATAACTTCTATTAGTTCCTTTGTTGAGTTTCTGTATAGTGTTCCTGTCTAGTGGTGAGAGTGGGGTATTGAAGTCTCCCACTATAAAGTGTGTGCAGTTTTATGTGTGACTTGAGTTTTAGTAATGTTTCTTTTACAAATGTGGGTGACTTCGTATTTGCAGCATAGATGTTCAGAATTGAGACTTCATCTTGATGGATTTCACCTGTGATGAGTATGAAATGACCTCCTCCATCTCTTTTGATTGATTTTTCTTTAAAGTCTACTTTGTTAGATATTAGGGTTGCTACACCAGCTTGTTTCTTGGGTCCATTTGATTGGAAAATCTTTTCTCAACCCTCAACCCTTTACTGTGAGATACCATCTGGTCTGTCTTTGAAGTTGAGGTGTGTTGCTTGTATGCAGCAGAAGGATGGATTCTGTCTTCTTATTCATTTTTGCTATCCTGTGTCTTTTTATGGTAAGTTAAGACCATTAATATTGAGGGATATTAATGACCACTGATTGTTAATTCTTGTTTGTTTTGGATTTGGTGGTGGTGGTGAAATTGTGTGTGGGTTTCCACCCCATTTTTCTTTTGGATGTTGGTAAAGTGGGATTATGTATTGTCTTTATTTTTCTTTTTGTAGTTAATTTCCTTGGGTTGTAGTTTTTGTTTCAGAACTTTCTGTATGGCTGGATTGGTGGATATGTATTGTTTGAACCAGGTTTCCTCATGGAATATCTTATTTTCTCCATCTATATTGGTTGAAAGCTTTGCTATATATAGTAGCAAACTTGACATCCATGGCCTCTTAGTGTAAGTAGAATATCTACCCAGGACCTTCTGGCTTTCAGACTTTCCATGGAAAATCAGGTGTAATTCTGATATGTTTGCCTTTATATGTTACTTTACCCTTTTCCTTTGTTGCTCTTAATTTCCTTTCTTTATTCTGTATGTTTGGGGCTAGGATTATTATGTGGGGGGAGACCTTTTGTGGTCCACTCTATTTGCTGTTCTGTAGGTTTCTTGTACTTTTATTGGCATGTCTTTCTTTAGGTTGGTAAATTTTTCTTCTATGATTTTGTTGAATATGTTTTCTGCACCTTTGAGTTGGGTTTCTTTACCTTCTTCTATACCTATTTATTATTCTTAGGTTTGGTCTTTTCACTATGTCCCATATTTCCTGGATATTTTGTGGTAGGGATATTTTGGACTCAAGATTTTCTTTGGTTGATGACTCTATTTCTCCTAGTGTTCCTTCAATGCCCGAGATTCTCTCTTCTATCTTTTTATTCTATTGGTTATGCTTCCATATGTAGTTTCTGATCATTTACCCAGATTTTCTATTTCCATCATTCCCTCAGATTGTGCTTTCTTTATTGTTTCTATTTCAGTTTTTAGGTCTTGAACTGTTTCCTTGAGAGATTTGTTGATTTCTTGTATTTTTTTCTTCCATTTCTTTAAGGGATTTTCTCATATCCTCTTTGAGGACCTCCATAATTTTCATGAAGTTGTTTTGAGGTCATTCTCTTCTGCTTCATATGCATTGTGATATTCAGATCTTTCTGGTGCAGAGTCCCTAGACTCAGGTTGTGTCACATTGGGTTTTCTGTTGTTGAATGTGTTTTTATATTGTCTTCTTCTCATCCCTTCTTCCGGTGGGTGTAGAAGAAGTCTCCTGGTGGGTATTCGACCATGATTTTGTTCCAGTGGTTACAAACATGTCCAGTACTCTGATGTCTCTCCTTTTCCCGTGGATGGCTGCAGGACTGGTACTGGGGGCTTGGCAGACTCTGGATGGACTGGATCCCGACGGGATCCACAATGGGCAGTCCCAGGTCTCGGGTGTCTCCATGCAGGACAGAGGAAGGGGGACTGAAAAGAGGGCCATGATCACGTAGCCTGGTTGAAGGAGTTTGGACTGGTACCAGGACCTTGGCAGTCTCTGGGTTGGCTGGATCCCGCTGGGATGGGATCTGCCCCCAGTAGTCCCCAGGCCTCAGGTGTCTCCAAGCAGGGCAGAGGAAGGCGGACTCCATATGAAACTTTTTAAAAATTTTATTTATTTACTTACTATTTATTTACTTACTACTTATTTATTTGTTATTTATTTTGAGATAGGGTTTCTCTGTGTAGCTTTGAAGCTAGTCCAGGAACTTGTTATTAGTACAGGTTGACTTAGAACTCAGAGATCCCGCTGCCTCTGCTTCTGAGTGTTGGGATTAAAGGTGTGCACCACCACCACCCTCCATATGAAATTTTGCATACTTTTGTATAGTTTGAAATTCCAAGTTGTGGTGTGTGCATTTCATATGATGTTATAAAGACAAAAATACATCTGTGTTTTTAGTTTCTCACATATGCACTTGTAATCATTTAAATTGCTAATGTGATGTTTACATATTTGTCTGTATCATGTCTGAGTGGGTAACAATGTCCAGGTTTGCTCATTCAAGTGTTGAAGCTCTAACTCATTTCTGTTCGTGGTGAATGACCTGTTGCTAGGGATGCTAGGTTTTCATCCCTTCAGATTCGTCTCTACATATGGGCATTTGCTTAACAGGATTTTGTTTCTGTGTTTATTTTTGGTCTGAATGAGCATAAAACTACCAGTTTTCCTGTATGTAAATGCTAAGGAGCTGAGGAGCAGGCTAAGGAATGTCATGGAAAAGTGCTGGCATTGTAGTAGGCTCCAAGTGGATTCCTACACTCACATTTCCTTTAATGTGCTGGTGTATGTTTTCTTCATAGATACTGCCACAATTTTTAATTTTTGGAACCCTGATGTTTCATTAAGTTTTGTTTATGTTTTCAGCAATACTGGTAAAATTAAGCATTTTTGTCTATGATTTGTGATTTCACAGCCTTTTAACATATTTCTATTGAGCTCCTTGGTTTTACACTAATTTTATTATTTTATTTATGATATTATAGACAACTTTTGCTCTATCATTGGCTTTGAAAATATATTTTTCTAATGCTATTGTTGGTTTATTGAGAGTTTGCTTCAGAAAGGGTTTGCATCCTCTGTATGTATAACTCTGAGTGCATGTTTGTGTAAATATATAACTATGGGAGTCTAATTTTAATCTAGATTCTCTTGCCCTTTCCCAGTGATTCTGTATTTGTTTTAAGTAAGTGAATAATTTACATAGCATTTGTATTTTGCATGTGATTTTAGATGATGATAAATGTTTGTATTTCTGGAGAGTTATGCTTGCACATGATTATTTGAAAATCCTTTTCTTCTTTACTTTTCTAAATATCTACACTTCTATTTATGTATGTATGTATGTATGTATGTATGTATGTATGTATGTATGTATATCCAGTGAGATCCAGGCTGTCTCTTTTCTGTTGACCTAGGTACATAACACCTCTGTCATAATGTATCACTTTTAAGTTTGTAAGCATCTCATCACTTTTCTACTTCATGATTTTATTGACTATTGTTTGGCAACTACCTATAAATAGCATGTGTATATATTAACTGTATGTAAATATAAAATCATTCTATCCAATCCTATTTAAAGACTTATTGGGATACTCTCCACAATTCTGTTAAATATACATATTAAGTAGAGGCAGATTTTCACTTTTATACCACTTCTTCACACTTAAGTACCCACTATTTGGTTTAGATATTGATTAATCATTTTAATAAAATTGTCTGGCTGCCCTCACTAATATTGCTATTTACTAAGTTTTTGGGTCTTTTTTAATATTTACAAATACAAGTACTATAGGTGGTATTTTCCCCTCAATTTACTTTAATGTTTATTATTGCTACAGACTGTAAAATGACTACAATTTATCAAATTTCAAGGTAAGGTTTATACTCATTATTTCTCCTACTTTCTCTCAGTTCAGTTTTAGTTTTCTCTCATCTGTTCTTTGCTTGTCTTCTTAGGATGTCTATTATTTCTACATTGATTCTAGTGTATTTTTCATCAAGTATCTTGTTTTATCTCACAATGTCTAGCAACCCCCTATGTTTCATTTTTGATTCTCTAAAGTAATTGATCTGCCAACATATCAGTTTGGCCCTTGAAATGAAAGTCCACTCCTTTTTTATATAATGAAATTTGTAGTTTAGAGTGAAGTTATTTATCTACATGTGCGTTTACTGAACTAAAATTCAAATACAGTTAACATTCCTCAAATATCCTTTGGATAATTTTCACCTTCTGACTTTACTCTTATTTTGACAACTACTCACCTAAAATGTGATTTTTAGCTTGTGTTGTTTTGTTATTGTAAAGTATTATTGATTAGGTTTCTTCCACTGGAAAAATTCACATAGGGCATTTTGAGCAACATCTGCAGATGCCAGGATGAGCTGGGGGTAGTGAATGTAGGTCTGGCAATGGGATAACTAAGTTTCTCTTCTTCAGCCACAGCTCCTGCAAGTTAGGCCTTTCCCTTTATGCACAGTGAGGGGTTGGCAGTGTTTCTTAGATTGTCATTAATTATGCCACATTTGAAAACATATATAGTACAGTCTCGCTAGGTAATATTGCATTGTTTTAAATTTTAAAATTACATTATTTGTTACTTGTTTATTTGTGTGTGTGTGTGTGTGTGTGTGTGTGTGTGTGTGTGTGTGTGTGTGTGTGTGTGTGTGTGCATTCCTGTGCCAAGGTAGGAATGTTGCACTCAGAAGACAATTTTCAGGAATATATTTTCTCATTCTGTCGCATGGATCCTAGGGATCAAATTTAGCTCATCAGCTGAAATTTTGTTTGTTTGTTTTTGCTTTTTGAGACAGGGTTTTTCTGCATAGCTCTGGCTGTCTTGGAATTCACTCTAGTAGATCAGGCTGGCCTCAGATTCAGAGATCCATTGCCTCTGCCTCCTGAGTGCTAGGATGAAAGACATGCAACATCACTGCCCAGGTTCATCAGCTGAGTTTTAAGTATATATTACTATAGCATTTCTTATTATGTTTTACAGCATATTGCACACCTGAAACTTTTTACTTATTGGATAATAACTATTTTCTTCTTTCACTGACCCAGACAATCACCATTCTACTTTCTTGTTCTGTACATTTGATACGTCACATACTTCATACAGTATTCCACTTCATAGAGTGGAATCATACGGTATTCATCCTTCAGTGACTAGTCACTTATTTGTTAAAATGTCCCCAAGTTCTATATTGTTTCTTGGCACAGTATTTTTGTTGAGTTTCTTGAAATGAATTGTGGTCACTGAAGGATAATTGATGATAGCCAAGACCTGGAGATTATGTTTGCTAATGAATGAATAAAGAAAATAAGGCTCATGCATGTAGTATAATATTGCCCAAACATTGAAATAAATTGCTCTTACTGCTTCTTCTTCAAAAGGATGAATAGTAGGTTTTTTGCAAAACAACATTTCTGGCTTATAAAAACAGCAAGAGCCAAAGAGAGATTTACGATGTGATGCTGCTCATGTGCCGCGGCAGGAGCTGAGGGGCAGGACCTCCCTGCTGTACAGCTCGGGGTCTCTCGGGCTCAGGGACAGGGATACTCAGTGCTGCCGGCTTGGACTCACTCTGTCCCAAGGGGCTCATGTTGTTCATTAGGTCAGCCATCTCCAGAGTAGTTTGGTTCCAAGTGTCAAGTTTATCCTCGGGCTTCAGTGAAATTCTTCGGAATCTTACCTGGCCATTGCCTTTGGGAAGAAAACTCATTGACTTTCCTGGCTGGGGATGGACATATAGCCCGGATTTGATTCAAAGCTGGAAAAGAAGTTGGTGTTCTCTCTGTCTCTCTCTCTCTCTGAATATCTCTGTCTGTCTCTCTCTGTCTCTCTCTGTGTCTCTCTCTGTGTCTCTCTCTGAATATCTCTCTGTCTGTCTCTGTCTCTCTGTCTCTGTCTCTCTCTATCTCTCTCTCTGTCGCTCTCTCTCTCTCTCTCTCTCTCTCTCTCTCTCTCTCTCTCTCTCGTGTGTGTGTGTGTGTGTGTGTGTGTGTGTGTGTGTGTGTGTGTGTGCGCGCCCGCGTGCATGTGGCTGTGTTGACCTCAATGTGTTTCCAGATCTCCTCCTTCTCATACTGGTCTAAGGCTACAGAAAAGCTCACTGGGAGCTACTGGGCCTCAGCTGGGTATGTGTGGATATAGGCACTGGGTAGCATTCACAGTAAAAGTCCTGAAATGCGATGCTGGACTTTTGGTCAACTAAGAATTAGGACAGGGAACAGAAAAGCAAATACTGGGGATTTGTGATTCTGCTTTTAGGATACAGCAGGATCAGGATTTAAATTTTCAAGAACCTGCAACATTTCATCTTATTTTTCACTTTTCTCTTTTACTCTTTCTTCTTTTTTCTATTTTCCCTTTTTTCTTTTGTATAATGAGAAGGGTAAAAAAGGAATTATTATTGCTACGCAGGATATTTCAACAATGATTATCCCTATGTTGTGATGGTCTCAGGATAATGCTACTTTAGTGGTATGTTGGGGTAGTCAGATGTACAGGTTTCCAGTTAGAAGAAACACCCTTCCATACTCACTGTGTCTTAAAAAACTACAGTGTGTCGGGCTGGATGCTCAGAGGTTTAGAGCACTGGCTCTTCTTCCAGAGGTCTTGAGTTCAATTCCCAGCTCACACATGGTGGT
This sequence comes from Cricetulus griseus, assembly GCF_003668045.3. Taxonomy (NCBI): domain Eukaryota; kingdom Metazoa; phylum Chordata; class Mammalia; order Rodentia; family Cricetidae; genus Cricetulus; species Cricetulus griseus. Next base: position 157,434,617 of record NC_048596.1, read on the forward strand.
TCTTAACCATCTGAAATGAGATCTTGTGCCCTCTTCTGGCCTGCAGGCCTATATGGAGGCAGAACACTGTATATATAATAAATAAATAAATCTTTAGAAAAAGATTAAAAACACAATATATAGTATGTAAATGAAATCACTCAAAAAATCATCTCATAATCTGAATAGCATTGTTAAATCTTAATTGACTTTCATTTGTCATCCAGAAAGGCAGACTATATGTCATGCACACACTTAGCATGATCTTAGATTTTCTGTTAAACTCTTTTTTTTTAATTAGTTAGGATATGTTAATCCCTTGTTCTTCTTTACTTCATTGTTGTTGATTTGGGTGTGTGGGGTGTCAATTAAACATTATATATTTGTGAGCCACAGATTGTTTCGTGATCTGTCAAGAACACAATACAGCTACAGTTGTTCTCCTGTGATCTCAAAGCTCTGGTGGTGCTCCCAGATAGCCTGCATGTTTAGAAATAGAATACACGAGTCTTTGTATGTTCTTTGTTGTTATTATAGAGGAGGGAAAGAAAGGAGATGCCTTGATAGAGGGAGCCAGTAGAGGTTTGGAGAGAGGTCTGGCACAGGTGAAAAGTTAGGGGATCCACAGGGATGACACCAACTAAGAATCCGGGCAATGGTGGAAAGGCTGCCTTTGATGCCCTTACCCTATAATGAGATTGATGACTACCTTGGTTGCCATTCCTAGAGCCTTCATCCAGTAGCTGATCCAAGCAGAAACAGGCACCCACAGATAAACACTGAGCCATACTCCTGGAATCCAGTTGTAGAGAGGGAGCAACAGAGCCAAGACCATCCTGGAAAAACCCACAGAAACAGCTGGCCTGACCTAGTGAGAGCACAGAGACCCTAGTCATAAAGGTGATGAATGTAGGGGCCAGCTAGGAGGCCAGTGTTTATCCTTATAGCACAAATGGACTTTGGGATCCCATTCCCTATGCAGGAATATTATTGCAGTCCAGATACAAGAAAGAGTACCTAGGCCTTCCGCCAAATGATGTGAGGGACTTTGATGGTGCCCCATGGAAGGCCTCACTATCCTTGGGGAGCGGGTAGAGGGTGAGTTGGGAGGGTTGGTGGGGAGCATGGGATGATGGGAGGGTGAGAGAATAGGGGATTGATATGTAAATAAGAATGCTTCTAAAATAAAAATAAATTAAATAAAATAACAATAAGGAAATGAAAAATAGACTCATTTTATGTTTAATGTGTGTGTGTGTGTGTGTGTGTATCTGCACATTAGTGCAGCATGTGCCCTTGGAGACCAGAGGCATTGGAGCTAGAATTGCAGGCGGCTGGGAGACACCTGACCTGGCTTTGAGGATCAGACTTGGGTCCTCTGGGAAAACAGTGCTCACTCTTAACTGAACCATCTCCACAGCTCCTTTGTCTTTATCCTTGAAGACCCAAGTTAGATTACAGGCATAATGGAAGACTTCATGCCTTATCCGATTTCAAAGATCCTGATCATTGTTTTTTCAAGGTTCAAGAAGTCTTTTCAATAACTTGTGAAGATGCTTTCTGACAATTTGGATAATTGTTATCCTCCTTTAAAGATGAAGCTAAATATTTGGAGCCATACACTTGGCCTCCTTAACATTTCAGACTTATAGCTTGTCTTTAGTATTCAAATAGTGAATTATAGATATCGTCTTCTAAGCTGGAGTATTTCAAAGGAACTCCTTGAACAAGACTTTCTAAACTTGTAGGCTCTTTGTAATGAAAGCTGATGCTCACTTAGAATCACAGTCATCTTCGATTGATGGGAAGATGACACTTTTTTTTAGACACTCCGGATTTTTGTCATGTTGCTCTTCAGGAAGTGCTTTTTCCTTAGGAAAAATGATGTCATAGAGGCTGACACAACTGGGCTGTGGTCATGAATTATCAGGTTGGCATTTGTGAACATTGGTTCATTCCCCTTATGGAATCACCTTGGCAAAGTTAATAAATACGCGAAATAAAGTTACAAGATAAAATAAGCTGGCTATGTCAGGATTTCAGATTTCCTTAAAGCCAAGAACAAAACACCTTAATTAAGTAAGCTTAACATGTACATTGACTGGAGTTTTTGTTTTCAGTTGTAATTACCTTTACAATTTTCTGTGCCAAATAAGGTGCAGATTATACAACTGTCACACAGCATTTACATATTCCTTCTTGAAACATGTTCTCATTTCCCTAAATGTCAGATGAGAGAGGATAGACATGTGTTGATTGCCCTTATACTGTTGAATAATTTGAGTGTCACTGTGCCAAGAATGACACAGGTTTCCAGTGCAATAACTAAAGTGGTGATATTCTAAGGGGATAGATACTGGGACAACTTTGGGGAGGTATTACTGTTTTTGGATAATTCTGAAAAAATAAGTTATTGAAATTAAAGACATACAAAATTATATTTGTTCAAGTGTAGTGTTGTTCATTGGCAGCAGGGCATGTGCCTTAAGTGTATTCAATGTTGAGAAAGAAGTAAACACCCGAGTATTTTGAGGATTCATTGTTTTCCTTTGAAGCCCTGGAGCTCACCATCTCTTACAAATTTAGGGTTTTCATCATTAACTTATGTAGCTTTGATTCTTTTGCATTGTTTAGTATGTTCTTCAGCTATGTGAACATATTGACCGGAGGATTGGTTCTATCCTGAACAGAGATGAAAACAATTTGGACTTATTGCATATCCCACTGGTATGGCATTATGCTCTTGCAACACAGCTATCCTAGCAGAGCTAGGGCCCAAGGTTGGTTTCATCTGACATCAGTTACAACTGTAGTAACAGGATGAAACATGGTTAATAAAGTACCAGGTAAGCAGACAAGGTTCATATGGAAAATCCCTGAGCAACAACAGCCATAGTAAGGCTCATGTGAGCAGAGCAAGAATACAACTAAACCACTCCTTCCGGAAAGCTCCTTCCACTTGCTAACTAGATCTAGGTTATGCTGATTCTGTAGTATAAAACCCTGATCACAGAGACCTCTGATTTTCTTCTCCCTTTTCATTTTTAAATTATTTTCTACTTTGCAATTCTCTGCCCCCACAGAGTGAGAGTAGGGGTTTGCTCTTTGCAGTTTGGTTTTTATCATAACCACATTTAAGTAATGCTTCATATGATAACATTGAGTACTGACAGCTAAGGCTGTTGATAAGAAATCAACTTACATAACAATATTTGCTCAATTTTCTAATTTTAGTTATAGAATTTAATGGGTGGAGAGATGAGTTATTTGAAGTCTTTATGCATATTTGACATAGAGGCCATTAAAACACAAAGAACAAAATACACATTGATACATTTGCCCCACAGATGCTTTGTGTAAAACAATAGAAAAACAACATCCTAATAAAGAATTGGGGAAAAAAAGCTCAGAATTTGCTGTAATGCATATTAGAGCTCATTAAATGTATGTGAATGCAGACTCTCCTGTAGTGCAGACTCACTGTACAAATGCAAATTAGAAAACTGCTTTGGAAGCATGTTTCACAATAAATACACAAGTGCACATGTGTGTACTCCATGATGAGCAATTCTACTAGTAAACAGAGCTAGTGGACTTGTATTCATATATTCACAAATATATTTATTCGGGTGTGCAGACTGCACTATTCATTATAGCTTAGCAAATGGAAATTGTCACAGTAGAATTCACAGATACCAATAATACATAAGTATACCAAAGAAGAATGAGAATGGGTAGGCAAAAATGTACATCAATAGGTAGAAAGCTAAGAAAGAAGGAAGGAGATTTGTCTGTTATTCACCTAATTTTAGTATAAATTACATAAATCTACTACTTTCTTTGTGGCTAATCAAGGAGCATTAACCTCTGAGATGCTGATTTAAACTCGGATTTTGGAAACCAGAGTTAAATGAGTATTGTTTCTGTAGTTTGGAAATCCAGGTGCTCAGATAGGCTGAACCTCTAAAGTTTATCTATCCCTCTGTATTTTGTTCATATAAGATCATTTCCACCCCAGTGAAGTGATCCTGAGAACACGGAACTGAAGACTGGGAATATGCCTGGATTCTCAGTGCTTTGTTCTCTTCTCCAGGCTTTCTAGGGGAGATCAAAGGCTCCTCTATCAAAGTAACTTCATATCTCTCTTGATGTCAGGTTAAAAAATTTATTGCTGTGCACCTTCAATGAAGGCTGTTTTCATCCCTAGAAGGGAACAGACTAATCTCCTGAGCCCACAAGGGACAGAGATTCGCTGTTAATGGCCAGGGATCTGCTTCTGTGTCTGGATGATGTAGTATCCTAGGAACTCCACCTTCCCCTTTCTAAACAGAAATCAACATTTACTAGAACAGAAATCAACATTTACTAGACCCAAGACCTGTTACAGCAATTGTTACGATAAAGTCAAAACAAAAACTTGTTTGTAACTAACTCTTTACTTATGAATGTTTTCTTTTATGTAATTTCATGCTGTCTGTTGTTTAAATTGAATTTTACAAAATACTCAGTAATTGAAGGTAGTGAATCATGACTCTTTTAAGTCTAGTGCTACCAAAGGGTAACAGGACATGGTGACTGGATTTGTAACTTTTCATCTTAAATATAGAATATACACACTATTTTCCTAGCTTTTCAAAAATTGACAAATTTTGTGAGATGTGTATATGTGTATTTTCAGGATATATTTCATATAGGTGTTAATAAAATATGAACATCTTATTCTCTCAAGGCACATTCCTTTCGCTGATGTTTTAGGATTTATTGGGCATTTTGTATTAAATATATATGTAGTGTTGATTTCAACTTACTCATGCTTGTACCCTTCCTCAGCTTCTGCTGCAGAATGACATTCCCTCTATTGCATCTACAGACTATTTAACATGCTGTTTTCTAAATGTTGCCTGTGCATCCTGAGGCAGGAATTTCAGGCATGTGGTAGCCTCCCCAGATTCTCGGAGCCTTTTAAAATTTAAGTATTCTTATAATAGGTGATAATACCAGCAAGTATCACAGGAAAGAAAATGTTTGCAGATACTTTTATAGTTCTTTCATCATGCACAACAGACTCTGGTCCATTATCAAGTACTCCATCACCAAAGCCACATTTCCAAGGTACCCAAGCAGTGATTCAAAGACCCCTTGGTTCCAGACACACCCCTTGCCAATGAATTCAGAGTGAGTGCTGAGTCCCATAGCATGTCACCTTCTTTCTAGCATCTGCGGATTTAGTGTCCTAATCACAGCAATTGTCATTGATCTTTATTTTATTTGATGAGGAAAACAATCTAAAGTCTCTACCTAAAACTTGCTGGGTATCCCCAGTGATCATTTCTGAGTGCCACAAGGCCATGTAACTGCTGTTCATCAAACCAGGAAAATCTCAGTGTTCAGTAGCTCGTGGAATACTTCATAGTAGAACATATTAGAATAGAGTCCAATTGTCACAGATCCACATGTGGGATCACACTACTCTATAGGACACTGAGGTGTTTTGAATCATGTGTTAATATTCTTAAGACCATTGTTGCACCCTATGCCAAGACACCACTTAGTTTTTTTTTAATTCAAATTGTGACTAGCCAAATGCCTAATACATTTCATTAGAATATACCCAGCTATAATAGTTCACAAAAGGGACCTGATGACATAATAATGCCAGTACATTACTTTTAATATTTAAATATTCCCAATAAAGGAGAAATAATAGTCAAAGATAAAACTAAAAGAAGTTGTATGTTCAGAATTTACTTCTTGGGGTTTCTGATTCTGTTATATCCATGCAGAGGGGTCCCTCACAGCTTGTGTGCAGGACTCTTAATGCACGTATAAGGGACCTCTCCTTCTTGGCAATATGAGGAGCATATTTTCTGTCTGGTAATTATTTTTCTGTGTTCCAGTCCTTTTTCTGTTGTTGTGATAATATTCCCTGATAAAGTCTACTTAAAGGAGAAGTGGTTTACTTGATTCTCAGTTCTGGGTCACAGCCCATGACTGGGAGGAGTCAAGGAAGGACATCCACAGTTAGGAAGAGAATGATGGAGTAACCCATACCAGTACTCAACCAGCTTTTTCCTTCTTGGGTATCCAAGCATCCCATACTTGGGAAATGAGGCTATGCACAGTGGGCAGGTCCTCCCTCATCTGCAAACATAGTCCCTTGTACATCTCAGAGGTCCTTCTGCTGGGTGATTCTAAATTGTATCAAGGATATAGTTGGCACTAATGTTCATACTTCCTTTTTCACGTCTTTCAGCACTTAAGTGTTTTTCAGGGACAGAGTAAATGTTTTCTTAATCTGCATGGTTTTTGAAAGTAGAGTGATGGGTCACTAGTGGTCATGCCTGCTGTTCTCTCACACTGTGGACTGCCACTTGGGTCAGACACTAGCCTTCATTTCTTCAATTGTTTCCATTTTCTCTACCCCCTATGACACAGACACTGTGTGTTATATCTGAGCAACAAATATATCTAAAACTGCTATTTAACAGTTTTGTAATTTCTTTCTCATGAAAGCTCCTAAAATGAAAGGTAGAAAAGCACTTCTACATTTACCAAAATCCTCTCATATTTATGTTTCATTTATCTTCACCCCCTAAACCTTGATAACGCTTCACAGGTATTTTGTCGCTAAGTCAACATTTAGTCCATGCCCAGCGGGTCTTTGTCACTATCCTCCTTGAATTTCCAGGAGTTTCCTCAAAGTGATTCATTGCTGGTTAATCACAATTCTGAAAATATCTTAAGTGTGTCCCTTTAAGGCAGGGATGTTCTACCAATCTGGATTTCTATAAAACAAAACTAACCATCCATCTTGATTTGGAATGTATGCCCATTTCTTAAATATAGATAACTCCACCATGACAGATTTAAAGCTTCTACTCAGATTTAACCAAGTGCATGATAGGCAAGTGAAGTGGCCTTCATGAGCCTGATAGAGCACACCAGCAAAGTAAGTGACACACAATGTCAGCTTTCCCATCTACAACTATGAGCCACATGGAGCAGAATCCAGCAGCATTTTGAGGCTTTATCACAGATTACTAGTCTTTTCAGCAAAATCCCAGTTTCTGAAATCTTTTCTAATGATCTGGATACTTGAAGCAATTTCCCTGTTGCTCCCTTTATGACCTCCACAAGCCTGTCAATAGTTGGGCAGGCTCATATTCTTCAGGAGAACTCTGTTCTTAGATTTTTGGCTTCCAGTTTTATGTATGGAATTTTTTAGTATTAGCCCACTTTTCCAGCATGGGAACAAAAAAGAGATGATGATGGTGGTGAGGATGATGATGATGATGATGATGATGACGACGATGATGATGACAGTGTTTTGGCAACAGAGCATGAGCATAATAGAACCCCAAAAGAACTAGCTTATATGATTAGATTTTTAAGCAATACTTTTTCTGCACCCTTAACCTGTAATTATATGGGATAACTCATGGCCTCTAAAGTCCTTACATTAAGTGACAGCAGTCCATGATAACTGGTCTCTTTTTAAAACATAATTCCCAAATGCTTGTGTGTGTGTGTGTGTGTGTGTATGTGTGTGTGTGTGTGTGTGTGTGTGTGTGTGTATTTGTGGCTTCCAGTAGGTCAAATACACTCTAGTGGAAAGTTGCAGCACACATTGGATATGATAGGCTCATTAGAAATGAAAAGGGGGGTGGTGGTAGGAGAGGACAGAAGGGAAAAGGGAACTGGGATTGTAATGTAAAACAATCTTGTTTCTAATTCAAATTAAAAAACTGCAAAAAAAGAAATGAAAAGAGGAAATGAAGTTGAGGATGGGTACAGAGGTGGAGGTAGGTCTGGGAAGAGTTATGGGAGGTGAGTATGATTGAACTCACCAATTAGACTTGCATGGCTGGCCAGGAAGCTCCAGGACTGTCTGTCTGTCTGTCTGTCTGTCTGTCTGTCTGTCTGTCTGTCTGTCTGTCTGTCTGTCTTTGTCAGATAGCCAGAAGTTCCCAGGTATATGGGAACTGGTTGGCTAGGCTTTTTCAGTTGCTCTTGGACCAGTGATCACTATAGGTGTCCTAGAGACTCCAACTGACTTCTTCCCTTTGATTTATTGAAAAGGCTTGTTTTTGATATGTCTTGAAAGATAAGCTTGCAGACTGTTGAGATTCATTCTCAAACAATACTCACCCCATAGACTCATTTGAGAGCTTCTTGGCCATGTTACTCTGCCTCTCTGTGGATTGCAAAGCAAGTTGTTAACACAAGCAAGTTTATGACATTTGATTGGTGGCATTTATGTCTTATCCAGGAAACTTGTCCAGTTTGAAGAGCTAAAATTTCATGTGTATACATTATCATCTCAAAACAGATAAGCTAGGCTGAACTTTAAGCAAAGCATATTTTTCCCCCTATGGTGGTTTTTTTGTTTACCTATATAGGCCATGGCCTTAGTTTGGTTTTCAATGTGTAATTTTCCCCAGAATATTTCAAAAAGAGTCACCAGAATTCTTACTCAGGCAATTGAGTTTTCCTATTTTGATTGAAAGTGACTTCTTCACTAACACCCACACATTGCTGTATCTCTTTTCTCTCTAACATTTAAGTATTTCTTTGATCCTCACCATCAAAAGGATTTAGAGGATAATGTCATAGGGAGTTTCACTGTTTTTTGTCTCACACAGCTATCTGTTCTGGTTCTTTCCATGCAGAAGGCCACATGAGGGGAAGCAGATGACCCTTTCTTGGCAAGCTTTAAGTACTTATAGGGAGTGGATATGCACCTTCCTAAACCTCCCAGTAACAATCATGTGTCTGTCACATGATTTTTTAAGTGAATGGAATCTATTGACCTAGTTGTATGTTTGATTGAAATGTGACTTAACAGTTTTAGCTTAGAGGTGGCTTCCTTCTTCTCTAAAGCTGACAAAGTCAAATCTGTTGGGAGATTTTTAGAAATGCATCGCACACATCCTGCTTTCACTGAATCTGCATTCTCTACATAATTGTGGTATGCAATGTTTTTAGGAACACTAACTCGCTATATACATCTTTACATGTTTACATATTCACTAAGTAATTATTAACAATTCCCTTAGACATACAAAAATATAGTAAACATCTGAAAAATTAGTTGATATTTTTATTAACAAAACGCAACATTGCAAGCCACCATGTCATAAATAATTTATTCTAAAGGGAAATGAGAAGAGCAGTCCTTCTGGGAAGTTTAAGAGACTTTCACTGAGCTGGTGAAGTGTCAGCAGATTGAGGGTGATGAGGCAGAGTTCACAGAGAAGATGTGAAAAGTTGTAACAGAAGACTGAGTCCATCAGAACCTGGGTGAAGAATGGAGAAAGGCAGCTGCTGAGCATCACAGATGAGCTTCTGTGGAGCAGGTTATCTTTCATCACACAGTTATTAAAACCAAACCCTGGGGAAGAGGGACTTCTTTCCTTCTGGCTCCCAATGTCTGTTCTCCAGGATGAGTTAGTTGTAGTCATCATCTTCTGATTGTCCTCTGTGTTCATGCATGTCACATGCAGTTTCATGAAAGCCCTTTGTGTACTTCATTATATCCAGATATCCAGCACTGGTGTAGGCACATGCATGCTGCCTGCTGTAGACCAGTTGAGTCATAAATGCATTGTGATGGGAGATGGGCAGCTGCCTGTCAGAGATCCTTGCTCCTTTTCTAGAGTTATAATTCAGATTCTTAGTCCCATATTCTTTGTCCCCTAACATAACTATTAGAAATATCCATTCCTGGCCAGTAAATGTTGACTCTGTCTCACCCCTCATTTCTCTGTTATATTCACATACTTAGGGTGACTAAGAAACTTCTGGTGATACGAGATGCTTTCTGTCACTCTGAGTTCCTGAAGGACTTCAGTAAACAGATTCCCTCCCCACTGTCTTCTTCCCTTTAAAAGCAAAATTAGATTTATGAGTAAATGGCTTAAGTGATTAAAATGTCATAGTTAACTATTACAAAATATGGTACTATCCCAGATTAGAAGAAATAAATACCGTTGAGTGAGTGGACATCGGGCAGGGTTTCAGCTAGAAGACTACATGTGTTGTCCTCACTGGTGAGTATCCAAGGTTTCTCTAGTTTTCGGTGAGGTAGCTCTTATTAGAAAGCATACAAGAGATGCATCTTCTGGTTTTCAACCACAGAACAGAATCCACACCTGAACTTATGATTGCAACTGCACTTGACATTTCTGCTTATTGGTTCAAAGGAAATCACTGATTTCAATGAAATTATGTTGATCAATAATTCATGGGTTTGTAGTTCACATGATCCATGACTTAAGAGTTCTAATCTATTTTTTAATTAAATTAGAAACAAGCTTGTTTTACATGTCAATCCCAGTTCCCTCTCCCTTCCATCTTCCCCTGCCTTCCACCGACCCCCTATCCCATCACCTTTCTGCTCCTCAGGGAGGCTGAAGCCCTTCCATGGGAGATCTTAAAAGTCTGTCATATCATTTCAGCAGGGCCTATGGCCGCCCCCGTGTATTTAGGCTGAGAGAGTATCCCTCCACGTGGAGTGGGCTCCAAAAGTTCATTCCTATACTAGGGATAAATACTGATCCACTACTAGAGGCCCCATAGATTGCCCAGACCTCCAAACTGACATCCTTGTTCAGGGGGTCTGGATCAGTCCTATGCTGGTTTCCCAGCTATCAGTCTGGGGTCCATGAGCTAAGAAATAGTGGAGAGGCTACCTTAAATGCCCCTCTCTGACAATGAGTTCTAAACTTTATTAGTAAACAAGCTATGAAATTTTATCCTGGGGCCAGTTAGAAGGTTCAGTGGGTTAAGGTACTTGCCCCCAAGCCTTGGTCACCCAAGTTTGATCCCTGAGACCCAAAGTGTATAAGGAGAGAATTGATGCTTCAAGTTGTCCTCTGACTTCCTTCCATATGTTTACTTGGCACATGTACCCAAACACATATGAATCTGTGCATAAGTGTGCACATATACTTACACACGCACATATGAGCACACACACTCACGTACACATGCACACTAAATATAACAAAAGTTTAGGTAAAAAATGGGCATCTAAGTTATTGGTTAATGTGGTTGGTCCTAGAGATTCAAGCCATGGCTTCAAGCATGCTAGCTGAGCACTCTATTAATTGAACATCTCAGCCGCTAAAGTGACTTCTATGGTTTGACTTTATAGGTCATAAAATTGAATAGAAGTACCTTTACTGAGGAGAATTAGTAAATTAAGTAGCCATTTTTTCTTAGGGGTTTTTATTGCACATGATCCATGACTTAAGACTTCTAATCTTTATTAGAAAGCAAGCTATCAAAGTGTCTTTGGTGTGTTTGTATTCAGTGAATACAGACACTCTATGTTTTGCTCTTAAATTGGCCAAACTGCTTCAAGAAAAATTGAAAAGAGGGAAGTTTTCCTCTCCTAAGTTCAAATCTTTGTGTGTTCTATTGGATTCCAAATTTATTCTGAAGTTACAACCCAGGGATGGTAGGAGCTTTGTTTACTTCTCAATGATCAAAGAAATGATGAGCCAAGATCTGAAGGGACAGGAGACAGCATTCTGGTATGGCTGCTTCCATCTTTGCCTTGGAGGAACAGGTTGCCCTGGGAAACGGATTGGCACAGCAACAAGTATCTGAGGGTCTTATGAGCACAGAAGCTAAGCTGGGGTTTTATAGTCTGATTTGATAGTCTTAGCTGGGCACATAAAGGATGGTCACAAATATGAAAAGAGCATTTCAGGAGTATGCTTTGGCTCAGTATTGAGGAACAATTGATTTGTGTCAGTACGAATGCCTTCTGCATTCCACATGAGCAAACATCCTTTCACTGAGCTACAACCCCCGGCTAGACAGGAACAGGCTCTTACTGAATCTAAGGAAATAATACACCTCTGTGATCTAGCAATATTTAATAATAATAGCTCAAGTTTTTGAAAGGATGTTTCTTCACCTAATAAGGAAAAATTTAAATATTCAATTTAGCTTAAATGAATCCTTTTCTTTTTTGTCATCTATTGAAAATAGACTTTCCTCCTCACATGATATATGATGATTGAATTTCTCTTACCTCTGCTCCTCACAGTTTCTTTTCTACCTTCCCTCCCATCTCCATCACCTCTCTTGTTGTCTCTCACTAGAAAACAAACAGGCTTCTAACAGATAATAATAAATTAAAATACAAGATATAACAAAATGAACAAAACAGAATTGGACAAAATGAGCAAACAGAAGGAAAAGAGACTAAGAGAAGGCACAAGAAACAGACACCTACCAATTCACATGCTAGGGAATTCCATAAAAACACTAAACTAGAATCCATAATGTATATGCTGAGAACCTGGTACAGACCTGTGCAGCTCTGTGCATTCTGCCTCAATCTCTGTGAGTCCATATGAGCTTTGATCATGTTGATCTAGAGGATTGTGTCTACCCAGTGTCCTCTGTGCCCTCTGGCTCTTATACTCTTTCTGCCTCCTCTTCCTTGGGATTCCTGATTTTGAGGAATTTGATGGAGACATCCCTCTTAGGGTTGAATGTTGCAAAATTTCTTACTCTCTGCATATCTGTGGGTCTTCTTATTTGTTCCCACCTACTGCAGGAGGTAGCTTCTCTGATGATAGCTGGGCAAGGCACTGATCTATGAATATAGCAGAATGCCGTTAGAAGTCATTTTACAGATACATTTGTTTGTTTGATCATTTGTTTTTAAAGCAGCAATATTTGCCTTTTCTAGGTCCCTGGACTGTCTAGTTCCAGGTTCTTGGTCACCTAAGCAGTATTGGATATGGGTTCCATCTCATGGAGTGTGACTTAAGTCAAATTAAATCAGGTATTGTTTGGTTACTCCCACAAGTATTTGCCACTATTTTCCTAGCGTATCTTGCAGGGAGACAGCATTGTAAATCAAAGCATATTTATGTTTGTTTTTGGTAACATACGAAGTATCTTCCTATACCAAAGATGCTAGAACGAGGTAAAGGCTCTATTGAGGCATCAGTTCAATTTCTCCATGTTCAATGAGTTGTGCAGGAGATGTTTTTAGCAATGTGGCCTTGCTGTCAGTTTATGCAGAGCAACCTATAGTCTTGGTGACAGCCCAGATTGTTTGAAGATTCCAAATGGGACCTCTTTGGCCAACATTTCAATTAGTTATAAATCTGTCCTGGTACAGGAAACTTCATTTAGTGACAAGAGATAGAAAGTTGGGGCTCCATTTCCCCATTATTTTGCAATTTCATTGATATTATTTTCATATATATATATATAATATATATATATATATATATATATATATATATATATATTATTTCAAGAAGTTTCTATTGCATTTGGTATCCATATTACCCCTCAAATATCCCTTACTCTTTGCTGTCTCTCTCTGTATACTCTCCCTAACCTCTTTTTCCCCTTCCTCTCCCCTCTTGATCCTCTTGTGTTCGATTCCCTGGCCCTCCACCACATCTATCAGCAACTATCTATTCTGTTTCCCCTTCGTGGGGAGATCTATCTCCCCTATCCCCTGTCCCTTCCTCTATATCCAATTTCTGTATTCTATAAATTATAGTTTGGTTATCATTGACTTAACTAATATCCATTTACCAATGAATACATACCAAATTTGTCTTTCTGGGTCTGGATTACCTCATTTCAGATGTTAATTTTTGTAGTTGTATCTATTTAAGTGTGAATTGCATTAGTGCATTATTTTTTAATGATTGAAGCAATACTCTATTTGGTAACATATTTTCTTTAACCATTCTTGCGTTGATGGAGAACTGGATTGTTTCAAATTTCTGCCTGTTTTGAGTACATCAGCAATGAACATGGTTGATCAAATATCTTTGTGGTAAGGTAAAGTGTCCTTTGGTATGTGCCCACAAGTGTTATAGTTGGATCTTGCAATAGATCAAGTCCTATCTTCCTGAGGAACTGCCACACTGATTTCCATAGTGGCTGTACAAGTTTGCACTTATCCTAGCAATAGTTGCTTGTTCTCCTTGCTCCATATCCTCACTGGCATGAGCTGTCACTCGTTTTTATTGATTGTAGCCATTCTGACAGGTGTAAGATGGAATCTCAGAGTTGTTTTGATTTGCATTTCTCTAATGAATAAGGACGACGTTGAACATTTCTTTACCTGCTTCTCAGTCATTTTGAAATTCCTCTTTTGAGAGTTCTCTGTTTAGATCAGCACTCCATTTTTTATTCCATTATTTGTTTTCTTGATATCTAGCTTTTTGAGTTCTTTATGTGTTTGGATTATTAGTCCTCTATTAGAGGTGTAGTTGATGAAAGATTTTTCCCATTCTGTAAGCTGCTGCTTTGTCCAGATGATGGTGCCCTTTGCTTTAAATGAGTGTTTTTTTTAACAAATTTTTAAAAGAGAGCTCCCAACAAATAAAAGCATCAGCTTCTTTTTCCCTCTCAGCTCATCAGCTAGTGGTGGGGAAGAAACCAGAGCCTCAATCATTATAAACCAATTGACAATGTGTGTGGTCTCTTCAGTCTATTTAATTAACTGTTCTTGCAAGTTTGATAATTTCATACATGTGTACAATATATTATGATTATAATCATCTTCCCTCTTTTATTCACCTCTCTGAACTATTTCTTCTTCCCAATTAGAATCTCTCCTATGTGTGTGTGTGTGTGTGTGTCAGTGTGTGCGTACACATGTGTGCATGTGTGTGCATGAGTGTGGGCATGTGTGTGTGTGTGTGTTTGTGTGTGTGTATGGGTGCACACACATGCAATGACCCACTGCTGCTGTGTTCATTATTGCTGTGGCCATGTGATATCCAGAAGACAGAATTTCACAGTGCTCCTCTGTGATTCTTACATCATTCTATCCACTCCCCATGATATTCCCTAGGTCAGTAAAATTTAAACACAAATTTATTCCAAGAAGAATGCCAAGAGTTAGGGATATACTTTATGGTAGCAATAAACAAAACACAGGATTCAACTCCTCCCCCTCCACACAATAGGAGACAGAAAATCCCTAATCCATTATCTGTTCTACACCCAGAGAAAAACTTTGTAACAGATATCAAGGCATAGAGTGTCTTATTTGCTTCTGGAGCAATAGCTCAATGAATTCAGTATCACTGGGTATGACAGTCTCATCAGGCACCAAGTAAAGGTGATTCAAATGACAGACAAGTGACCAGACGCAATGACATATGATGATCTCTAAAGGGCTTGCATAGCTAGTGAACCTGAGCTATGTACAATGTTTCAAATGGTGCTACAAGCTATGGCAATATGTATTTTTCTTTTAATGAGTGATCCGTATTTTCAAGGAATATGAGAATTTGAAAAGTAAAAAATTAAAAAAAATCTATGACTTTACATCTGAATATCCACATGCTTTAGCCTAGCCACAACATACATCTATTCTGTACTTTAAAAAATATTTTTCATTTGAAGATCTTTACGGTGGTTAAATTATCCAACAGAGACACTTGTGGTGCCAAGAGCCCAATTCATTGGTGGTACACATGGAAATGCTTTCAAAATTGGAAAAAAATCACAATTATTACATAATATATCTTTATTCCAATGCACTATAGAGTGTTTGTGTGTGTGTGTGTGTGTGTGTGTGTGTGTGTGTGTGTGTGTGTGTGTGTGTGTGTGTAAGAAGGGTTTAATGAAGGAAGAATTGTCTAGGTTCCACTAAATAATAGTGGAGGTTCAGGCCTAATGGCCTCCATCCTGGGAGCTCTGCATCCAAGCAGGCATACATGATACCCTTTGGCTGCTTCTGGCCCATGAGCTTTTGCCTAAACACTAAACACAATGCCTGAAGGTTGAGCCTCTGCTTCATTTTGTTGACTTGGCAGAGGTGTCCCTTCCCAGAATAGATAGCCAGATGGCTTATGTGAAGCATATGCTTCTGAGCTGACTCTGTGTCCTATGACATCACAGACCCTGGCCACATGCTTGCACTCAAATTTCAAGAAAGAGTCAGCAGTGGTTTCTGATATTTGGCTTAGCTACATGTGAGCAGTAGAGCCTTTCCAGGCATAAGGACCATGTCTCCTCACAGGTGCTGTACAGCAGACAATCACACTGGTCTATCTCCCACAAGTCCATGTATTATCATCTAAATGTTATTGTATGAATAGATTAGCTTCTTGCTTGATACTACATAAATGCTACAGTTGCAGTTGTGAAATCTTACTGTCCTGTTTACCCCACTGAAATTTTCTAAATAGCATTTGAGGATTAACATATCATTATTAATTTCTCATTTTACTGCTAAGAACACTTACTAATGTATTGATGGGGACAGAGGAGTGAGGATGGGTTATCTGCAATCTCACTGGCTCCAGAATACCACTCTCATAAAGGAGAAAGATGACCTTGAATACTATGTAGAGTTAGCATTGCACTGTGAGCCTTTGTGAATTTTTGACTCCTCATGAGGAAGTGTTTAATGGTGATACTATTCAACCAAGTTAATATAAACACACATTTCCCAGTATTTCTATATTGTTAACGTTTAGGCACATTCTATTTTTTTTTTACTATTTAATGCATCCTGCAAAAATTCTTTATACTTTCTTTCCTTACCTCTTGTTTCATTTTGAAATGGAATCACACTCTATAGGTCTAGCTGGCCTGCAACCCACTCTGTAGCTCTAGAAGACTTCCATACTGCTGTTAGCCTTTCAAATGCATGATGGAGATGCGAGCTGCGGCCACACCTGGTTTACTTTCTGCCTATGTTTGTGGTTACTTCCCTAGAATAGAATCTTGTAATTGCTTAAAATTGACACATTGAAAGTGTGAACATGTGTTTTCTGGGAAGGCATTTTCTGGGAAGCCAGTGCCACACTTTTGCTTGGAAAATCATGAAGAAACAATTTTGTAATCTCATGCTATTGTTTAACATGTTTGTTCCAAATGTTGACCATGGTACCTTTAAGACCATGGTGAATGCTTGACAGTCAGTTGCCTAAAAATACATTTGATAGATGTAAAGATACAATGTCCTTGACAGGAGTATCATCCCCTAACCACATGCGGTTTGAATGCTGCTTGATGTTCTGGTACACAGGCAAGATCACTTAGAGAATATGTTTGGGGATGCAGGAAAAACTGGTGTTCGAACAACCCCCAAAGCTTCAGATATGAACATTCTTTATTCCTTGCCAATATGTTAGACGAACTATTTTTGGTCATTGTTTTACTAGTTACATTCTTGGATACTAATGTGGCAAAACACTCTTCCATTTGTTCTTCATGGAGTTGTGTTTCTAATTACAAAATATCTCTTGACTACTTATCTCTTAGTGTTAAATGTTTACTTAAAGTGCATTTTGATGTAGTAGAGTTATTACTTATATAATCTACTTTTATTTTGATATTTAAGCTAGAGAAGTTTTTCTCTATAATGTGTCAGACATTTTCTTTGTAAAACCTTAAAGATTTCAAAAGAATTTTGATCTCTCTAAAATTATATGTAAATAACTACACTTAATTTTATATTTATTTTGCATTTCCTTGTGTTCACCTCCATAATACACCTGCAATTAGTATCTCTGCCTAATAGAGCATATTTGATTTTATTTCTGAAACTGAGGCAATTTTCTCAGTGGCTACTAGACAATTTCTTTCTGTTGCTTTTATAGTTTTTTTAAGGCACGCTGAATTTAAGTTTTCTGTCTACTCCCATGGAGTCTTGTGTTAGTTTAAATTAAATTATACTAAAGAAGATAGTAATTCATTTGCCCCCCCTCCAAAATTAATG
Source organism: Cricetulus griseus (assembly GCF_003668045.3). Lineage (NCBI taxonomy): Eukaryota > Metazoa > Chordata > Mammalia > Rodentia > Cricetidae > Cricetulus > Cricetulus griseus. The sequence continues at coordinate 157,452,327 of NC_048596.1, forward strand.
GGAGCACAAAGTGACTGTGTTGTCATTTTAATAAGTAGCATGGTAGTGCATGTCAGGTGCTATACATTTGTTGAATGAAAGAATGTGTAAAATAGTATAATGAGGACATTCCCATATTGTAGCACTAAAATGGGCATTCCTTTCAGAGCCATTTCTGCACTGTGTTGTGTCCTGTCACAATGGCATATTTTATCATTAAAGCAAACTCATCTCTTTAATATCCATATTCAAAATTTTCTTTATGATCCATAGCTTCAATGAACTCCGGAAAAATTTAACAGGCTGTAAAATTACTCCCATTGGAATTTTTACTTGAATTGCATTAAAAATAGAAATTAATTTGTGCAAGAAGTGATATTTTCATTGTGAATACTTTCCCACTCATGCATTCATTATTGTTCCTTAGTTCTCTTTACAGCTTTTTATAATTTTAGTTACACTGCTATTCATAAGTAGTTTATTGATTTTTTTTTACCACTGTAATAATTCAAGTTATTGTTGCTTCTATGGGAGGTCACATTCATATATTTTGAATGATTTACATTCTATGTATTATTATTACATAGAAAAATTATTGTTGCAAATTTACCTTGCAACCTGGGAATATGCTTGAGTTATTTTATTAATTCTAACAATTTTTTGTAGTAATGTAGAGTTGAATTAAGACCGTTCTGAGCTTAAACTTAGTGACTGCTAAATTGCACTTTGTTCTTAAAGTGGACTATGGGAATTAGACTGAATAGCAAAATTTTAGAAAGTTGTTGTTGGAGATGGAACTTGTAACTTTATTTTAGAAGAGGTTGATTATAATAATATTGAATAAAGACATATAGATACCATGTGAAGCAGATACGTAAATGCTAGCACCTGTGGGAAAGAGAGGTTTGCCTCTGGGGGGACACCAGAAGACCTCTGTACTTCAAGATCCCCTGAGTCACCTGATGTGTTCTCTCCAGGACCACTGACCACTTCTCAACTCAAGCCTTCTCAGCTTCTTGTGTTAGTATATCCCAAAACCTTTACAGGGGAGAGAAGCTCTTACTCAAAAGTCACCAAGATGTCTCTGGTCAATATAAAAGCATCTGAAGCCAAGGTATCTCCCATGGGACAGCAGATGGCATTAGGTTGATTCACATAGCCCTCACACTCTACAGTAGAATGGAAGACTGGGTGTGATGAATATCCCATTCAGGACCACAGAGGGTATGGATGCAGAAGCCAAGGAATGTATGAGAGCTTTATAATGGAAGAAGGGATCCCAGATGGTGTCATTTTAATCTGTTTGAATGTGCCACATTCTAACCATAAACAATATCGTTCAATCCAGTCTAAGGCCCAGAAATCACTTATAATAGAATTTTGCTGTATTTTTTTTAAAGAAAACTTTAATGTTCTAATTAGTGGAAATTTCCTATTGGGTAATTTATTGAAAATGTAATGATAAATGTTATTCAAGACTTACATTTGCACTATCTTCATTGAGGTGTTTGTTTAAGGAGTCTAGGGCCTTCAGGAGATTAGAACAAATATTAGTTCTTGCTACATGATGGGAACTCAGAAGTGATGAATAGCACCACAATGGGAACATAATGAGCCTGAACGATTACAATAGATCTTTCTGCATCCTAGAATGTTGTTCTTTGAACTTACACAAGTGTCCTATTTATTTAAATGATTTAATCATTACTATGTGTGGGTCTTCCCTGATGTATGTTTTTCTTGAATTTAAAAAATGGTTTAAGGACTTGTTGGGACACTATATACTTATACTTATGTGCTTATCTTTCCACAGCCATACTCTATTTATGTAGATAGACTCATCACAATTTTAAATGTAATGATAGTCAAGATAGGATCCAGTCATATGCAATATGTACAAGGGGATACAGTGTTAATTTTTGGGTGGACTTGAAATGATGGATAACTTGTGGCTTGTTCAAGTTAGGATGAAACTGCCATCACAAACACATAATGTTTATGACCAATTAGGCCAAAGTATCTTTTGCATCAGTGTCTACCTGAATAAAAGCTTTGCATACCAAGCATAGGACATTTCTCTGTTACTGGTGCACTGCTTTTTATTTTGCATCTACTTAGTGACTGCTTGGTGGGTTATATTTTCTTCAGTTGTAAGTTTTGTCTAATTTCTCATTATGAGAATTTCTAGCACTTATCTTTGCAGCATTATTGAATCCATCCCTCAAATGAGATCTCTTGAGAGAATAAGGGATGGAACATTTTGTTTCTCAACTTAGGCCTGGTTTGATGTAACGTTTACCTTGTTTACCTTCCTTGTCCTTTAATTAATTGTCTAAATTAAAAGCCATTTCCCATGGCCTTCTGTATCAATGGATTCTACATCCTTGAGCTCCTCCTTGGAACTAAAGTATTTTTAATTCTATCTGTACTGACAATTCACATACTTTCTTGTTAGTATATTCTAAAAAATATAGCATAACAATTTGCATATCATTTACCTTAGGTATTATTAAATATTATTAAGGTACAACTTAAAGTGTAGGCAGGCTGTGCCTGGGCTGCATGCAAATACTGCATCGCTTTCTCGAAGCAACCTGTATTATCTTCAAATTTTGGCCTTCAGAGTGTTCTGGGAACCAGTCCTCCATAGATGTCAAGGACAGTCTGGAATGGAGAGAGAGCTGGCTATGGGAAGTGGAGATCTTATGGAATGGAGAGAGCTGGCTATGGGAATGGAGATCTTGTGTTGCGCCTGTAGCACTGTAAGGACTGGAGGAATTTTTTTTTCAAGTAGTTCAACAATTAAAGCATGTATTCAACTCCATGTAGCATTTTCCATTATTTTATTAATTCCTGTAGATTAAACCCAGGGCATTGACACATGCTAGTTCATTATGATTCTTATAGATAAAATGGACATATTTGTAATTAATAATGAAGATAAAATTTGAAAGTTACTATTCCTATTGCAAATACAAGGGATGAGTTTAGCATTTTAAAATATTATGCATGGCATATAAAAATAAATACTATGATAGAAAAACATGGACAAAAATATGGATAAAATGTCTAACCTTTGGTGAAGATCATTAATATGCTAGAATTCAAATACTGATTCCAATGAACTGTGAGAATATGACTATGACTCCTGACCTTTCTTTGTTCAATTTTCTTTCTGTATCTGTGGGATAGTAATTCCTGAGTCAAAAAGTCCTTATATCCCCCAAAGTCACTTTCAAGTAATCACTAGAAACATCCCAAGACTCAGAAAAGCTAAACAATATTAATATGTTTTATTAGTGAAATGATGTGGCTTGAAGCCATGGGAAGAGGCTCATGAAGCCATTCAGGAACTGACTGTTGGGTATTTCTTTTTCGATAGAGTCATGCCCTTGCCCAAATCTCTCAACAAAAACATACAATATGTATGAATTAAGGAAAACTAGGAGAACTCATTTGGTCTCTAAGCTTCAGAAACCTAGCTAAAGTTAGTTATATTAGCCTACAATGTGAATGACTGATCTAAGCTGTCTAGATTACAATGTCTCTTTCCCTAAAGCAACATCAAGTATTCATTCAAGTAATACTTTGTAATACACTTCCTGGCCATCTGGAGCAACAAAGACTAAGGCATCACACATACCAATACACTCTTTTAAAAACCTAATTTAAAAAATTTCATATGTGTGTCCTGTATTTTAATTACCCTCACTCCATCTCCAACTTTTCTGAAAACCCCTACTCCCTCTCAAATTCATTGCTTCTTTTCATTCCTGGGGGATTCTGATACTCCCTCTACCAGCAGTCATTTATTATCTGTAACACAAATAATAAAAACCCAGAGTCAGACACTGGGGTTCAAGCTGAAGATCAGAAAATCAAGGCAGTCAGTCATTACTCACCTCTACCAATGCTTGGGCTAAAGGGATGATCCGCTGAACCTCAGATTGCATCTCCAGACTTCACTGTTCTCCACCAAGCCTCAGAATCCTAGACTGCAATGCTCTCCTCAGCATGACTGGAGAGTAAAAGCCACATGAGATTCTTTGGTTCTTCCTTGTATGCTTCTCTAGTGCTTGGATTAAAGGCATGAACTCTGTTAATCTTTTAGACTGATTCACTCTTGTATAGCCCTGGTGGCTTTGAACTCAGAGAGATCCATCTGCCTCTGTCTCCTGAGTTCTTGGATTAAAGGTATATGCTACTACTGCCCAGCTTCTATTCTATTGCTAACTAGTGCCTGGCTTTGCATTCAGATCTCTAGGGGCTTTACTAGATCATAAACAATATATCACCACAATTACCTGTAGCATTTCCTCAAGGGGTAGGGTGTTGTGAGATTGTCCTCATGCACCTTCATGTGTCAAGTGGTATTGTCATTATTCAGGTCTTGTGTAAACAATCATGTTGTTGGGTTTTCACACATTTACTTCCCTGTCATATACAGATGACATTGTCTCACAACAGATTTCCTTGTCCTTTGGCCCTTATAATTTTTATGGTCCCTCTTCCACAATGTTCCTTGCTTTAGGTGTAGGGAGTTTGTTGTAGATGTATTACTTGGGGTTGGTACTCCACCTTCAATCTCTGCATTTTGACCAGCTGTGGCTTCTGTAATGGTTTCCATCCAGTACAAAAAGGAGCTTCTTTGATGAGGGGTGAGAACTACATTCACCTGTGGTTCTAAGAATAAGAATTTATAATACAGTTATTATACTGACTCAATAAATGTCAGTAGTAGGTTCTTTTCTACTCCCCATGAACTCATAGCCATGACTAGTTGTCTATGTTTGTAGTACAAAGCTTAAAATCCCTTGGACTGAGTGCACCTAATGTCCAATTAGACAAAGGTGGGTTACTCCCAAGACTCAAGTGTAAGGTGTTGCACATGGGTGTATCATATTATGCTTGTCATTGTTGTGGTTCTTCATGTCAGAGCTGGATAGAATTATTGTTGTTTTACTCCATTGATATCTTGCATAGGACCTTCTGGTATTGTGAAACCTAGTCCTTAGTAAAGAGGCTTTTGAGTAGCATCCAGCTATATTCCCTCCAGTCCTAGGTCCAAAGTGTATGGTATCTTCAGCAAAAGAGATTCACTTTCAAGTTCTAGGAAGCAGCCAAGTGCAACAGTAATATCTTTATACACATACACTTACACAAATACATGAACATATTATGTAGTTTCATGTAAATATAAAACAGTACTATCCCTATGCCTTTGGGTATATAACCTGGAATAACTACAGAAACCAGAAAATTTTAAAAATTGTGTGGGGGGGAAGAAGCTCTAGAGAGGGAACAAGAGGACACAGATGTTATGGATGGAGGAAGGGGAGATGGGTAGATGATGACGACGGAGAAGGCTTGTAGATTCAAAATACCTTTATTCAGATAAATACCAGTCAAGCACAAGCCAGAGCATGCCCAGAGGCAGCAAAGCAGGGAGGCCAGAGATAAGGGGCCCCCATGTGTTTGCCACACTTTAAGAGCCTCACACTCCCCATCCTAAACATCCCAGCCCTTAGGAGGTGTGGTTACAGTGTCTCCCTACAGGTAGAGGGCTTTAAAAGTTAGGAGGAAGGTTATAGTAGAAGAGGAGAGATGACCCTAAGCTCTGAAAACAAGACTTGCTTATAAGACTGTTTCAAGAGTTCAGAGGTCATCCCCCAGCAGTCAATTAAAGGCTAGTCCTGAGACAGGCTTTCTTGGAATGTGTTAGGTAACACAGACCTAATGAGTTGTCCTCATGCTGACCCTTGGTTATGAGTAATAAATGAGTTAATCTATGTAACTTAGAACAATGTCGTGGAAAGAAGGAGGCCAGGAACATGTGAATAGGAAATAAGGGACAATGGTAATTCTTCTAGTGAACTTTCTGAGCTTCAAGGGGCATATTAACTTGTGCTGTAAGTAAACAGTGTTCTATGGATAGTGAGATGATAAGTTCCCCATGTGTATACCATTGTTCATTGGAATCATATCAAATAATGTATTTGATATATTTATGGGTATATAAGTAACACAAAATTCTTAAACTTTATTGTTTTGTACTTTACAGAACCATAAAACCAATGAAACCATAACAAAGATCCAAGCTGTTGAGGAATACAACATATATCAGGTACAGAAGTCATTCTCCATATATTCATTACACTGATATCTATTCAAGTATATTGCTTCTTTATTTAAAAAACTGTTTTGTAGTTCTGCTATTTTGGTGACCTAGATAGGTGTGAGTGCATATTTAAAGGTAGTTGAGCATTTTCTGAAGATAAATTTAATAGTTTTCTTTATATTAAAGTAATATTTGGGGGCTTCAAGTACACTGGATATAGACAGAAATGTGAAAATTAACAAACTGCCATTACCCCTTATTACCACCATTACTCTCTGAAAGGCTTTAACATGATTGAACAGCACAGGCTTGTCCATTGTTGCCTTCACAGGACTTGAAGTCCAGTGGGAGAAACATGATATAAGCAAACACCATATGTGAGAAAAGTTTCTGGTAAATGCTATTAAGGAAAAATGCAGAGTTCAATATGGCAATTCATAGTGAAAGAATGGAAGAGTCTGCTGAGTTTAGGTAAATATTATATATATTTTCCATGTGTCTTTTAAATTAAGACCTGAAGTGTCAGAGTAAGATACTCAGGCAGAGCTGGGCATTGGTGGCGCACGCCTTTAATCCCAGCACTCGGGAGGCAGAGGCAGGTGGATCACTGTGAGTTCGAGGCCAGCCTGGTCTACAGAGTGAGTGCCAGGACAGGCTCCATAGCTACATAGAGAAACGCTTTCTCGAAAAAACAACAACAACAACAAAAAAAGATACTCAGAACACTAAATAAAAATAGAAGGAGGAAGAAAAGAAGTATAAGGAAGAGGAGGGGAAAAAGAGGAAGAGGAGAGAAAGAAACGAAAGTCGGGGAGGGAAGGAAAAGGGGATGCGAAGGAAAAACACTAAGAAAGAAGATAGAAAAAGTGGAATGGATAGTGTGACATTAGCAGGTCACACAGGTGGAAACAGATACTAGGAAAGTCTTTGATGAAGACAGAAACTAGCCTGGCATGACAGGCTCTTAATGTTTACCATGATGTGTTTTTGGACCAATTTGCCTTGGTCAATTTTAATCTGTGGTTTTTCTTTTCTGTGTCCATGTGTTTTTCTCCTGATTTCCTGCCTACAAGTGTTTTCAAACCTAAGTCTTTGCATTTCATCTCCTGGGGAAGTATAGTGAAAATGGGTCACTGCTGGGCAAATAAGTGCTCAATGTGTTCATTCCTTTGAAAGTTACTTCCCTGTAACTTTCTGTGTAGCATGGTCTGAGGTAAACACAGTTCTGAAATGCCTGAAGACTGAAATTCACAGGTTCTTAAAGCATAGATGAACAGTGTAGAATTTTAGATATTATGCAAAAAGCAAAATCAACACACATATCTGCACACATGTGTATGCAGACATGTACATGAATATATAATTATGTGCATTTATGTGCTTGTATTTAGCTTACTATTTCCCAAAGCTATTCATTGGATTGTTGCGTGAGTAGTTGCAGAAGATTCTCTTGGCACCTGTTTTATGATATTCCTTTATTCTTGAGCCTAGCCTGCCTTTAGGTAATGAGGCCCATTTCATGTTTATGCATATTAAACCAGTTCATGCAGATTCCTGGGATCCAGATAATTCCAGCCAGGATATTTTCTTGCCTTGGTGGTTTAGCTTCATCCAGCACAGGATTTTTCTTGATCTAGATTGGTTCAAGTTCTCAATATATTTGAAAACAAAGACATGGCTTGCGGTGGCAAAAAGAATTTCTGAGTAAGAGCTTAATAAGTAATTTTTAAAATATCAGTGTAAGCAATGTTGATTTTTATAGTCAATGAAACACAGGAAAACAACAAAAATACTGTTTGCATCTCGGCTAATCTGACTCATTCCAGCAAAAATGCTTATTGTTGATTTTTAAAATTCTCATAAATTAAGCCCACCTCACCCCCAGATCAAGCAAACTTCTTGTACAGGGCCAAAGAGCAGGGCTGATGCCTGGTGCAGTGTGCCAAAGAATGCTTGAATAAGCTGGGATTCATATCTGAGGTGATAGAAGTCCCAAGGACTCTGAGAGCTAGAGTTCACTCACATCTTACGAAGAGAAAGTTAAAGCACTTGTGTAAGAAAGGTCACATGCTGTTATAGATGAATTCAACATCTTTCAATTAAATCGATTATTACTTAAACGGAAGAAGAAAATCACAAATAATTCCCCAAAGTTATGTTTCATCCCCAGAAAGAGAAGACTAGATGCAGCTGCCTTTTAATTATTCTTCTTGCCATTTACTTTCTACTAGAGATGCATTTCAAATTTGGAATCTAATTAGAAATCTTAATTGAAAATAGTTTTTTTTAACAAAGAAAAGAAAGCAAAATGATTGGCATGGAAGCATAAAAATGGGAGAAAAACAGAAATAGTGATCATCCACTCATATGAGTAAGTAGCAGTCTGGGCCTGAGGTGGCCTCTGGGATGTTGCTATTCCAGGGCAATCTGAACTTCTCTGAGGAGTTGTCTCAAGCAAATGAATTGCCTCATTCTCCATAGCTTAATTTCTAAAGCTTTCTTTCTTTCTTTCTTTCTTTCTTTCTTTCTTTCTTTCTTTCTTTCTTTCTTTCTCTCTCTCTCTCTCTCTCTCTCTCTCTCTCTCTCTCTCCCTCTCTCTCTCTCTCTCTCTCTCTCTCTCTCTCTTTCTTTCTTTCTTTCTTCTTTTTTTGGCCAAGAAAAACTTTGGTCTTAAATTCTGAAGCCTGAGTTAATTGCCGACTCCCACACTTCCTGTGCTGTGCTGAACTCATTTTTAACTATGTTCTAAAGTTCTTAAGCATCTCCATCATTAGCAAAATTTCTGTCTTGTTTTGTGCCTTCACTTGCATATTGCCTGTTGCTTAACAATCAACCTAGACATTCAGCAGTGAGCACCAGGAAGAAATGAAGCAGTGGGAAGTAAAACTAGACAGGATGCTAGCTTTGAGAACATGTACCGCAATATCTAGCACAGAGTGTAGCCAATGTAAACACAGAGACTTGTGCTTATTGATTCTGTCCAACAGAGGCAAAGACTCAAAGGCAGATTCATTGATCTTTTCATTCAGACTGATTCTTGCAGATGTTATAGATTCTTGTATGCAGGGTGTAAGCTCTACTTACAGTCCAGGCAGCATGTTGCTGAATTACACATGGCACTTTGAGTGTTATTGGGTATGATAGATGCTCAGTTAGCACTTGGTTCATTGAGTGACTCTGTAACCTTACAGGATCAGGAAACAAATAATCCCACTTGTACTATTCTTTGGATTACAAACCATGCCTAACATAGAGTAAGAATGAATCACAGCCTCCTGGGAATGATCCACTAGATGACATCACACTTATATCTGCTTCCACCTATATTGGGCGATTTGCTAACATTCATGCACAGCCCACACCCTCAGCTTTCTGGCTTTGTTTTCATTTCAAATACTCTATTACTGTCTTTCTTATTCTTTCTCTCTTCTTCTTACCCTTTTTCTCTTCTTCCTTTTTCTCTGTCTCCAAATCTTTTCAATTAGTGTCAAATACCATATCCATACATCAGTGCTAGGTGCATGGATCATCATTTTACTACCCTACCATTTGCTTTGTTTTAGAAAGTATGCTTTATTTGACATCACTAGAACCTGAACTCAGCATGGAAACCATGACTATCAAGTCACAGGCATGCCCATGCTGTATCCCTTTACCCTTTCCTACCATGAGAGTGGACCTATAGAAAAACTGTGAGTGGCTTCCATCCCAACTTCTGTGCAAATTAAGGGATGAATTCAGGCTGTGAGCATCAAGACAAAAGTCCTATTGGCCGGCTGTGCCATGTGAATTAGTCATCAGTCCCTCCTCTATAATCCTCAGAGCCAGGAGCCATGCCCTACTACCCAGTGGGACTTTGGTTCTCAGGAAACTCCCCGCATCTTTAAGTCCTTTCCTTGTATCCTCCCCTGAGTTATGAATTGTATGCACATGATGCTGAGAACTATGTCTGCACACATTCTTCTCTATTGTGTGAGCTGTGTGTTTAACTTCCCTGGCTTCTCCAGTGCTCATCTGTGTGCACAAGGCTTTTGCCCTCTACATATCAGGAAGGTAGGTAAGAAGTTGTAGAGTTTCCCCATGATTTTTTCAGTTATCAGGCATACATGAATGATGTAATTTCACAGCACTTGAGTTCCCAGTCTCCCAAAGTTTTAATGACAGTCAGTCCTTCCTGGTCAGAGAAGATAGTCATGGTATAGAAGGGATTTAATTAAATAAATCCATGACTTGTGATATGTCCTAGACAATAGCAGGATGAATTTGCTGGTAGCTTAGTAGTAGTCTTGAACACCACTCTTCACCTGTGTGCTTTTTGTAGATATTCTACCCATTGTGTGCAGCAACTGAATTTTCCTTTTGTAACATTTCATATTTCTGCTTTTTATATTCAGTGTGGGATGGTCTTACTAAATAAATACTTTAAGATGAAATGTGTGGCTATGTACATTTTGGAGAGGTAAGAAGCTAGCTATGAAAGGTTGTAAGATGTGTGATGTGTCTGCATTAGGCAGAAGAAAAGGGAAGGGTCCATGTGCCATGTAATATTCCTTGTAGATAACCTCAGACACTCTATGAACTTCTCTGGAGAGCTAAAGTGAAATTCCATATATATATATATATATATATATATATATATATATATATATATATATATTCTTGCCTGCCATAATAAAAGGCAGAAGATAACATTTTAATTAAATCTGTTATCTGTCTTACTTTGAAAATTTAAATTTCAAAAGAAAACGAGCAATTCATCATCAGAAACTGCAGATAATTTAGTCAATACTATTTGGAATCTGAAATGTATCATCATAAGCAATTCAATCAGCTCTGTGAATTAATAACGTTGATGATGTCTGCATTAAGAATGCCCTGAGGATATAATCAAGGCTTCAACTTTCATTTTGCTCTAGTACATGAAATCTAAGTGGTCTTGGACACACACACACACACACACACACACACACACACACACACACACACACACGACCATAATCGCACAGATTTTGAAATCCCTGCCACTGTTCAGGCCCCACTTCTGTGGCCTTCCTCTCGAATACATATAAAATAAGGAACAACCTTATAGTTCCCTCTGTGCATCTCTGCTCTTAAGACAGAGTAGAAATGTACTACCAGATACCATGTGCTTGTGATATACAGTTAAAAGAAAAGTAGCAGGCAAAAACCTCTGTCACTTAAGTATAGACAATATAATCTCATTGTTGTACTGTTTCCTTAAGTTTAATTTATTTTTTGTTATTATTGTTTGAAGATAACAGAGGAAGCCATTTGAAAACCAGGTAGGATTCAGGATGCTACCAATATTAACCATTATGTTCAATTCAAAATGAAAGGAGGAGATATTGCTAAATTGTGAGAACACTGGCCAGGCAAGGAAGAAGCCCCAAGTTCTGTTCTCAGCCCTGCATGAAACAAGCTGGCAGTGCAGGCCTGGAATGCCAGCCTCGGGGACGAAGTCACAGCATCTCAATCTCAAGGTCATTCTCAGGTGCCATGCAGTGAGTTCAAAGTCAGCTGAGTGTAGGAGAACCTATCTCCAAAAGAAAATGACAACAACCAACTTTGCTGTGTGATAGTTGTTGTAAAACTGTATTTGGGGTTTCATGTTGTATGGATTTTTGTTGAGTGAAATCCAACCTGTGCATGTAGAAAAAATAGTTGTACACTTTCAAGACTTTCTCTCAACATCTGACAGAAATTCTTAACCTTCCAGATGGTGCATGAGTAGTAGTCAGGAATGTCACAAGGTGGAGGAAGGATGCAACAAGGCTCATTTTAGTACAGTGGCTCTCGACCTGTCTAACAACCCTTTCACAGGGGTTGCCTAAGACCACCAGAAAACACAGATATTTACATTTATGGTTATAACAGTAGCAAAAGTACAGTTATGAAATACAACCAAAAATACATGGTTAAGGTCACCACATGAGGGAGAAGCACTGTATTAAACGGTTGAAGCATTAGGAAGGTTGAGAAGCACTGTTTTGAACAAGAACCTGTTATCTGGCAGCTGGGTACCTTCTGGTCCATTTCTGGGTCTTGAGTCCTCATCTCTTCAGAGATAATCATCCCCAATTTCTTATAGTCTGTTAATTCCACATTGTGTTGAAACACTTGGTTCTTATGTTTTATTTTGAGCTCTCTTTGTTTCGCTCCCTTTCATTACTCACACATGAACCCAAGTCCTTCTGCATGACAGCCAAGCACTCTACAACTGAATCAAATTCCCAGACACTATTCTAGTCACGATTGGTAGTATGAGGACCTATCACTAAATGGTTCAAGAGGAGCTGGAGATTAAATGAAGCATGCAATCACAATTCCTTAGGCACTTTCTCTCTTGAAGATTGATAAAACAAACAGAACCAGTCAGAACTAAAGGCCCATTTACAATCCAAGAGCAGCCCGTAGCCAGTGCCTTCCACCCACTGCTCCTCAGTACACTCCCCCAAAGCAAAGAGTCCTCCGATCATTTATCCTTGCATGCCATACCATCCTATTTTATACAGGCTTGGGTGACCAGGAAATCTCCCAATGTAATTTTCAAATTGTTACATTAAGTCCATGAGTATTTCTGCCTCTCACTTTCTTGGGGATTATTTCCTTTTTCTCTGTCTTATAACAACATGTCCTGCCCCCTACTATTTCCTCAAAGTAGCATAAAGGCCCACAGTGCAGACATTAAGGTGGGGCCGTCATTTTTCTAAGGCCTGAAGCAGGCCTCCAACGTGGCTATGATCTCATGTAAGACTACAGATGCATAAACATGTTCTACTTATGCTCATCTTGTCACAACTATTAGCCAAGCTTATGTCTTCTGTAAAATTTTCTTGGGGACATTGTCTCCTCCTGGTCCCTAAGTTCCAGCTGTTATTATTTTAAATGATTAGATGATTTAATTTCCTTGGAAAACTCCTATATATCACTAGCCATGCATAGTTTCTTTGTGATTTAGATGCTGGCCAATTTCAGCCACCCATCTGCCACTAAATCACATCTTTCCCTTTAGATGTCTTCCCAATCCAGCCTAAAGGACTTCAATTCCCTTATTAGTATAACATTATTGGTTCCATCTTTTTCTCAATGCAATGTGAGACAAATTTTAATACTGTATTACTTACACTGTCCTTCTCTAGGCTGCTCAGTCCTTTGGGAGAAAACCACCAAGCAGTTAAATTTTCAACCTCCTTATCTGTGGTGTCAACCCCAGACCACTTGTTCCTACCCAGCACTCAAAACAGCCAACTCAAAACTCCATCTACCTATCTAGAGCTCCCCCACACAGCTTATTTATTGCTTTCCAGAACATGGTTTTGCCTCTTTTTAGTCAAGTTTCTCAGATATGAACACATATAAAGGAATAAGGAAAAATAGAATACATGTTTCTTTTCAGCTCTAAGAAAAGGCTACAGATGCAACTTAAAACTCCTGTGTTCCCTCCCAGAGCACACTCCCAGGGCCTCCTTCTTTACCAACATCACCATGTACTTCTCTGCAGTTGTGCCTCGTGTCTGTAGACTGTGCAAAATGGAGCTGCAGAGTGTTGTTTTACATGTTTTAATTATTAGAGTGTTGGCATACATGTTTTTGAATCTTTCTAAACATCTTCTCAGTCTCCTGTCTTCCTGCTCCTCCTCCTCTCCCTTTCTCAATACTTTCTGAACTTGATTTTTTTGTTATAGGAAACAAAAATTCATTAACTTTGCTGCCAGATAGAATGGGAAATCCACAATATACTGATATACTTTCTTACTGATGGATATTTAGCCTGTTTGTAACATGTTTTATTATTGGAAGTTTAGTAGTTGTAAACATTCTCCAAATTATTTCTTTGCATGAATTTTTTCTTCCATTTTTTATTTAAATTACAATCTTTTTTATTTTTATGTAGTAATTTTTTATTTAAATTCTTTAATTACTACTCATATTTACATATCCATCCCCCCATTAACTCACCCTCCCATCCTTCCATGTTCCCCATCAATCCCCCCCAAGTCCATGTCCCAACTCCTCCCAGAGATAGTGAGGCCCTCCACTGGGGACCTTCAAAGTCCATCATATTATTTGCAGGAGGGCCTAGCACCTCCTTGCTGTTTCTGGGCTGCAATAGTATCATAGGGAATGGGCTCCCGAAGAAAATTTGTGCTCTAGGGATAAAGACTGGCTCCACTGTTAGAGGTCCCATAGACTGTCTTGGTCTCCTAGCTAGCACCCACTTTCAGAGGGCTTGGTCTGGTCCAATGCTGGTTCCCCAGCTTTATGACTAGGTCAGCTCTCACTAGGTCAGGTCAACTCTTTCTGCAGGTTTCTGCAGCACCATCTTGGCTCCTTTGCTCATCTCTCCTTCCTCTCCACAACTGGATTCCAGGAGTGTGGCTCAGTGTTTAGCTGTGGGTGCCTTTTTGTGCTTCAAACAGCTACTGGATGAAGGCTCCAGGAATGGTAATCAAGGTAGACAACAATCTCATTATAGGGAAAGGGCATCTCCACCACTGCCTGACTTCTTAGTTGGGTCATCCCTGTGGATCCCCTAACATTTCTCCTGTACCAGACCTCTCTCCAAACCTGTACTGTCTCCTCCTATCAAGGCATCTCCTTTCTTGGCCTCCTCTATTCTTCCCGTCTCAGTCCTCTTGTTCTCCTCCCCTTCTTCCCTTCCCACCTCCTTCCTCTCCCTCCCACCCCTGTGCTCCCACTTTGCTCAGGAGTTCTTGTCCCTCTCCCCTTCTTCAAGGGACTCTGCAATCTTCTCTTGGGGTCCTCCTTGTTTCCTAGCTGCTCTGGCAGTGTAGATTGTAGACTGTTAATCCTTTGCTCTATGTCTAAAAATCATGTATGAGTGAGTACATATCATGTTTGTCTTTGTGTGACTGGGTTACCACACTGAGGATGGTTTCTTCTAGTTACATCCATTTGCCTGTGAATTTCAGGATTCCATTGTTTTTTTCTGCTCATTAGTACTCCATTGTGTAAATGTACCACATTTTCTCTATCCATTCTTCAGTTGAGTGGCATCTATGTTGCTTCCAGGTTCTGGCTATTACAAATAATGCTGCTATGAACATATTCTTATTGTATGAATGTGCATTCTTTGGGTATATGCCCAAGAGAGGAATTGCTGTATCTTGAGATAGACTGATTCCCATTTTTCTGAGAAACTGCCATACTGATTTCCAAAGTGGTTGTACAAGTTTGCATTCCCACCAGCAATGGAGGAGTGTTTCTCTTTCTCCACATCTTGTCTAGCATAGTCTATCATTGGTGTTATTGATTTTAGCCATTCTGACAAGAGTAAGATGGTATCTTAGAGTTGTTTTGATTTGCATTTCCCTGGTAGCTAAGGATGTTGAGCACTTTCCTAAGTGTCTTTCAGCCATTTTTGATTCCTCTGTTGATAAACAATCTTGTTTTACATGTCAATCCTGGGTCCATCTCCTTCCTCTTCTCCTCTCTTCTCCTGCTCCCCACTGACCCCCTATCCCATCCACTTTCTGCTCTCTAGGAAGGGTGAGGCCCTCCATGGGGGATCTTAGAATTATGTCATCATTTGGAGCAGGGCCTAGGCCCTTGCCTGTGTGTCTAGTCTGAGAGAGTATCCCTCTATGTGCAATGGGCTCCCAAACTCCAGTCATACACTAGGGATAAGTACTGATCCACTACCAGAGGCCCCATAGACTTCCAGGCTTGTAACTGACACCCAAATTCAGGGGGTCTGCGTTGGTCCTATGCTGGTTTCCCAGTTATCAGTCCGGGGTCCATAATCTCCCCCTTGTTCAAGTCAATGGTTTCTGTAGGTTTCTCCAGCCTGGTTTTGACCCCTTTGCCCATCACTCCTCCCTCTCTGTAACTGGATTCTAGGAGTTTGGCTCAGTGTTTAGCTGTGTCTGTTTCTGCTTCCATTGGCTACTGGAAGAATGCATATAAGGTAGGCATATAAGGTAGTCATCAATCTCATTATCAGGGTAGGGCATTTAAGGTAGCCTCTCCACTGTTGCTTAGATTGTTAGTTGGTGTCATTCTTGTAGATTTCTGGACATTTCCCTAATGCTAGATTTCTCCTTAAGCTAAAAATTTCTCCCTCTAGTAAGCTATCTCTTTTCTTGTTCTCTATTCTTCCCAGACTAGATCATCCTGCTCTCTCGTGTCCTCCTCTCCCCTCCTCTTCCCCCTTCTCTTTCCTGTAACTCCCTTCTCCCTCCCCCATATTCCCAATTTTCTCAGGAGATCTTGTCTCTTCCCCCTTCTCCTGTGGACCATGTATGTCTCTCTTAGGGCTTTGCATGGATTTCTAAGTGTTTCTTTTGAATATCTGTTTGAAAGTGGTATATGTTTTCCACTTTACCAGACATTGTCAGCTGGGTTTCTACCATGGGTTTCTGGCATTGGTTTTCCACTTTACCAGACACTGACAACTTGGTTTTCACTGTGGCTGATACTCTATGACTGAAGAACCTTTTGTGGTTTAAGTCTTCACCAACATTTCAGGTTTGGAATTTAATAGCGTTACCCACTGATGACTATATGGTGATATCTCATTTGCTTTGCCAGACTGATAATGAAAATTTCTCAATATGTTTCTTAACCAGGTTTGTTTAATATTTTAATTACTAGTTCATATATTCACAAGGATTTTTTCTGATTGAGTTGTTTTGCATTTTGTTATTAATTAACTGGCATTTTAAATATTTTCTGGAAAGTAAATCTTCATCCATTATACTTGTTATTTATACTATTTTCTTTGTTCTGCTTTTGTAAATGTAATTTGAATTTTTCTGATTTTAGATTATAAGCTTAGTTTATGAATTTGTGATCCCTTTTCATAATGTATGCATTTAAAACTCTTTCACCCCAAACATATTTTAATACATAGTATACCGACTTTCTTTAATTTTAAACACATAAGGTTTATCTTTATAGTCTCATTCTTGTTTTATGAGTTGTATGGAATTATGTTATTTAACATCTATCCACTTGGAGGATTGTCTAAATATCATTTCCTGAGTAATTTCCAGTTTAATTTTCTTGTGGCCAGAAATGTATTTACTATGACTTCATTTCTTTTAAACTTGTTAAGGATTGTCTTGTGATCCAAAACAATTTATCTTAGTGAATACTCCAAGTTCACTTTGAAAAAGAAAATGTTAGTTGTGTTGTTAGGTAGGTAGGTTTCAATATGGTAGTTAGGTTAGATTGTCAGTAAGGTTTTGAGTCTGTACTGAAGAGGAACACTGATGCCTCCAAGTGCGACAGTGAGTTTATCTACTTCTTTTTCTGTATCTATATTTGTTAGATTTATATAGGATTATTCATATATGATTCATTTAGGGTTATTATGTTTTTGGTGATTAACATTTTATAATTAACAATAATCCTGTTAACATAATTTTAGTGGCAGCAAAATCAATTTTGTTAAGCATTTGGGAAGTCACTCCAGCCTTCTTCTGGTGAGTGTTTGTAGTGTACACCTTTCTCATCCCTTTGCTTCTTACTTGTCTATGCTATCAGATTGAAGTGTAACACATATAAAGGCAAATACTTGAGCATAGCTGTGAAATAATAAAGAGTTTCCATTTTTATTCTGTATAATCTTAGTTCTGAATATAGGTGTGTGTAATAAAGTACATGTAATATAGTTACTTATATTCTTGGATTAAAACCATTGTGGTCACTGGAGTCCATATATTATAATTTTGTTCTTTTTTAAAAAATTGCAAATGCATTTTATATCTTTGTTATATTCTATACCCATTACTATCTTATCCTATATGTTTAAATGCAATTAATGATTATCCTAGGATTGCCATATTCAGTGTAATTCCTCAGCGTCTACCTTCTAATGTGTTAGTAGAATAATCATATACTGTACCTTCAACATATAAGTAATACAGTGTATTCCTCATTCTTTCTTCTCATTATTTTTAGTGTTTAGTGTATATATATATATATATATATATATATATATATATATATATATGTGTGTGTGTGTGTGTGTGTGTGTGTGTGTGTGTGTATCATTTATATGCAATAAACACAAAATATTTTCTTATTAATTTTGCTGTAAACTAGTGATTGCTGTCTCTGGACTACAGGTCAAATCTGGAATACAATGAGTTTTGTCTATAAAGTTTGTCAGCAAAGTGTCTATTATTTATATATTATCAATGTCTGATTTTGCATAGCAACATTTAAACTGAGTATTTATAACAATAACAGCAAAAACACAGATCACAAATTATTTTTTCTTTATTTTTTCCTTTCAGTACTGGAGTACAAACCAGGGCCTTTTACATTTACTGTCTGAGTAGAAAATAACCACCTTTGACTTACTCAATTATCTTTTGTCCTTATTTAAAGAAAGAAAAAGAAAAGTTATCTTTTATTTTTGTTATGCTGTCTCCAGAACTGCTCTTTATTTCACAGTCCTGCATGCCTCTGCCATGCTTGAAGAACTTCTTTTACCATTTTGCGAAGTGCTGATAATGAGTTTGTCATTCCTTATTTCTGGATGAAGAGCCTTTAGTGTCTCTTCAGTGCTTAGCGGTTATTTTTGCCTTGTGTAGAATGCTGGCTTGACGGGTTTTCTTATTTCAGAACATTGGAGATGTCATTCTGTTCTTTTAACAGGAAGCCATTGAAACCATTGTGCTTCTCAACTTGTTATCTTTGGCTTAGGCTCTTCAGGATTTTCCCCTCTGATGGGTCACAGTGCTATAAGTAGGACTTATGCTGGAACTTTGTGTGTGTGTGTGTGTGTGTGTGTGTGTGTGTGTGTGTGTGTGTGTGTGTGTGTGTGTGAGAGAGATTCCTGTGGTTTAATGGTGTATAGGACATGGGTTATTCCCTTGCTTGATGCTTTCTGAGCACCTTTACATATATGTTTTGATGTCTTTCAATATTTTTGGAACAATCTCAGTCAGTACCACCTCAAATATTTGCTCTGTTCTCTCTTCTGAGAATCAGATTGAACATGCTTGGTGTTGTCACCAACATGTTGTCACTGGTCTGTTCTTTGCTTTTTGGGTCTCTGCTTGGATACATTATATTGACCTGCTTTTTGATTTCTAGTTTCTAGGTTATGACAACTCTACAGATAAGTCTGCCAAAGACAGTCTTCCTGTGTTGCTCACATTGTGTTTTACATTTTTTAATTAACATTTGTTTGTTTTTCTGTTTCTATCTTTACTATAATTTCTCATCTGGTTGTGTAGAAGTTTCTGCCATAGTCTTCAGAACAGTGTCTTTCCCATTCTATTTTTGGTAATTTCAGCATCTGTGCACTACCTGGGTGTGGCTTCTTAAATTGTGTTCTGACATTTTCTCTTAAAAAGAATTTGCTTGTTTTAGTACTTCTTCCCAAGTTTGTTCATCCCCGTGCTGCTCCCATTCTCATTCTCCTCCTCATTTTCCTTCCCATCTTCCTTTTCCTTGTTCATTTTCCTCTTTGTCCTCATCTGCATGCTATGTAGAGCAGCAGAGCTTGAGCTAAAGAGGGTTCATGACTAGAGTCAGACATCCCAGTTTAACTTCTAAGGTGTGTGTGCTTGAGAGCTAGAATAAATCTAGTCAGTAATGTAATGACAACCTTCAGTGTATAGCTAACTACACATCCTACATAGTAGTAGTAGCATTGGGATGCTGGACACTTTGCTCTCTGCTCTCAACTTTAGGCTTTTCCTGGGAGAGATGTTCACTATTCACAAGTGAACTATTGTATTTTCACAGTGTTCACAAGTGGAATGTAGGTGGCTTGCTACATTTGTCCTCTGTTTTTATTGTGATGGGTCAGGAGTTAGGCAGGACTGCTCTGCTGATTTATTAGAGACTAGATCTTAGATAGTAAGCTCCTTGATATTAGATCACAGTAACAGGGAACTGAAAGTCCTCTGTAGTACTGCATCAGAGATTCCCACTGCTTTCTTGTTTTAAATCCTTAACTACAATGGGCCTATGGTTGTACTGTCATGGAAACAGGATTTGTCATTTCTGTATTGTATGGATCTGACTAGACTAGTGCTACGTACATTTCTTGCAATGACTGCTTTCCCCTCCCACAGGCATGTGTCACAAAGAGGTGTTATCTAGACACCCACTCATCTCTGTCTTTCTCATAAACACCTGAGTGATGCCTAAGACAAAGGCCTATTGATGAGTATGGACAACCCCTGAGTTACAGATCCCAGAAGTCTTCTTCCCTGATGTTACTCCTGAACTATTAGTAATTCATCAAACATTCTGGCTAAGTTCTTCCTACAAGCTTGGGCCTGGCATCTTCTCAACCTCAGCCCCATGGAGGCAGCTGTTTTTCTAGACTCAAATCAATTGATGTCCTTGAGACTTCTTCCTAAGTCATTAGTGAAAAAGTTTAATTGTATGCTGTTGGCTTTTTCTTGACTGTGTTGTGGAGATGATTACTGTTAAGTCTCTGAAAATGAAAGCTGGAAAGTTCTGTGTCTATTTTCTAGGTGTACATGTTGTTTTCTCATTGTTATAGTGTTGTTTTATCATAGATCACTTTATTTTAATGTTTACAAATGTCTTCAGTTTCTATCGCCGTGATTAAACACCATGACCAAAAGCAACTTGAAGAAGAAAGGGTATATTTCAGTTTATATGTCCTGATCACAGCCTATCATGAAGGGAAGTGAAGGCAAGAACTCAAAGCAGGAACCTGGAGAAAAACCTAAAGCATGGGCCATAAAAGAGTGCTGCTCATTGCCTTTGTCTCTCTAGATTTGCTCAGCCTGTTTCCTTGTACAACCTAGGACCACCTACACATTGGTGGCACTTCTCATGGTGTGTTTGGCTCTCTGACATCAATCATAAACCAAGAAAATGTCCCACAAACTTGCCTACAGATCAATATTATGAAGGCATTTTCTTAAATGTGATTCCTTCTTATCAGATATGTCTAAGTTTGTATCAAGCTGAAAAAAAATCAACCAGGACTTTGGATATATTGATCTTAATCTGTATGGTCTGAGGTTTTCAAAGTACACTGGGAAGTTTTCACCTATATTTAACTTATGAATATGCGGACATGTCATTTTCTCTACAGGAATTGATGACATTGTGGGGGACATCTTTAAGTTCCTACCTCTTGCTGTGAGATTTTTGCCTCATTTTCAGTTCATCTCCATTCCATTCCCCTCCTTATAACAGACTGTATCTCTTATGTTTTCCCTTAGTATTTTCTGAATCCCTTCATCAATCAGTTATGCTCACATCTCTCCATCAAAATAGCCCTCTCTCTACCCAGTCAGTGGCCCTGCTATTTGAGAAAGAGCAGTTCAGTGGAACAATGAAAATATTACATTGGCTGCTTCTTTATTCCTGTCTCCAGCTTCCCTCATTACCTTTTAAGCTTTTTTTTTCAAGAATCCCTATTTATCCCCCTAAAAATCTTTGTGTCTTATGACACAAAGTGAACTTATACATTATATGGACTTAGCTATTAGCCAATGTTTCCAAATATTATTCAAGCCTGTCTCTCTCTTGAGAACCTATGTTCATGTGTGTTCAAGCATGTTCTAATTGGAACAACATGCTTAAATATCAAAATTCACATCTTTGACTAAATGTTGCCTTGCTTATTCTCCAGAAAGTTTATTGATTCAGAGTTTCCTAGGTATCTAAAACATTCCTATTTCTCACAATTTCTACTCTACTATCACACCAAATTCGGGTACCAAAACCAGTAAGTCTATTCACCAATTTCCTTTGAAATTATGGCTCTCTTTTCTAACCAGATATTTCCGTGTTGGCATAAATTCTGCTTTTGTTTTTCTGAACTACTAAATCACCTATAAGTAAGGTGATTTCTTTATCATTATCATTTCTCAGGCACTTGGTCAACTTTCTACCATTCAAATATGCAGTATGTTTGACATGGTTTATTTACATTCTTTCCATCTAGTCTGCTTTATAGGGTTTTCTAGTACCTAATCACTGAGCGTTACATACTTTTTGTTTGGAAGCAATTCTTATTTCTTAAAAATAGAAAATAAAATTAAACTACCATCAAGACAATATTAAAGAAGAAACTAAGTCATCATGTTGAGCGCTAAGACATGTTTTGTGAACTCTGTGTGAGTAGGGAGGGATAAGGCAAAGGAGTGAACCTGGAGGTGGCTGCCCTAGATTTAGGATAGGAGGCAGTGCATTAAAGTGTTTATGCTCTCATGAGCCTCTCCTCGCTTTGGGGTTTTAAGTTCTAGGGTGGAGAAAAACTCCCCTATCCTTGAATCTGGTCTCACACCCCACTCTTGTTATTCTTCCAATTACAGCTTTAGAGAAATCCAGAATGCCCGACTAGGTATGTTCACATAACAGAAAGTGAAAGAGACTGGTGTTGGTGGTGTGCCTTTAATCCCAGCACTCATGAGGCAAAGGCAGTTGGATCTCTGTGAGTTCCAGGCCAGCCTGTCCTATAGAGAGAGTTCCAGGACAGGCTTTAAAGCTACAGAGAAAGCCTGTCTCAAAAAAAAAAAAAAAAAAAGAAAGAAAGAAAGAAAGAAAGAAAGAAAGAAAAGAAAAGAAAGAAAGTGAGCACATCTCACTTCATCAAGCTCAGTTCTATTGCCCTTTCCTGTCCTAGAATAAATAGCAGGGCTCTGTCTCTCTATACATATGGCACACTGTTCAATATATCTGAATTATATCATTTAATCACAGCCTGAGTACCCTTACTATACCTTTTGAATGTAATCACTGTAAGACTGGATTCTTCTATTCTTTCTTATCTTTTTGCAATTTTTTTTTTTACAATTTCAGTCCTTTTTAAAACCTTTCAAATGTACCTTTTCTTTTTTTTTCAGATTTTTTATTTGAATTAGAAACAAGATTGTTTTACATGACAATCCCAGTTCCCTTCTCCCTCCTGTCTTCTTCAAACATTTCTCAAACATGACAAGGCTATGTTAATGTAAGACAGTGTGGTAGAAGGGTGTTTTGTGAAACATACCACAACAGCTAAATACATGATTTTTGCAATCATGTCTTGTGCCCATTGTTTACCTTCAGCACTATATCTTGACGAGAAGATGTCACTTGGTCTGTCTGTCAATAATGAATGATTGGCACCACACTGCAAACTTTTAATGTTGAAGACATTCATATTGCCCCTTCACTGTGTAATGTCTGTGTGGTCAGTCACTTCCTAACTAATCCTGGTGTCTGTTCATGACTTCATGAGCATGTCAGAGTTTCATTTTAATGTGAAGTATGTAAAATATTTAACAGTGCTTATTACAAGGTCTATGAGAAATGTTGTTCAATTAAATGTAACTTGAAATATAGCTACCCATTATTTAGCCTCTGCTGTGGGAGCAGTAGAGAAGCAATAGAAGTTTCCAACTGTTGTGTAATACAACTCTGCATTTTATTCATTGTTCTTCTGAGTAGCTCTAAAAGTAGAAGAGCTAGACTGAAGAGTCACTATGTCTGGTCATACACAATATGTATGTATGTGTATGTATTTATGCACTGTTTTCACTTGCTGCATGTGTTTCCAGTAGATGGCACACTCAAATGGGACCATGGCAACAAGAGCTCAGAAGTGTCTACCTCCCTCTTCTCCCTTCTCTCTGCATTACACAAGTGCATGTGTACCTGGGTTAGCATTTGTTTTATTAATTATTCACATTCACTGTGCTGAGTGGCTATTTTATCAAGGATTTGCATCACCTTGTGTGGGTCTTTCAAACTTTTAAAATGACTGATCAGGATTAAGGGTTGAGTATTTAGTTAAAATAATGTCATGAGGTTGAGAAGATCCTTGTACCCAAGTGCCACAGAATTTTCAGCTCTTTGAGAGATTATGCAATGAATAGGTGTGTGTTTATCAGGAAAGAGTTATAAATTTAATAGGCAAAAAGAAATTAGAAAGAATTGTCTTAATTCAAAAATAATTTTGAAATTGATGGTTATGATCTAATTGATGGTAAACAGTCTTTACCTTAGGCGATAGTTTCTTCCTTATACCATTATGAACCAATATGCATTTATCTCTAGCCATTGTGTAATATTTTCTAAAGATTCATGTTGCTTTCTGCATGTAATTTTTTGCCAGCTGATTTATAAAAAGTGCAGATGAATCTTAAATGCAGCCACTTTGTCAAGAACAGCAGAATGTGGGATTGTTGATTTGTGGGTTTTGAGGTCACATCAGTATTCTAAACCAAACTTGTTGGCTGCCATCTCATTAAACAGTACTGTGTAGACATTTAATGATTTTTGCACATTTTGATTCAGCTGGTAACTTGATTTAAAACAACATTGATTTTTTTCAATTCATTCTTGGTCATGTATATCAGCATGAATTTGTAACTATCTATATAACAGGATATTAAATGGGGGGTCTTTTTCAGTGTTGATTGCCATCGGTTTTCTGTTGCTTTCATTTTCCTTTGAGCTTCAGCCTTTGAGAATTATTTTTCATTCTTTTCACACCATACCCCAATCATTAAATACTTAAACCATTATCAGAAAGAACAGTAGGAGATTCTGGAAAATAACAAGGCTGGAAACTCCCCTTTTCAACCCATGAGCCCATCTTGAAAGAAAAGTGTGGGCCAAATTATGGTTATGTGTTCACGACTAATGCTCTGATGAGTGCAGAAGGGGACATAAGGGACATAAAGAGAAATTCCAATGGAAAGAGTCACAGTGATGATCACAGTGGCAAAGCAGGCAAATCCCTTCACAGGATGCCATCTGTTCTTCCCACCTACTCTATTAGGTGCACACTTAGTTAGCAAACCCTGTATCTGTGTTCCAGCTCAGTAAACCAAATTGAAGGGATGGATATATGCACATTATTTTAGCAACCCTGTATCTATCTTCGCGCTCATAAAATAAAATTGAAGGGATGAATATACTTTTCTGGATTTAGAAACTCCTCATATGACTCGAATGATTACTGTGAAAACATTAACTTAGCCTAGAGCTTCCAGTGCATTGTGCAGCTTGATTCTGCAAGTGTGAGAGGGCTGGCATGAAGCTAAGGTAATTTGTAAGTAGCTGTAGTTTCTATATTAATTATTAGCTTGAACTGAGCTCTGAAGTGGCTGCAATCTTGAATCTTGATGTTTTCTATATGCAGAATTTCATAGTGGGATATTAGATTATTAGTGTGAAGATACATCGACATTAAACCAGAACCCATTACCTGGTACTATTTGGACAAGATACCGTGGAGAAGAAGTCAGTTGTGAGTGGATCATGGAAATCAAAGAGGAAGGAACTTCAGAAGAAGGCCAGCATTTTCTTCCTACAGCTCAGATAACCGACCAAGAGGACACTCAGTTCACAAGTAAGTTTGTGTCCTACCTCCTGTAGGTCTCTGAAGAGCCAAACTGGGTTAACCAAACACATACCCCTGTGCATTCACAGAAACCTAGATTCCACCAAATAGCATGAGCTTACCCCATTGTTCCATTGTTTCCCCATTTCTGTCTGTGCCCTGGGCTGTGAGTGCATGCCATTCTTCTCAGCTTTTATCTTGGGTGAGACAGATGATAGACCAGCATGAACCACTATCCAATGATCAACTTTTCATACATGCATTTTTTCTTTTTTTGGTTTTTCGAGACAGGGTTTCTCTGTGTAGCTTTGGAGCCTATCCTGGCACTCATTCTGGAGACCACGCTGGCCTCGAACTCACAGAGATCCACCTGCTTCTACCTCCAGAATGCTGGAATTAAAGACGTGCACCACCAATGCCGGGCTCTCAAACATGTATTAAAGCACTGATAAATATATTTTATGGACCCTTTCCAGGCGTTAATAATTTTTAAGAATAGCTTCTATTTGGTATTTATTTATTTTTATGGAGAATCAATATTTTGGAAGCTAGACATTGTTAAGACCAAACGGTATGTAAGATGAGAGCATTAATGAAAAATGTTATGCAAAGTTTGCCTTGTGGGTCTACCAGATGGCAAGAATTCACATAACAGAAACAAAACAAAACATTCCATATTTGACTAAGATTAAAACCTGAACATTGAAATCATTTTTTGTGCTACTCACACAAAATTAAGAATACTGTTTCTCATGCTTAAAATTCTACGTTTTCAATTTGTCCCTTAGTTTAAACTGTGTCCTTTTCTTTTGCATGGTATTTTTACTATTTTTTAGCACTAGCAAATATATACCTAAGCTCATTAAATTTATATTTTAAAAATTGTGTGCAGAAAATGGTATTGGTTGGATGCATTGCCAATAAATTCGGTTGTCAAAGCTTAGATTAGAGTAAATTATTCGTATCTAAAAAAAACAAAGCTTGATTATTTACCAAGAACATACCTAATGATTCTAACATCTCTTGGACAATCTAACATTGCTAACTGAAGCATTTTAAATGTCAGCAGAGAGAAAAAAATAAATGGTAACTGTGTTAAAAAAAGAAAGTGCTAACTCTGTGAATAAAAAGGCATTACATTTTATTTTAAAAGGTGGCTTTAAAAATAATTATTGACCAAATGCCAGTTAATTTAAACCGTCTCTGAGGAATACACAAACACGGTGAGAGCTTTATATTTATTGTTAAGTGATATTATTTTCTGTGTTACTTTGGTTTCTTTGGCTACTTATGAGCTGTAACAAGTGGAATGTCATTCATTCACACCCTCACCCATGCTTGTTTGGGATGACTATTGACTATCTCTAATCTTCACGCATTCACCTCTCATAAGGGACTGCTATTGATTACGTGTGGTCTTCAATATCAGCTCTCACAACCCATTTCCTGCATCCTGATAGTGTAACTCCCTAACAGTTACCCACCACATTTCTGGGCCCTTGTTCTGAGACTCACTTTACCACTCCTACTTCATTTCATCACTTTATATGCTGTTTTCTTTTGGGAATACCACTGCAAAAAAGAATAGAGTTGTTGAAATAATAAGTAAGGGAAATAAGCAGTTCCATAACCAGGCCTGCCAGAATGAGGTTAGAGCCATCCCTGTTCGTAATGATTCCATAATTACAAGTCAGAGAGATTGAAAGAAAACCCACTTAAGAAAGTCCCTTGATGAGATGGGCTCTTTGGAAAACTCCCACTTCTATCTGCATACTTCCAAAGAAAATAGACAGAATTGGCAAACATGTTTTATAGCTGTCATTTGGGGGTTTTTCTGTGATGATGAAGTTATCTTTATTTCCATTGACTTTACTGAAAATACTTTGCCTTCACATGAGAATTCATAATGTCAAGCCTGATTATCTAACTTTATACATTCTGCCAAAAAAGTATGTGTATATCTGGGTATGTGAAATAGTGATATGCTATTATAGTATTGATAAAAAATAGTTTTAAAAGCTAAAATTATCTCAGCAGTCTGAAGTTGGGCCCCAGGCAGGTACACACTCACTCATATATGGATTTTAGACACAGAGCAAAGGATTATCATCCTACAATCCACACAGCCAGAGAAGCTAGGAAACAAAGAGGACCCTAAGAGAGACATGCATGATCCCCAGGAGAAGAGGAAAGGGACAAGATCTCTGAGCCAATTGGGAGCATGGGGGGAGGGGAGAGGGAGCTAGAGGAAAGAGAAGGGGAGAAGAGGAGGGGAGAGGAGGACATGAGGGAGCAGGAAGATTTACTCAAGGAAAGAATAGAGGAGACCAAGAAAAGAGATACCATAATAGGGGGAGCCATTATAGGTTTAAAGAGAAATCAGGAACTAGGGAAATGTTCAGAGATCTACAAGGATGACAACAACTAATAATCTAAGGAACAGTGGAGAGGCTACCTTAAATGCCCTCCCCTGATAATGAGATCGATGACTGACTTATATGACATCCTAGAGCCTTCATCCAACAGCTGGTAGAAGTAGAAGCAGACACCCACAGCTAAATACTGAACTGAACTGGAGTCCAATTGCAGAGAGGGAGGAGTGATGAGCAAAGGGGTCAAGATCAGGCTAGTGAAACACATAGAAACAGCTGACCTGAACAAGGGGGAGCTCATGGTCCCCAGACTGATAGCTGGGATCCAGCATAGGAGTGATCCAGACCCCATGAATGTGGGTGTCAGTGAGGAGGCCTCAGAAATCTATGGGGCCTCTTATAGTGGATCAGTACTTATCCCTAGCATAGGAATAGACTTTGGGAAGCCATCCACATAGAGGGATACTCCCTCAGCCTAGACACATGGGAGAAGGTCTAGGCCCTATCCCAAAGGATATGACAGACTCTGAGGATCCCCCATGGAAGGTCTCACCTTCCCTGGGGAGCAGAAAAGGTGTGGGGATTGGTAGGGTGTTAATGGGAGACAGGGGAGGAGGGGAGGGAGAGGGAACTGGGATTGACATGTAAAACAATCTTGTTTCTAATTTAAATAAAAATGGAAACAATAGATATTTAATCATATGATATAGTTATCTGATTGGTAAACAGGATGTTCTCTCATTCAGGCACTAGATATGTTTCCATACAAAGTCATACACTATTTTAATACTAACTTAATTAAGGGAGCTAAGAGCTGTCTTCTGTGATATTGTGTCAGTGAATTAGGTATGTCTTAAGATTATAAATCTGTGTGTTTTATTGACTGCATTATATTGGGGAACATTTTACATTTTAGTGCCATGATGACATTTCATTTGAAGTATAATCCTTATTTTTATCAAAATAAGAAATAGCAACATGGGACTGATCCAGACTCCCTGAACATGGGTGTCAGTGAGGAGGCCTTGGTAATCTATGGGGCCTAGGACAGTAGATCAGTATTTATCCCTGTCATACGAATGGACTTTGGGAGCTCATTCCACATGGAGGGATGCTATCTCAGCCTGGACACATGGGGGAGGACCTAGGCCCTGCCACAGATGATATGACAGATTTTTGGGGATCCCCATGGAGGGGCTCACCTTCCTTGGAGGTCCGAAAGTGGGATGGAGTGTGAGAGGAGGGAAAGGAGAGGGAGCTGGAATTGACATGTGAATCTGTCTTGTTTCTAATATAAATAAAAATAATTGTTTTAAAAAAGCTAAAATTATCCCTACTCTTTATAGGCATCCAGAAGATTCCCAATGAGCCACAGTTGGAATTCATCCTTGGTAAGGAATTCTACCTTATTTATAGCAATCAGTAGAATGAGTATTTGTGCAGGACTTTGCAAATTATAGGTGTATTATATATAATTACATATTACATTTATAAACATTGCTCTATTAAAAAATCTTCCCATAAGATAGTAATACAACCTTTTTCAAACTTTTATTAGTAAACAAAAATATGGGCTGCACATAGATCCATTTGGTGCCATACTAGCTAAGGCTTTATTTTAAACTAAACTTTTTAGATTAACACATACACACATTCAAATTGGTATCCAAAGATGAGATATATTTTACATGTCAATAAAGATATATTGTGAAGTTTGGGGGACAGATTTAAAAATATAGATATACTAAGCTTGGTCTTAGTGATTTGAAGTCTCAATTATTTTAGGCACACACTTCCACTAATTATATAGTATATTTGTATCCTTTGTTCAACCCCTTTTGAAGTATAGCTTATTGATATAATAATTGTATACAATTAATATTTTGAGAACCTTGTTTTGTTACATCTTGTTAAAAGGGTACAACAACCAAACATTCTGGATTGGAATTTCCTAGGTATTGAGAAACAGGCAAAGTTGTGAAAAGGCAATAAATATTCATAGCAAAACATATACAGCTGTACCTTACTTGATTGAGTTTTGAAATGGTTTGGGGCATAGAAAGAAGCCGGTTTCAGAAAGCAAGCTGAGATGTGGAAGGAGACGAGGGCACCCTCTACACTAATGAGAACCTGCAGCTTCTTAGGCTCCTGTCTATCTTCCAGTGGAAACTTATTTAAAAGAAAATAAAATCCTTTCTAGGCTCTCTGGGAAGAAAAGAGTAGTTAGAGCTGTATTTCAAAGTACAAACAAAGCCCCCTTTTATTACCTGTGTGAGAAAAGGGGATGTGAAGGAGACATGGAAACCAGTTTGCAATAGACAGTTTATATGAACAGATATCTGCTTTTGATTCCAATTAAAATGAATGGTTTTGATCAAAGCCAACTGTGCTGTTTAGTATAAGAAGCCCATTTCAGTAGCAAATCTGTCAAGTACAGTGGCAACGCTGTGGTCTCTATTTCAGGCTTTGAAACATAAATGGAAGAGGTCACAGCATTAAAGTCCATTCATAATAATGTCCTGGATCAAATTTAAGTAATGTCCATTCTCTTTTTTCTTATACTTATTAAAAACACAGTAAAATTTCTAAAGGTAGACAATTTTATTTTATCAAATAACAAGATATGCTCAATAACAGAACCCACATTTACCAAAGGCGGTCAGTCTAGAGGGAATTGGAGATTTAGAAGATGTATGTTACAAACTGTCAGCTTCATAGCATGCAAAGATCCATAGCTTGCTCATTTCCTACAGAGCTTTTTCTAACTGTCTCATCAAGGACACCATCAACAAACTCTTGTCTGTAGGTTTCAGTGGATTATTCTGTTCATTTCCCCCCTTGGAAGTTTTTCTTTTAATTCCAAAAGTTCTTTGACTCTAAATATTTATATCAACTTTTCATTTCATAATGGATGAGATAAAAATAACTCTCTAAGTGTATCCATCACTATTTAAGGAGATACATAGTTACTTAATCAAAACAAATAAAGAACAATTTCTAGAAAAAGTATAACAAGAGAGACCTTCTCCTCTATTCAAGTATATAGATGTTTGACTCACTACCCTTTCCTGAAATGTTCAAATAACTTGGAAATTTCAACAGCTTTGCTTTATAAAATAGGGGAAATGTCACACTTATTATTTAAACAGGTAATGTGTTGCTTTGAATATGTTATTTTATGTGACGACTGGTTTCTCAGTGATCTCTGTGAAGATCATTTTGTCTTGCTGGAATTTCCCTGCTCCATCTTTATTCAAGTAAATGAGGTAGGAGATGCTTAGTCAATTGAGCAAGCTAATTGGCTAAAGACATCTTGATAGAGCTAGATAGGCATGCTCAGAGAAAGCACTCGGTCCTCCACTAACCACATTTCTAATGGGTGACTGCAGCTAAATGAAGTAATTTATTCTTACATCTTGAAGTCTGAACCCATATTTGTTTCCTTATCTTTCCAAATGTACTGCAGTTCTTTATTTTCACACAGAAAAAATCATTAAAATTCCAAGAGAATGTTGGTTGGTTTCCAGTTTAATAAGATTGCTTTCATTTAAGCAAAGCTAACACTAAAATGAAGGGACATTTCTTAAAATTTGAGTACATGTTCTTCTTGAAATCATAATGGAAATGGCATAGAGAACATCAATAGTGGAAAATGTGTAAAAGAAATGTTTGTAAACTGTTTAATTTTATTCCTCAACTATGCTTAAACTGTTGATTGCCACTCATCTTTATTATCTCAAGTCAATAAATTGCTTATTAAAATTTCTATTTTATTATTGGGCATGATGGCATATGCCTTCATGCCTTAGCATAGGAGGAAGGGACAGGAAGATCTCTATGAGTTTGAAGTCAGAATGGTCTATAGAATGAGTTCCTGCCCAGCCAAGGAACATTTCTGAGACTCTGTCTAAAGAAAAATAGGCTGGGTAGAGAGATGGTTTGGGGTGTTAAATGTACGGCTGCTCTTACAAAAGACCTGGGATTCAGTTCCAAACAACCACATAGCAACAAACAACCTCTATAGCTCCAGTTCCAGAGGATCAGTTACTGTCTTCTGGCCTTTGCAGGCACTAAATGAGCACAGTGTATAGATATACACAGATTATATGCACATATGCATAAAAATAAAAGTAAATGAAGTTTTAAGAAAGTACATTTCTGTTCATGTGCTAATGACCTATATTATAATTTAAATCAATAGGTAGCTATTCCTGGAAATGCATAGAGGAGAATGGCATGTGCATTTTTCACATGACCTTTGAATTCTTTGTTTGACACTATAAAGTCATGTCCATGGACATGACTCAATGTCGGATTTTCGATGGTAGTCAATTGAACAGAAACAAGACACAAAAAGCAATGCATATGTTATCAGCAAGCTTCTGTTATGATAGGATGAAGACATGGAAACAGAAGCAAATTCCCTAAGAAGAGCAAACCATGCATCTATTCATTGTGCTAGTCATAGCTAGCACAGAAATGAAGTATTTCTAGCTAATGGCAAGTCTTAAGTAGACAGGAAACCCTGGCAACCAGAAATAACCTATATGAAGGAAGGTATTTTCTTTTGTAAAAGTAACTTTCTTAAATATATATATTTAAAAATAGCCTCTAGAAACTGAAAGGTACATGTCCAAGGTATAGATGTCTATTTGGAAATTGTTAGACTGGACTAAAGACCTAGGTGACTTTAGGTGAAACAGATGATAGCTGTTGGAGCAGAGAGTCATCTGGTTTTTATGATGAGATAATGAGGACTAAATGGCTGCACATAGATTAGGTTACTAGTTTGAGCAGACATGAAACCAAGTGACGTGTTGATATAGTTCAGAGGTAAAAAAGTACCACAGGGGGATGGGTAGACAATAAAGGGCCATTGGCCAGCACACTGGAATAGTGCAGGATACTTGGTGGCTTGAGTAGAGACTGGTCAGCAAAGGCCTACTCCTGGCCTCTTTCCTTCCAGACTTTCACCTTTTTCCTAGATTTCTGGAAAATGGGATGAGGCCCCACAATTGCCTATTGTGGAGTCTCCAACATGTAAGAGATAGAGAGAACTGGGTTTTGAAGTTTGCTGATCGCTATAACCTTTGTCTTTTATGAAGCTATTTTGTATTTTAAAAATGAACTCTATGAGGACTTCCTAGATAGGTCAGCGGGTAAAGGTGGGTGTCACCAAAGCTGATGACCCATGTTTGATATGCATGGCCTGCATTGTAGAAGGAGAGAAGAAACTCCTACAACTCATCCTCTAAGGTCAGCATGTACATTGTAGCATGAGCATGCGCACAGGTACAGGCCCTGTTACACACATAGACACATTAAATATAATCATACACAAACAAAATACCAAAAGATTTAGAGTCTCTTCTTTTCTGGAATTGTTTCCTTCCAGATTTTTTTCATTTCCTTTTGCATTTCCCACCTCTCCCATAGACTTTGTTATACGTGGAATAATGCTAATCTTAGATTCCAGATGTTTATATAACCATATTAAGCTTTCCTTAATACTGTTCCTTCTACACTGATGCTCTAATGATTGCAGGCCAGAATCAATAATAGGCAATGAAGAAGTTCATCAGAGTTAAATACAAGTGTGGTCATATTACAGCATATGTCTCTAGCCATAGTCAACCCTCTTTATTTCTGTTTTTCCCTTCCTAGTTCTTGGCTCTCTCTTAATAATTAAGATTCAGGAAGTACGAAGTAAAGCAGGGGTCACTATAGCTCATTATTTACTCAGATGGATCATCCAACTAAAGTTTTAGAGTGAAATTAGAGCTTACTGATTATTTGGGAACTTCACATAATGCACCCCCATCAGCCTTACTTCCCAGTCCTCCCATGACTGTCTCCCAACACTTGTGCTCCCCTCACACACAAAAAAGATACAAAAATGTTCAATGTGTATTGTCCATCTAGTCACGGAATCATGGTCGAACTCCCTGTGGCCAGCCCCTTAAAGAAAACTTATTCCTTCCCTACTTGTACCCCTGCCAGTAGCAGTCTCTTGTGGAGGGCTACACTTTAGCATTCTTATCACATTTCTCTTTGATGGCTTCCTGTTTGGATTGCAACTTGTGTGTGTTGGGGGGTGTTGTCACAGAAGTCTTATATATCTCAGCTCTGCTATTCTTAAGATGTGATATTTGACACTCATTATAAATTATCTCTCAAAGGAATATTTCATCACCTAAGAGAGAATACAGTTTTAAAATGGGATACCAAACTGTCGGCCTAGTATGATCTTGAGTTAACTACATGTCTGCATGTGCAAGCGATTATGATTGAAAAAGTAGTATTTTTAATTGTGGTTATTGGTAGATTTTCTTACTTATTATGTTCTTCCAAAGTTTGTATAAATTTTATCATCAGATTTTTCCCTTTGAATGAGTAACCCCAATATGCCAAAGGACCATGTCTAAAGTAGACAATTTCTCTTCCCTTATATTTGCTTTATAGTATAGAGAAGTCCAAGTACAACTCCTGACATCATTAGCAGTCACTTTGGGCTAGGTTACTTCTTTGGGTCTCTAAGAATACAGGTCCAGGAAAGCAGAGGCAATTAATAGAAAGAAGAGTGAGGAAGTTATACCAAGAGCAACTAAGCAAAGTCTAATTCTGAGGGGAGAAACCAGGGCTGAAAAGCCTAAAGAAGAGGAGGAATTGTACCCTGGAGGCAGAGATCATCATATGTAGATGCTAGATGTTTGTAAGAAAAGAAAGAATCCAGACTCAGAACTCAAAGTAAAGGGTATGCATATTTAAGTAGCTGTTATTCTGCCTGTCATTCACTGTGACAAAATACCAGAAAACCAACTTACAAAAGAAAATTTAATTTTGCATATAATTTCAAAAGTTTCAGTCCATGATCACTTCACCCTGTTGCTTTAATTCTGTGGTGGCACATGTGGTACATGAAATCACTCATCTCATGGTAGCTAGGGAGCAAAGAAAGAGAGACGAAGGGGCCAGTGTCCAGATATCCCCTTCATGTGTGTATCCCCAGTGACCCAACTTCCTCACCTGTGTCTTGTTCCTGAAAGATGCCCCCTCCTTGCCATAGCAACAGAGGAAGTGGACCAAAATTTTAAAACATGGGCCTTTGTGAGTCACTCAAAAACCAATCTGTGGGCAGAACAATACCATTTTGTCTTCCTAGAAAATAACATAAAAATAATGTTCTCATATTGGCATCTTGGTTTCCCTACTGTTCATTTGGAAGTAGGTAAGTATACAAAGAATCAGTGATTTAACATTATAGGATGTTAGCTTTACTCTCACACAGCAGCTCTATCTAACATATATAATGTGTTAGACATATACAGTAAAGTGCCCTCTTTGGAATCTCTGTTAACCCTAAGAAGTGAAATATTACACAGAAAGTCTTTGGGAACACAAACCCATTGTGTACCTGTGCTGTGTAAATGAAGCTTCGGTTGGGTTCTATCATAACATTCTCTTCTGGTCCAATGATAGATGTCCTTCATACCTTACTCTAAACATGACAGCAACTTTAGATCAGGAGAGATTATGAAGTCTTTGGTTGTTAAGGCTTTGCCCAAGAAAATTCAGATGCAAAATACTTCCTTTACTGTGATATGTATTAGACTATGTACAAAGATTTGGGATTTTAATAGAAAGAGCAACTGTATTTCTAATTATTCCATCAAGCAAAAGATGATGTGATAAGTTAGTGTTCAGAGTACAACAGGGTGTGGAATTGGGCCTGGCATGACAAGCTGCTCAAAAAAAAAACAATCTCACCTATTAAAAAAACAGACACTTGGAAGGGCTTTCACTAACCTGCATGCCAAGGCTATTCGTACCTTGTAAGCACCCACAGATCGGGCATTGATGATATTTCTCTAAAGAAAATCTTAGAAAGCCCAACATATATTCCTTTAATAGACTCACCTCTACTCTTCCTGGCTTGTGTCCTGTAAATGATTACAAAGGTCAAGAATTTCTAAAGCTCAGTGGAAAAAATTCAAACATTTAATGTATTTTGTTCTCATAATAGTATTTTGATTTCTTAAATGTGCCAGACCAGCTGAAAGGAATCCTGAGCACATACACATGGTTTTAGATGTAATTCAGCAATAGAGATATGTCTTCACTTTAATGGCTACAAGGAAATCTTCAGAGCAAGGAGAGAAGCAAAGACTACCAGTTAGACAAGGTTTTCACAGTATTTGCCCTTTCATAAATTAACTGCCATCAACCTGCTAATAATTACAGTATGCTCTGCCCCATGTAAAATGATCTGTTCCTCCATAAATGATAGATGCATGTGAAGAGCCCAAGAGATGCCAAGGTCAACTGTTTTATCCTCAGTTTAGCTGCATACAAACAAGTGTACATCACCCAAATCTGGCAAATACTAATAATACAAAGGATACAATCTTATGGAAGATTTTTGTTGTTGTTCATAATTCACAGATTCATTCTTTTACTTTTTTAAATTTGTGTGTATGCACGTGCACATTTGTGTTTGTATGGGTACCATATACATGCCATAGCACACCCATCGAAGTCAGAAGACAACTAACATCAATTACCTTTGCCCATTGAGTCATCTTGCTGGCCCAATTCATTATTTTAACTTTCACAAAACATGAAGAGTTTGTCTATCATCATCCTTATTTTACAGGTAAGAACAATTTGAATAAATGATGTCAAGAGCCCAGTGTTTAAACTCAGGCATGTTGGGTCCTGAGCATGCACTCATATTTCATTTACTCAATAGTAGAAGACTATTAGCTTCACAAAGATGAGCCTTCCAAAGAGATTATGGACATGCACCATGGTCCAAGTTTAATTTGCCTAGTTCTGAAGCTCTGCATTTAACCATAAGCCTGCGTCCTCTCTTTTCATGTCCTGTTCACTGGTAATCTCCAGTGATGGGGCAGACAGGGCTAGTGTTCCATGTTAGACACACTATTTTTTCCTTTTCTTTTTTATTTAAATTAGAAACAAACTTGTTTCACATGTCAATCCCAGTTTCCTCTTCCTCCACCCTCCCCTGTTCCCCACCAACACCCTATCCCATCCCCTATCTGCGCCCCGACAGGGATGGTGAGGCCATCCATGGGGGAATCTTCAAAGTCTGTCATATCATTTGGAGTAGGGCCTGGACCCCCCCCCCGTGTAGATTCATGATGTAACAGACAAGAATAGTAAACTGCAGAGAGTATGAAATCCCAGAGCTCCCTTTCTACTGTGAGACAGTTAGTGCCCATTTTTACTTTTTCTTATAATCCCGCTCTAAAATAGGAAAGAACTGGAAATCCTCTTGTGACTTTTTCAATTATTACATGTATACTAAATGCTTGTTTTGATATTCTAAATAATCAATCATTAAACATTGTTAAATACCTAGTAGACTGTAGTAAACTATTATGACCAAGTTAGTCTTTTCGACATTAGGACTGTGGCAGATGCTCCATCCAATCTGAGATGGACAGAGACCATACTATATTGTGTCCACATAACTGACTTACAGGTTTAGAGTTGTGTATGACCAAATTTTTCTAGCCTTTGACCTATGTCAGTTTTGCTAACAATGAGTAATTAGTGATACAATGAAAGAGGTGTTTTTCTAATCAACCATTTACTAAGAGCACAATAGCAAAAATAAATATGATCCATTTGCTAATGGATTTAGCTCAGGACAAACTTGAACTTGAGCCAGGGACTTAGTAGCTCACCTTCAAAGAATTTGATATGTGTTGCTAACTCTCTAGATTTGGAATTTTAGTTATTAGCTTCCTAACTACATGGCTATGGAGTGAATAACTGTGCCATATCTCCGAATGCCATGTATAAAATGAGAAGGGTATTTGTATCCACCATAGAAGGGTCCTGTAAGGATCAAATTAGTTAATGCATGTAAACCATTTAAACTAGCATGTGGCATAATGTAAGATTGGCTTTGTATTGTTATGAATATTTCCTTGGGTGGATCTATCCATCATAGTCACTATTTCCCTGAGCAGGACATCTGGGTCCTGCATTTTTTGTGCCCATTTTGTGATTATTACCACTTACTGATATCTCCTAAAAGCTGAATACTTTACATGTTTTCTTTCTGTAGCTATAATGGACTCCAAAGGTGCTTCTATTTATTCACATTTTTTAGACATGCCCATCCCTTTGTGCTATGGTGTTGAGCAAGAATACAAAGGCATCTAGATGCTTAACCAAAAAGGCCATGTTATCTGAGGTTGGT
The DNA here is from genome assembly GCF_003668045.3 of Cricetulus griseus. Taxonomy (NCBI): domain Eukaryota; kingdom Metazoa; phylum Chordata; class Mammalia; order Rodentia; family Cricetidae; genus Cricetulus; species Cricetulus griseus. The sequence goes on from NC_048596.1 coordinate 157,490,351, forward strand.
TATTAAAAGTACAGGGATGGCAGAGAGAAGAGCAATAAAAGGTTATCTAAGACCAGCATAATTGTTTTAGCATTGCTGAAATAATTAAAGATTTAATTGAAGAAGGGAAAATGAACCAATTAGAGTATTTTAACAGGTCTGTTGTGTGTCAGTGACTCCGAACACCCAAGATTTAATACATTCTGCATCCTGTTCTTTGCTTTTCTCTTTAATGCTGGTCTAAATGCCAGCATGACACTGTCAGTGGCTTTTGAGATTCATGACATCAGTCACCAAGGCAGAAGTACAAAAGAGCAATTTTTTTTTCTTTTCTGCTTCATCTTGCCACACCTGTTTCTTTTTAACACAGCTGAGTTGCTATGGTATGAGTGTATTTTCCCTTTTGCATTTCTTTCTCTATAACATATTGCAGGGGTATTTAATGAAAGAGGTGTCTTTTACCAGATTTACACCTTGGCTTTAAATGGACTGTTATACATGGGTTGGACAAATTTTGGAGTGTTGTATTTTTTCTAAATATTCCCCTTCTATCTTTATTATTTGTGTTTCTTATTAATGCCCAACACTCCTCATCTACTTTATTTCCCTTTCTGTGTGATTTACCTAATTATTTTCTTCCTTGCGCTGTCGAATTGCTGAGAGCTCTGGTCATTGGAATGGGATACTTTGAAAGTATTTATTGATTTAATTTTTGTTTTTTTTTTTGTGACAGAGTTTCTCTGAGGCTTTAGAGGCTGTCCTGGAACTAGCTCTTGTAAACCAGGCTGGTCTCAAACTCACAGAGATCCACTTGCCTCTGCCTCCCGAGTGCTGGGATTAAAGGCACCACCAAGGCCCAGCCTTATTTATTGATTTTTATGGGTAACTGAGGAATCAGGTCTATCTCAATGCTTTGCTCATTGGGTGTTTTGATACCCTACTAAAGTTAAAGCCACTGAGGCTTTGGAGTACATAATCCCTTAACGTTGTCTGTGTGGTTGGATGTTGTCAGCCAACATTCTTCTTGGTCAACTAAGTATACATCAGACCAATTGAGACTCATGATATGGGGAAAAGAGACCAAGCCATGAGTGGAAGGGAAGTTTAAGTTCTTCTGCAGATAAGCATCTCTCCCCATGTGCTTCTGACTGGAACTTTTCCCTTATGAAATTGCAAGCAGATAGTGCTGTTCTCTTTTATAATTGAAGAAACTGGACCCTTGGAGGTTGAACAACAAGCCTGAAGTCATTATCTGGAAGGGGGGAGCCCGAAGCTTCTTGACTCTTGTCTCTCTTTGCCCCAGTCCCTCTCTCCAGTGATGCACACTACTATGATAAGATGGCAGAAATCAGTTTCAGCAAACAATATATTCCCAAATCAAGTGTATTCAAATTCAGAATGTCAGTTTTGTTTTAAAATATGTAAATATACAAAGCAATGTAAAGACCAATGGCTTTAATATAACATTTCAGGGCCTTTCTGAAATTTGCAATCCTTGCCATTGTGTGGCCAGAGCCTTCTATTCTGTTCCAAAACTCTACTGGATTTGTCCACTAATTTGTCTAGGAGCTGTTTTAAACTTAAGGCACCTAAAACTTGACTTCTTGATCTGCATTCCTGTCTCCCAAATATTTTATCCCCTTATGATGCACATATCTGTAAATTATGCCACCATCCTCCACACAATCAATGAAATACTCAGACTCTAGCTCCATTGGGACAACGTCTCTCATCAACTTGCCTCAGAATTACCATCTATTTCTGCACATACTGTGTTGAAAAAGTACTGTGAATTCAAGCAGTGATAGCACTCCCCATCATTGCCCATCAATGCCAAAACATGAAAGTCTTCAGGTATCTGTGTGGCTTTCAGTCTCTGGGCACTCCTTTCCTGACACAATAGCCAGAGGTATCTAAGGTGTCTTCCCTGTTTCCCAACTCTAGTTCTCCAGTGGCACACTGTAGCATGAATTTTAGTTGTTCTTAATATTAAAAACCCAGAGTCAGATATTATGGAGTGGGGAAACTGAACCATCAGAGAAGCAAAGCAGTCAGCCACTGGCTCTTACCTCTACCTCAAATAGAATGGGCAATTCTGTCTCTAGGAATCCTCAGAATGAATGTTCAGACTGACTGCCTAGACTGGCACAAGCTCCTGTCTCCTCCAGCCATATATTTCTCTCTGCCCAGCCATATGCCTTCCTGTCTCCACCTCTTTAGTTCTGGGATTAGAGGCATGCCACTCCAAGTGCTGAGATTACCTTTGTGTGAGCTCTGTTTCTCTTTTAGACTGGATAAATTTTATGTAGCCCAAGGTAGCCTTGAACTAGCAGAGATCTGTCTGCCTCTGTCTCCCAAGTGCTGGGATTATAGGTGTGTGCCACCACCACTGCCCGGCCTCTATGACTGACTAGTGTATCTAGCTTTGCATTCTGATCTTCAGGGAAGTTTTATTTGTTAGGTCATTAACAAAACTCTTGACTCCTGTGGGCAGGAGCCTAAGTGCGGCTTTTCCTCTTTTTTTGTGCAAAAAAATAAAAAAGAAGATTATAACTACACAGTAACTTGCTGAATTCTGCCTAAATCATAGGGAAGCATGCCAGTCATACCTTCCCACATGCTACTCTGATCCAGTCTACCTTGTCCTCCTTTCCCTCACAAGGGCTGAGAATTATCTACTTGTTGAGCATACTGGCTCCTTCGGTCACAGTCAAGGGTCCAGGCCATCCAGCTCTCTCCATTTCATTTCTGTTTTGAATGCTAGCAACTTTATGAATTGTTCACTTAGAACTATACAGAACACATTTCCAGCATTCAGTAGGCTTCCTTGGGCTAGGTGCATATGTGAATTCCAATCCATACAGTACATTGATTTCTTTATATGTGTATGTGAAAGTTGACTGAAAGCATATTGTTTGAAAAATTAAGTTCAGGGAGCATAATGTATACAATTAATTAATCATTCATAATTCTTTGTTTCCATGCTCTTTTCAGAAAAGTAGAGTCTTTGGGGCTCTGGGATTCTTCTAGAAAGAACTGACATAAAGAATCAGTTATGGGCTAAGGTTAACAAACTAACTCTACAACTGGGCTGTATCAGACTTTCAAGACTTCAATAACAGGTGTGCCCAATTTGATGCTCAAAATTCCTCACAAGATAACTTTGAAAACCCTGTGTTGACAACACTGGGAAGCAAGCAGTCTATGTTGAAATGGTCTTAAGAACAGACAGTCATAGATGGCAACAAGAAGAACCACAGGTACCTAAGATAACAGAAATGGAGTGGTCAGAAGTTTGGAGATGGCATTTGAGCCTGCATTGTGTCACATAGGGAGGCAGAGCTAAGCTGTTTTGAAGAGTATTGGCTGGGCTGCCAGCTCCAGACCTTTGGGTCCCAACTCTGCCCCTTGGCTACCTTAGTGACCATGAAATATTCTTTTCCACTGTGTTGTTTCCAGATTGAACTTGACAGTTTCCTAAAGTAGTAAGAATGGTACTAGGTGTGTAAGGATCACTTTGTGGCATTCTAATCATTATGCTGTGTTAGTTCTTTGCCCTTTCTGACATTCCCATTGCTTATCTATAAATTGTGGATGATAGCTTTCTTTCTCTACAATATTTGACCCAAGTATAGGAATGTAAGAAGTGTGTCATTAGTATATTATTGGGAATTTAATAGGTAATTTTGTTCACATACTCTATTTAATTGGATCTTTATAAGCAGCTAGTGAAAATGAATAGAATTATCTATATTTTCAGATGTAGATAAAGGGGTATCTCTAAAAACTTAAAGGCATATAGTTAGGGTTAGAATCTATGGTTTTAAACTTTATTTTTACTTTTTAGAATGTAGACAGGATGGAAAAAATTCCCCCAAACCCAAATAGAAGATGCCTTCTACTGATTTTCATTTACTTTAGAGGGTCTTGGTACATATCCCAGGCTAGTCTCAAACTCACAACCTTCTTGCAGCAGCTTCCAGAGCATCAGGATTGCAGACTGCAGCAGGCATGTGCTAGCATGCCTGTTTCTACCTCCTTTTTCAAAACATACTTTATTTACTTAACATTTTTCATTTATTTTACAATAGACCACAGTTACCCTCCCTCCTCACTGCACTTAGGCTCCTGCTTATCCCACAGGAGTCAAGAGTTTTGTTAATGACCTAACAAATAAAACTTCCCTGAAGATCAGAATGCAAAGCTAGATACACTAGTTAGTCATAGAGGCCGGGCAGTGGTGGTGGCACACACCTATAATCCCAGCACTTGGGAGACAGAGGCAGACAGATCTCTGCTAGTTCAAGGCTACCTTGGGCTACATGAAATTTATCCAGTCTAAAAGAGAAACAGAGCTCACACAAAGGTAATCTCAGATCATTTTGTCAGAACATGTTCTTTATCTTTGGGTTCCAAGCAGTCTGCCATCAAATAGCCCCTCTCCAGGGCTGTGGGTCTGAGCTATCCTCTCAGAAGACCCAAAACACTCTGGAAAAATAAATTCTTTGGTGTCTGCAGTGCTCCCATTTTTAACTGATTGATCTTCATTTTTTCCAGTAGACTGTTTAAGTAGGAGGGTTTGTTTCAAGTCGTCACATACTTTCTGCCCCCAGCATGCCCAAGTTGCTCTCCACAGTCTGCCTGTTTGTTACATTATGAATCATGGGTCAGTAGTAGCTGCAACTGCCCTGGATGTTCCTTCTAACAGAGGGTTTAATATTCCCAAATCCATTTCATCAGGATTGCCTTCTTTGAGAAATTCAGAATTTGTTCAACAAAGAAAGCCTGAGACAAGGGCACTTAAAGTGAGAGACAAATCATTCCCTCCAAACATCTAGTGTTCCTATTCCTTTTTCATCCATAGTTCCTATTTGCATGTTTATTTTATGTTTTAATTTTGCTTGTAAAATATTTGTCAATACACTGAAAGCAATTTAGCAATCACACACACACACACACACACACACACACACACACACACACACACTTACTTCTTGGTCCTGTTTTGTTTGAGACAATGCTTCACAATGCTTACTGGCTTAGAACTAGCTATAGACTTGAGACGACATCAAACTCATGATCTTCCCACCTCAGCCTCTACCTACTGGGATAACAAGCATACATCACCATTCCCAGATATTAAAGTGTTGATTTCACATATAAGTACTGAACCCAGTATATTCACAGGAAAAAAAATACTTTAAGCACCACTCTCTAAAAAGCAAGTCCTGGCCAGGCATTGGTGTGCACGCCTTTAATCCCAGCACTCGGGAGGCAGAAGCAGGTGGATCTCTGTGAGTTCCAGGGCATCCTGGTCTACAAGAGCTAGTTCCAGGACAGCTTCCAAAGCAACAGAGAAACCCTGTCTGGAAAAACCAAAATAAATAAATAAATAATTAAAAGCAAGACCTGGGCACAATTTCTCTTTGCAACCCTTCTAAAACAACTTACATTGGGAAAACTCATCTGGAAATAGCCTTCTTTGGAATTTGTTGAAATCATACACATGACTCAGTATGCTGGATGGGAAATCAGCTAGGAAGTGGCTGTTCCCTTCATTCTTCTTGCCCAGACAAGTGGACCGCTGTGTCCCTCTGAAAGCTGTCATGCCCTCAAATTGTCATCCCAGGCCCTGGCTCCAAGGTGTAGATTCACTTAGAATTCAGCAACTTTGCCCACCCTACCTTTAGCCATCCTGTTTGACAACCAAGGCCCCTAGTGTCCTGAGACGCTTGCTGGTACCTCCTCTATCCACCAACTACACTGGCCTCATATTTTAGAGCAAGGTAGATCCCAGTAACCATGAGCTTAGCTGAATCCACTAACCAGTCTTATGTCTGGTAGGAATCCTGTCTGCTCCTGTGCCAATGAAAACTGTTCTGAAAAATCGTTACCCTTAGAGAAGGGAAAGCAAGAGTCTCAGGAATGTCTCTCCCACCCACCCCTTCTCTCTCCCTCTCCTTCCTTCCTTCTTCCATCCCTCTCCCCATGTATGTATGTATGTATGTATGTATGTATGTATGTATGTATGTATGCATGCATGTGACCCTTGTGTCAACTTTGGGTATTATGCCTCAGGTGCCTTCCATCTTAGTTTTAGGGACAATGTCTCACTCTCACGGAGCTCACAAAGTTGGCTAGGTTTTATGGCCATTAAGCCCCAGGGACCTGCCTTTCTCTGCCTTCCCAGCAGTAGGATCACAAGCATGGGCACTGTCACACCCATCTACTTATGTATGTTCTAGGGATTGAAGTCAGGTCCTTGTACTGGAAGACAAGTGATTCTATTTTAGTTCAATTACTTCAGATTCCTGTAATGAGATATCAATATTCCTTAGTATTCAGAGGAGCCTGCTTTCCCCCTTGGAATAACATTTTCCCGCTTTCTGAAACAGCACATATGTTCCTGCTAAAAAGAACAGCGGCAGGCAGCATGCACTTGCTGTCTCTCCCAAGTGGAATGTGGGCTGGGAGCACGCACAGACAGAGCCGTGCCTGTGTCAATGCCAGGCAATGCCAGGCCAGCTGACGGTTTGTGGCATGTCAGTGTGAGATATCAAAATCCAACGAGACACGAGCACAGACTTGTTTATGATTCAATTGCTGCACGATGGAATCTGAGCCACTTCGGTAATATTCATGAAAACAAGACAAAATAGGATTTTCTAAGGATAGACACCAAAGAAGCTGAGGGAGCAGGGGATAAGTTCAGGAATGGAAGTCTTCTGGTACTGACAAGAGTGATTTGAACAAAATTTGTTCTTTTTATATGCAAATTAGCTGTCTGCTTTACAGCTGGCATGATTTCTTGCTCCCCAGCACAGATAATCCAAGACTGTTTTCAGAAAGCATTGTTCCAGGCAGGTTATATTTTCTTTTTCTTTCCCCAGACTACCCAATGAAGCTTTCTGACCTGGTACTGGATATGTAGTGTGTTTTAGCATTCTTAATGTTCCCTAAGTAAAGATGTGAGCTCCAGCTTCTCCACCACTTTGTTCTCCTTTTATAACACATGTTTCCACTTAACACACACAGACAGATATAAATTTTGGTAACTTATTTTTATATTGTTCTGTACATGACAAAGTAAGACATTTTATTTCAAGGCATATTTCCCAACTGGAACCTAGCCTTTTAAAAGGAAGAGATCAGTTTTATTTATAAGTGAATTGAATGTAATGGAATTTAGGAGCAATGGGGCTCAAATTTCAATGCAGCAAGAACTGTAAAGCAATCTTTCTGAAGCCAGGGCTTTAACTTTCCTGCTTGTAAATCATCACCCCAATTCCTCAAGAATTCTGTCATCTGCTTCTTCCCCATGGCATTAGCTTCATGTTTTCCTCAAGTGCTATCTGAGTTCTACTCTCAAGAGTATACAGTCTTGAAAATCTGCTTGCAAAGCTGACCCTCCATTGAGCAGGCAGAAGAGCAAGCTGTACAGAAAAATAACTATGACTGAACACTGGCTTATGGGTAAAGTGAAAAAGAGAATCTTCATTCTGGAGCTTTACATCATAGTCTACAGATATCCACTGACTGACTGTCAAAGAAAATGTACATTTGGACCTGATGAGCCTGTGAGGCTGCAGCAGGCAGCATACTGTTGCCCTGGACATTAGCAGAAGCAAAGGGTCTCATCACAGAGCTGCCTAAACAGAGTCTGTGTTCCAGAAATTACTGTCCCACTAGTCCCACAATCTTGGCATATTTCATGTATTATCTTATAGGAGAACAATTGTAAAGTCTATATGGTGGCGATTTAGATGCACACATTCATGTCTCTTATCATTACAAGTTACACGAATGTAAATGTTATATTTCATGAAAGAAATATAGTGATTTTTGGAAATCAGTTTTTTATAATTTTAACTTAACTTGGTGACTAGAATGGGAAAAGAAGAATTTACTGAAATGAAAAATTTCAAAGACTTTGAATGTTTCCCCAACATACCCACCTTTATACATTTATTCTTATTTTTCTGACAACTCTTGGTTGTGTTGGCAGTTATATATGGTTTATATTCTCTTCAGGGAAGTGTATGTTAGTTAAAATCTCCCACACAACAATTAAGGAGAAATTAACATTTTTAAATTTTTCTACAGAAGTTTTAAAAGTGGTTAGTAAACTGAGAGGAGAAGCTGCCATTTGTCCTTGACCCTGAGAGTCCCATACAAGGCACAGTTCATGAGACCTTGTATGTTTCAGGATGATGAGAAGTACATGTTAGAGGGTAATTAGAGCTATTAGGGAAGAAAGCATATATAGAGAAGAAAACAAAGCAACAAAACCTATGAGAAAAATTAGACAAATCAGACAATTTTAATAAAAAATAAACTAAAAGGAGCAAAGAGATAAAGGGTAAAAACATAAAAATAAAAAATGAAAGACAGTAAACAACAAATTAAAGATACCTAAAAATTTCAGAGAGCCGAGAATGGATGTGGAGGAGGGGATATGTCAACGGCCATAGATCAGCTCAGTACCATTAGAGTCAGGAAGCAACTCTAAGCTCATCTTATAAAGATGCCCAGCTGTTGATCGAACTCCCCTTGTGTGGGTGTGGGTACCAGGCAGGAACACTGTACAGGATGCCACTTGCTCCCACCCAGTTGTGTTCAGGAGCATAGCACTAGGCAATTAGGCAGCATTGTCTAGTGAATCTACTTGGTGCTATGCAGGCTGGCATCCCAGGCTTTAGAAAATTGTTTCTTAAAATTCCTGAGGCAAAGGAGACACACACACACACACACACACACACACACACACACACACACACACACACACACACACACACAAGAAAAAAAGAAAGAAAAGAAGAAAGAAATCCAGGCAGGCAGAGGCAACTAAAAATGAGAAAGCCTATTACACTGGAGAAGCAATTAGGGAGAGGGGCTATTAGGCTTTTAAGTGTTCTATATATCCTTCCATGTATGATGTAAATTAACTTAATCTAAACATAATCACTGGTGTAGACTGGTAACTGTGAAGCCCTATAATGGAGTCCGATGATTTATTGGACTGGAACACAAGCTAAATTGACTTATCAATTCATCAGTAGGATCTAATTTTCTAGAGTACAAGGAGAAATAATATATAAGTGGTACTTTGGAGAAATGTAAGCACACATTAAGAAGATGAGCCATGGATAAGACACTGTCCTCGGGCTGTAGCATTCTTCCTCAGTTGTCAGGAAAGAGGCAGATCCTAATCGCGGAGATGCTTGGATAAGAACAGTGTCATTTGGGAAAAGCCATAAGCACTGTGTTTATTTTTCTAAAGCCCTGTGTGTGTAAGGCCACACATCAGATCTAGAGCACTTCCTGTCTTGATCTTCACAGGCTTTGGCATATGTCTTCAGGTTTCCATAAGAGCAATCAGGGCAGAGAATTCCCTACACTTGATGAGTCAAAGGGGCAATTTCCACTGGGATGCCCAGATTCTGTGTTTCTGTTTTTAATTGCAAGGTTTTGTGCTGGTGTGGTGACACAAATTTTTAATAGCAGCACTTGGGAGACTGAGGCAGGAGGATCACAAATCAGCCTTTTACACACACACACACACACACACACACACACACACACACACACACACACACACTCCTCATCTGCTCAGTTCTGGAGAAAGAGGATAAACTTTACCACTTATTACTAATGCTGGATGTTGGTGGGGCAAGAAAAATGGTGGAGCCTCACAGGAGAAATGGCTTTTGGGTAGTAGGAGATGATTGTTTGGGCTGTCTATGAACACAGGCTGCCCCAAAGCTTAAACTGTCCTCCCTCAATACTGTACCTCTGTGTGTTTACTTTAACCCATCCAGTGAAAGGCTCAGACCTCCTTGAATTGGACAGTAGTGTATTCTCTGATGTGAGCCAAGGTACAGTTTTCAGCCTCCAGCGAAAGTTGCCCAGAGTGATGCAAAGGCTTTTTGAGCCTAACAGACATGCAAGATTTAGTTAACTGCATGAAACACAAGCTGATAGCTTATTTAGTAATGACAGTAATTTGAGGATGATGGAGTCTTTGACTTGAGAGCAGCCCTGAAGATGCCTGCTCTTTAACCTCAGGATCTCATATAGCAGGATAATTACCAGAGCAGAAGATACCTTTTCTTTTTCTAGACATCCAAGCCATGCTGCAAGCATCTAGGACAGACACTGGCAACTTCTAGCCCTCAGGTCAAGGTTAGCAGAAGGTAGATACTGTGGCTTTTCTTGTGTTCACTTACACAGTGGCTGGGATTTCAGAGTTTGAACAAATCCTAGAATAAGGTCACGTTGGCTACCATTTCATTCATTTTCTGGTGGCTCTTGTGCTTAGCCTCCACCCAAGAAACAATTTATTTTATCATAACACTTCTACTGAGTGTTTCTATGAGACAAGAGATGCCCCTAGCAAGCCCTTAGACAAACCTGAGCTGGGGTATGTTTTATAGCCACTTTGATCAAAATCTTAGAAGAAAGTGAACCTTCCTAATGCTAGATGTTATGTCAAAGTCACCAAGAAGAGAATAATTCATAATTAGCTTATATATTTCTATGAAAACCAAAAACTATAATTTCTGTTAATTATTCATTTATTTTCCTTCCTTTCTGCTTTTTAGTATAAAACAGTCAATCAATGGACATGAGCACATTTTTTTTCTTTTCTTTTTTTTTTTTTTTTTTTTTTTGGTTTTTCGAGACAGGGTTTCTCTGTATTGTTTTGGAGACTGTCCTGGAACTCACTCTACAGATCAGGCTGGTCTCGAACTCACAGAGATCCACCTTGCTTCTGCCTCCCAAGTGCTGGGATTAAAGGCATGTGCCACCAACGCCCCACATATGAGCACATTTTCATACCAACCTTTCAGCATAGGTACTGTAAACTCTTGATCTTGGGAAATGCTTTCGATAGTTCAGTCCAACAAAGTCAGTAAACAGACAGAAGCACACGTTAAAAAGCTACTGATTAGTGCATCACTCACTAATACCATTTAACTTAAATACCTAAAATTATTTTGTAATCAGCTATGTAATTTTTAGGTACTTTCCTCATTTTATTTGCACAAATTTGTTATGTCTAATTATGAGCTATATGTTATATGTTTTCATATATGTATATAATGTATTTTGATCATATTTATCACCTACTACTATCTTTTGACTCCCTCCTATTCCCATTGATTCCTTTCCTCTTTCCAACCACTTCACCTCTGCTTTCATGTCATTTATTTGTTTATTTTGATGGCCCAATGTGTCAAATTAGGGTTTCTGGTAAGCCAGGTGTTATCTATAAAGACAAAGTCACCTTACTAATGGCTACACCACTGAAAAATGGTCTCTGTCTTCTCCAGAAACCATTAAATACAGCGTTTGGGGGGGGGGCGTTAAATAGAGCAGACACAGAAATCCCCAAGTATTTCAGTCTTCTAGTGTTATACAGTGAGGAAGGCTACTTATCTAGGGGACTCTTGGAGTTGAGTTTCATGTGGTAACAGGCCAAGGTAAGAATGCTTTGGAAGACAAATGGAACAGTTTCAGATTCTGTAAGATATTTTTAGGGTTCTTTTCTTAGTCATCTTTCTATTGCTTTGATAATAAACCATGATCAGGACAATTTATGGAAAAAAAAGTTTAATTTGTCTGGTGGCTTCAGAGAGTTAAGAGTCCATGATGGTAGAACACAGGAAAAGCGAAAAGCTCTCATCTTGACCCACAAACAGGAGGCAGAAAGAGAGCTTTGGGATCACACACATTCTTTGAAACTTCAAAGCTCACCCCTAGTGGCAGGTCTCCTTCAACAAGGCCACACCTCTTAATCTTTCTGAAGTCTTTCACCAACTAAGGTCCTGCGGGGACCATTTTTATTGAAACCACGGCAGTTCTTCATTGACTGCTGAATAGTCCCATGCAGATTAGATTTCCTAATGCTCAGATGGGCAGCACCTCCTTTCATTATCCTCTGATGTAGCCTTCACCAGTCCCCCGGGGCAGTTGCAGGAGACATAGATCCATGTTTATCTATTTCACTTTATGAGATGCAGTATGTCATAGATGGCACTTATAAAGGTATAGAACTATATCAGTAAAAATTATTTTACATAGCAATAACATCAAATACTCTTAAATTTTAATATAGCGATATTAGCAATCATGAGTTTTGTATGTAAAAGCTCAAACATAAGAGGCCTAGGTCCTTTCCACACTGACAGATGAGGCAGCTGAGTGTCAGAGTTTGTGCCACAGAACTAGAAAACAGGAAATCCAGGGCTATATTTCAGGAATTCTGTTTGATCTCAGGCACTCTCTATTACTCTCATTGCCTTAGTATTAAGGAACAGTAAATGCTGTGGGCTATTGTTTAGGAAGAAGAGAGATGAGAGCACACCCTCCAATGTAACTATTGTTGCTATTGTTTTCTGTGCCTGGTTTTGAACCTAGACAGTAGCTGAATACAAATGGCCATGTTGTCAGCACTCTTCATAGCTTGCTCTTGGGGCACCTGAAGAGCTGCAGAGTCTCCTTTTTATATGCTGTCTTTTCTTATGGGAAGTGCAGCCGAGAGGCTCTCTGCTGAACCACAGAAAAGCTGCTTGCTTCTGGGAATAACCACAGCCACAGTGAAGCCCGATAAGAACTCATAAGAGATATGACTTATTTTGATCAAAGGTGTCAAGAGCTCACAAGACAGGGGTGAGGCTGCCTCCAGAGAGTGGGTGAGATGCATGGTTTTGAAACTCAAAGCCCTTAGCTTTAAACCCCAAAGACAAGATACTTGTCAGCCTCAGTAGATGTTCACAGAGAGAAGCAGAAAGCCAAGAGGAGTGATAAAATGAAACACACTCATAAGGCAAGTAAAGGAAGTGACGAAAATAACCACCAACGAGCATTGTGCATTAAATCTCCCACTGAGAGACATTTTCCACTGATGTGCTGACGTTATTGAAACTGTGTGTAGTGGCTTTTTGTTTGTTTATTTTTACATGTATTTATTGGGTTAAGCAGTAAATGACAATGGCACTGGGGCTTCTAAGGGCAGATCAAGTTGGTATGCCAACGAGGGAAACAGAGACAAGGATTTTGATACATTCTGAAGATTAGGTAATGAGCAGAATGTTCAAAAATGGTGAAGGTTGAATAAGCTGTGGCTGTTTTGTCTACCCATGCTTTCCTGTTTTGCTTAAGGCATGTGGTTTCAGTAAGGAAAATTTAACAACAAAATACCAGGCAGGAATAAAAAGACCCCAAGTTTGGCAAGAAGGGAAGAAGCTAAATAATCCTCCCCCCATCCAAATAACCCAGCATTGCTTAGTTTTCAGAAGAGGACCTAAACCAGGCTGGTTCCCTTTCAAAGCGCCTGCATTTTCTCTCATTCTGCTTCTATAAATAAGGTGATCTGCTAGTCATTGGGAGGTGATAATTGCATCTATAAATTGCTTCGCTTTCAAGTTTCAAATTTAAGCTGTTTTACCTTTGTCCCAGTAGCCCTGCAAATTGCAGAGGTGCATTACAGAGTGTAAACACACCCTCCTCCCCTGCCTGTCTTCCTGGTCTGTCCTTGAGTGAGGGGTGAGGACAGTGTAGAGCATCATCACCATGAACCACTCAGCGCTGCTTTGCTTTTACCCTAGCTATAGCTGCAGCCTGTGCAGGCCAGCAGTTTAAACCCTCTCCTGAGTGAGGGCACTGGTTTGTTTGTTTGTTTTCACACTTAATAGTTGATTTCAAGGAGTAGAAATTCAAAAAATTCCATGAGACTTCATTATTTCAAAATCAGAGGGGGCGGGGATAGGGAGGAGATTAATACCGGACTTACTGAAAAAAGGAACATCCCGCCCCTCCCCCCTATTACTTTTTCCTTTTCCAAAACTAGGGAATGCTATGTGCGAGGAGAAAATATTCTAGTGAACATGGTGTGGTGGCTGGAGTTGTAACAGGACCTGGCTTGTTTCAAAGGAAAGTTCTTAGAATGTGTGGCCCCTGGGCAGCAATTTCCAGGTCCTTATCGGAGTTACTCTCTCCCTGAATTCCAGACAGAGGGCTCTTTAACCCCCGCCTGCCTGCTTCCTCTTCTGCTTGAGCTCCCCTGTGGTAGGGTAATCAGGCTTCCTGTTTCCGCAGGGTGGAGGACTGAAGGAGGCTAGTTCTCTACACAGGTAGGGGAGGAACGTGAAGAGTGCATTCAGACATTCGACTTAACACAGCCTGTGTCAACAAGAGACACCTGAGTTTCCTTGCTGTGGCCCAAATTAACTTACTTGAGGCAAGCCTGAGAATGAATGCCTCGGGAGTTAAGGAGCAGTCAAAGCCCCTCAGTCCCTGAGCTGTGTGTACACATTCACACACAGGATCTGGGATCTCAGCGCACTCGAGACTTCCATGTGCAAGTGCAAATGTGGTCAGTGGAAATGAACTCTCAATTCAGCTTGGCAGCACGTGACTTCCTATTTCTGAAAGGTACTTCCAAGAGACTTCCTCTGTAAAGCCAGCTGAGAACCAGGAGATTTCCTTCGGCGGCGAATAGACAAAGTTTCTTTCAGCTCTGGACAGAAGTTTGCCTTAAGAGATCGATCGAGTGAGGTGTTTTTCTTTCTTCTGTTGTTGCCAGCTTGCAAGGATCTTGTGGCTCCTGTCTGTGATCGGAAGCTGAATACAGTGGTGCAGATCTCAGTAATCCACCCTGTGGAGCAGACGCTGACGAGGTACTCGAGCACAGAAATTGTGGAGGTGAGCCTGGCATGGGTTTCTCCCAGCCTCTGTCTCTCTGTGCGCGCTCTTGTCTGCTAGCATTGTGCATGCTGGTCTCTCCTCCCCCTACCTCTCTCTCGCCCGCCCTCTCAACAGCTGACATAAGTTTAGCTGTGGTCTATGGCCCTGCTGTTGCTTTCATCTGTCATTAAGGAATGCAGATCTGAGGTTTTAAAGCCCAAGCAGAATAAGCACATGGGGAAAAAATTGACTTTCCATTAAAAGGTTTTAGCTTTGTTCCACAGAAAACTTTCCACTGTGGATTCCCGGATAACAGAATATTTGTCTATATATTTGTGTGTCTCTATGTATATGATCTACTGTCTATATTGATTTTAAATAAAATGGAATGAACACATTTAATGATGGAAAAAGTTTAAAGTACTCACCGAGTTTAAAACAGGTGAAGGGTTTTTTTGCTCAGAAGTTTTTCCTCTGCCAGTCCGGCCCAATAGCACAAACTCTATATTCTCTACTATGTGTTTCTCAAAGCACAATGTTTTCCAAAGAAAGGTAGGTGATTAACCTGATTAGCCGTAATGTTTCCGGGCAAAGGGTGTAAATATTACTAATGGGATGAGAGATTTCCTATTTACATTTATTGTTGCTAATGCAGTATTCAATGTGTTTCAGGGAAATTCATTAGTGTGTTGGCTCAGATTCAACAGGACAAGTGCTTCCCTTTAGATGTTTTTGTTCTCTCAACACATTTCACGACCTTAGTGAGTGAGATACTTATTTGAACATCTGGGGCTCCATAGAGTATACTCGTAGCTCCTTCAGCTTCTTTGTTTTTCATAGACTTGTGAGCACCACATTTCAGAATGAGGAGTTTCTTTCTACTAACATAGGCAGTCTGCTCTAGGCTGGTTGGCTTAGCTCACCATTTGCTTTGAAGCAGTGGGTGTAACCAATGATTCAGACTGAAGTAGAGTCACTTCTATTATTGGAATGACCTAAATCCTGTGTGTAGCCGCTCTGTGTCTGTTCCCTCTTGCAGCCCCGAATCTGCCCTTTGGAGACTTCAGGTTCTAATGCTGGTA
The DNA here is from genome assembly GCF_003668045.3 of Cricetulus griseus. NCBI lineage: Eukaryota > Metazoa > Chordata > Mammalia > Rodentia > Cricetidae > Cricetulus > Cricetulus griseus. Next base: position 157,506,100 of record NC_048596.1, read on the forward strand.
CAATGTACAGTTAGTTCATAGTTGAATTAAAAGCAGTCTTCCTCATAAAAAGACAGCTTGACTAAAATTGTAAAGTCCTTGTGTTAAATGAAAACACTTCAAGTATTATTATAACTTAGTTATTTTTTAAACATTACCAAATTTTAAAGTAACTTGGTTTTGTTCTTATGGTTTTGTTCTACTACCCTCATTATTCTCCAATGATAAAATATACATATCCTGAAATTCATTGTCAAAACTATAAAAGTAATTTATGTGAACTTTTATATAGAATATGCACAGCTTTCTTTGTTGTTTTATTCACTGCCTCTCTCCAAATGTGTCCGACATGATGCCAAGAAAAGAGCATTTTGTCTTTTGAAGGATAAAAGAATGAGTGAGTAAATGAATACCACAGCCTTTCAGAAACTTTAGTAGACCACTGGCTTCCTAAATTTTTAAATATTTTCAAGTGTGTGTGTGTGTGTGTGTGTGTGTGTGTGTGTGTGTGTGTGTAATGTGATGTTAGACACCAGCTTTCAAGAAGGGACTTCCGAGGCACTGAAATGTTTTGGGAACCATATTCCAAGCCATAATTTCTTTTTCCCAATCCATCATGTTTAGAGTTCTTCTCACTGGTTTTTAAGGTGCTTTGGGGAATTAAAAAGTCACTGTTAAACATCTAATAACAATCACACACTCATAGAGATAGCTTTCTATTGAAGCAGAGTAAGGAAAAAAAAAACATTTTTTAAAAGAATAGCACAGGATTTCCCAATGGTTTGAGGAAAGAAAAAAAAACTTCACTTAATTTGGTGAGGTGCATTTTAGATCATTTGTCTAAATGATATATATATATATATATATATATATATATATATATATATATAATAACTATATATGAATGGAATGTCAACTTTTCCTAAAGATATGTTCTGCTTACAATTTTTGAAAACAAGGTGTTTTTCAAGAGTCCTTAGCCACTTAAAAAATGCAAGTTAGCCTGCTCAGTAGCCCTCAGTACAATGGGGCCCTGGGCTTCTGGCCCACAGCAACACTTGGCTCTTTAGAGCTCTCTTTTAATAGAACTATTTCCTAGAAAAGCAGACAGAGACACACTCTCTGTGTTCTCATTTGTCCCTGCATGCTGCCCGATACAGTTGCTGCTTTATTGAATCCTAGTTATCTGCTTATACTGTTTCAGGGAACAAAAGACCCACTGTTCTTGACGGGTGTCACATTCCCACCCGAGTACCCCATCTATGAAGAGACTAGAATAAAACTGACAGTCTATGATGTCAAGGATAAGTCTCACGACACTGTAAGTACTTGAACTTCTTTCTCTGGGAATAGAGAGTGGGCTTTATATTTTGCCAAGCTGTCGGACTTTGGACTCTACCAACATTTTTTAAGAGAGCTGTTTGTACTGCATTTATATTTGTCTTGCTGTTGTACTTTGCTGTGTTGTTCAAATGCATTTGGCTTGTTACCAGCCCAGCGTGACAATTAGCTAGGAACAAAAGCTTGCTGAAGAGACCTATCTCTTTTCTAAGAAGGCTGATTTGATCTCTGAGCTTATATTTTTGCTGCAATTTTTGGCTGACTGGATAATATTTTGGGGTGAAGACAAATGGAACAGATTAAATAATAGTTCAAATGTTTTAGATGTTGTAATTACTAAATATTGGAGATTGACAGTATTCCATTCCCACTATTTATCTTTTAATACTATGCCTAGAGAAACTATTTTCCCTGATGTTGTTACTGCCCTACATAGGGTTAGTAGAAAAACTTGACTGATGCTTTAATTTGCCCCTTAATATCAAGGACTTGCAAAGTGGCAATGGTCTCTTGTCCTTGATACTTCAAGCTTCTTATTTAATTTGATTTTCTTGTCAAATGAGTCCTCTCTCCTGGTTAGGCACATAGGTGTCCTGGCACTGTCCATGGAGATATTTCTTACAACTCCTGGACAGGTCTTGATGTAGCTAAGAGACACTGAGAAGAGGGCAGCCCAGGCTTCCCTCAAGTACCTTGCTAGTGTGAAAATGTGTATGTTTTCAAGGCAGTAGAATGAAACATGAGGCAAGGGAGAGTTTTGATGGCAGTTAGACCAGAAAGTTCCAAGGAGGATTCTGGTTGAAGCCAAGGGAGGCCTGAAGAACCACACAGAGGGAAGTGTACTCCTGACTCTGCCTTAATTAGACATTTTTGTTTGGACCATACTAACTCTATACAATGTAGAAAGAAGGAACTCAAACTGCCAGTAGAGGGAAAATATTTATATACATTGAACCAGGAACATTCATTTCTCAAAATTGTGAAATAAATGCCCAACTAAATGTGAACATATTCATGGGATAAAAATAGCCATGTCAATCTTCTACAGTCATTAAGGAAGTGAGTTGTATGGCTAGGCTTCTGGATTTATTTCACCTACCAACTCTGTGACTAAGAGAACTTATTTTCTGTATCTGTTTTTCTTAATTGTTTACCTTGAGGCATTGTTATCAGGAACAAAATGAGTAAATGTATGTAAACTGTTTAGGGTTCAGTATATACAGTGACATGAGCATTACTACTACCTAGTCATCATTTTGCGCCATAGTTCCTCATGAGATGTAAAAGCCAAATAAAAGACAAGTGAACAAAATCACTTTCTGTATTTAGTAACTTTTATTCTTTTCTAAAAAACTGTATTTTTAATTGAAGTAGAATTCTAATTCAACTGTTGCTTATGTGTACATGGTTTTACGGCTGACCACTCTGCATTGGATGGAGCCTAAGGGATCATCCCTGGGAGACGCTAATTCTCTTTCTCTCAGAAGTCATTAGTTACCTACAGTAACTATCTAGGGGCGAGACCCTTCAAAGCCCTCCACCTCCATGTTGCCCTGTCCATTACCACTTTCAGACCTTTTCTATAGAGTCACTCTAGGAGAAACTGTTTCACAGCCAACTTTCTGGCCTTCTGAATCTTACAATCTTTCCTTCCTTTCCTCTGCACTGTTTGTATTATAAAACAGAGGCAAGAATTTAGGAACATTTTTCCCTTTTATTTTCTTGGGAGTTGTGATTTTTCATTTTTCCTTTCTTGATTTTGGGAATAGCACAAGAAAAAGAAGACTGTTGTGGGATGTAAATGAGGCCTGATGGATTATACACAAAGTCCCCAACTTCTTTCCCCTCTCCACAAACTTCTATCAGATAAGAGAAAGGAACAGAGGGGAATCATCCAATGAGGAATGAGAGTAGAGCTGGTGCTGTCAATGGTGGGTGGCCATGATGAAACTGTGCTGAGAAATAATGAGCTGAGGATGCTATGGAGAACAAGGACAGAAAGCAGAAATAGTTGGGTTTATGTTGTATCACACACATAGTTAAAGTAAATCCTCTAGCAGTACCCAAGTGCAGACAAAAAGGACAGAGATTGTGAGTAGGGTAGAGCTTCAGTAATATTACCTTTCATAAATTAAGAGTTGTTCTGAAAGAGTTATGTTTGCTATTCTTTTAGAAATATCAGAGGTTTATTAGCTACTTCTGTTGTCTTTATGGTGAAACTCCAGATGGAAGCGACTCGAGGGAAGAAAGGTTTACTCTGGCTCACTCTTGGGTGTATTGTCCCCAGGAAGCCAGAGACTTAGCAGCCACTTGGTCCAGGGTGTCAGGAATCTACAACGTGGTTCTTCATATCTTGACAGATCAGGAGAGAGAGGGGTGGGGAAGAACTGAAGTAGGACTTGATTATCACCCCCCAAAGACTCACTCCTAGTGTCCTCAGTCTACCACCTGGGGCACATGTTAAAAATGCTCCACAATCTCCAAGAGCAAAGGCACTAACTGGAGGGTATCTACATACATGAACCTGTGGTACATATTTCACATGGAAACCTTAACATAATATTAACCACTCACAGTGTTTTAATCTGCTACAGCCCCCTCCACTTAAAGTGTACCCATTTATTAATCCTCCATAAGTAAACTGTTTACTCATCAGTTACACTTTCTGTTTGCCTTAGTTCTGGAAATTCATTCTGTGGATTCCCTTAAAGACTTTTTTTCCTTGATTGGCCATGTTCTCATGTTAGGGTATTGGGTAAGGTGGAAACTCTAGTTGTAGAATAAAATGTTGGAGACTGGAGCATACTTAAGAGATGCAGTTGGCTGTCATTCACCAAACACTGTTAACTAAGCGTAACCTGTTCCTTCAAATAGCTAGGAGAGTAGTCCTGGTGATGGAAGTGTAAATAGAAATACAATTCATTAAATATGCTAATAGTCCCCAGAGATACAGGCAACCTTGCATCTCTTTGGGGTGGGGAGAGGAAGTAGGTGGGTGAAAATGCAATTTATAAGTTTGTAACAACCTAAGTGCTTTAGATCCCAATAATTCTAAACCAAAAGAAATGAGACTGTGAATTTGTGACTGTTTTGGAAGATTGGTGATACTTTAAATTATTTCAACTATTTGATTCCAGCAAGCGTCTAATCAAATTAGACCCAGAATAATCAGGTCTTCTTGGTTAAATTGACTGAGTCCTCTAGTGGGCTGAGGCCAATGACTTGGATGTCTGTGTCTTCCTATAGACTTTATCACTCTTCAGAGCTAACCAGTCAGATAAATGTGACACCTCATTACTTTATGCTAACTTGAAGATGTATTTGTGTTAGATGCTATTAGAGAGAAAAGGTGATATTTTCTCTGTGCGTGCAATGCACTTAACACAGTTACCTAGCTGTTCTTATATTCTTCTAAACAACTGGACCCTAGATTGATTGTCTCAGTGACTTCAACAGAAATGCAATTAATCTTCATAACAAATGAGAAGAGTCTAACTGTTGCTTTAGAATGACTCTTCCTCTTTTACATCCTTCACACTCCACAGCACGGTGGCACTGTCCTCTGGGACAAATAGATGGATACTTTTGGGCTGTGGGTTGAGGAGGAAGATGGGACGTGTCAAGGTCATTATCACGACTTTGTAACATCTTGGTCCTTCCCTCATTATGAAAAAATATATTTTTTCAGAATAGGCTATTCTAATATCCCACTGCTTTGAAGGGATTTAAAATCTGAAGCAGAAGTGCATAGGTTAGAAGAGAGGTGTAAAATCTCCCTGGACCTGAAATTTAAACAAATGTATTTTGCAGTCAGCCTCAGGGACAAGCAGGGATTGGAGTCTTTCATATTACTGTGCAAAGTTCCAAGCAAGTAGAAACTTGTGGTAAAGAATATCATTATCAAAATTTGTTTCTCCTCTTTCCTATGCAACTTGGGGTGTTGGGAGGTACTGGACAAAGTTCCTTCAGCCCTACTGAGGAAGACTTCTCAATCAGCCAGCATTTGATTGGGTCAAATCAGAGCATTGCTTTTACCTGTAGTTGAAATGTGAATTTCTGCCCTATTTTGCACAAATGTCCATTGACCTCCCTCTTTTTGCTCTGGGGGTAAATAATTCTTTGCTCTATTCATCACTGAATTAGCTCATAACATAGAATCTGGTGTATGGTGGTCACTGGACAATCCCAGGGTTAGGAGATGTAGCCTACCTCACTTTCAAAACTGCCAGTTACTGCTCTAACTTTCCATTAAAGTCTGGCAGAACACCAACTGCATCAATGGTTCCTGCAAATTTATTGCTTCCTGTGTTCTCTGCCCCAGGTGTATTAGCCTTAGTACAGAATAGTCTCTAGACAAAAGGATCTGGTTTTCTTTGTCTGTGATTTCTGCATTGGCTCTATCAGAACATTTGCTCTAAGCAGTTAAGACACAGATTATGTTATCAGGGAGAGTCATGGTGTGGTGGGAGGCGGGAGGCAGCTGAGACTATCTACCCTAAAACTCTGTTTCTCCATGCATGCCTCCCTTCATTGTCACAACAGTCCTGTACATGTGCTATTATTGTACTCACTCTGCTGGTGTCTGCAGAATGCCAGACCATGCTAGAAACACTTTGGCTCTCCAAGATCACTACAGTGCTGTGACACAGGCATTGTTGGTCAGCTGTCTTTCACTTTCACCCCTGTGGTATATTTTCACTTCAGTAGATGTATTAAGAACACTCTTATAATAGAGCTTAAAGGGTTATTATTTTTTTTAAATCAGTGTTCACAGATAGGAAAAATCTATAACCCAAATATATATATATATATTGATATATATACATATATATATCTATATATATATATATATGATAGACATTTAGGTTGTTCTTAGTATTTGATAATGATAAATGAAACATAAGACATCTGTGCTTTTATTCTGTTGGATATATACTGAGGGTATAATTATTAGACGATAGGGCAGATTCATATATATATATATAATATATTTGTGTGTGTGTGTCCAAATGTATTATATAATGTATATTGTATAATTGTATAATGGCGTGTTTAGCAACCATTCATAAAGGAAAATAAAAAATAGTGGTCAGACTATTTTTGCAATGTCTATGTTTATTGCCAAACTTCTTTTTTCCCCTTTGAGCTTGTTTTTTTGTTAGTTTTGTGTTTCTTGTGGCCCTTTCAACCTGCCCCTTCCCTCAGCCTTGGCCTTTGGTAAGGCATAGTTTATAATGGCGCTAGAGATCCACACAGAAGGGCTTCACAGTTTTCCAAGTTTGCTACTCTTTCTAAGTGAGTTTGCCTCCATGTGCCTGATGAAAACTGGTTAGAAATGGGGTGCTTATTTTATTTTAATGTATAGTTTACATATAATAACATGGGTGGAGATAAAGTTATGAGTTTATTAGCAGCGTATACCCATGTAACTTCTGCCCAAGATAGGGTGGAAACTATTCCACTTATTTCAGAAAGTTGCCTTTTGCCTTTATGCAGCTGGCTGATAACACATACAAATTCAGATAACCTTTTTTAATTTTTTAAAATTTAATTTAGAAACAAGATTGTTTTACATGGCAATCCCAGTTCCCTCTCCCTCTCCCCCCTCCCCTGCCCTGCACTGACCCCCTATCCCATCCCCATTCTGCTCCCCTTGGAGGGTGAGGCCTTCCATGGGGGATCTTCAAAGTCTGTTGTATCATTTGGAGCAGGGCCTACGCCCTCCCATGTGTGTCTAGGCTCATATAGGTATTACATTTATTTGTGAAATTTATGTGATTGAAACAATATGGTATGTTTCATCTAGTGACTAATGACTTTTGCCCAACATAATGTTTAGTGCCCAACATAATGTTTAGATTAATTTGCTATGTGAATCTATATCCCGTCCTTTTTTTTTTTTTTTTTTTTTTTTTGCTAAATTGCATGCTGTTGTGACAGTCTACAATTTGTTTATTCATCTCTTTATTAATAGACATTTAGGTTGTTCATAGTATTTGACAACTACAAATGAAAAGGGGTTTTAAGTATACGTTTATATGGGGAAAATCACTGTCTAAGAATAGCCAAGGATGGTTTTAAACCTAATGATAACACTTACCTGCTCAGGTATCAAAACATGACATAAAGTGATTGCAATTAAAGCTGTGTGGGGTCCCAGAAATATACAAACAGAGAAGTGAGGCCTATTAGATCTGGAAGCTGACTACAGGGCACATGATAATTTAATATGGTTAGGACAGCTTTAACTCTCCAAGTAAATGATGGACTATTTCACCCAATAAGTTGATATGGTAACTATTTATCTGGAAGAAAATCATGTAGTTACCATGTTTCATCAAGAAATGTATTTCAATAGGTTGAGTACAATTAAGACATATTGTACAGAAGTGTGGGGCAAGGGAAATTTTCTGAATACATATATGGCTACTTATGGACTTGATGGTAATCTAAGATTTATATATGGGGTTGTATGGCATAAAAAGAGAGATAGAAATAGATATGGAAAATTGTTGCAATTTGAAGCTAAGAACTTAATTTCTATTATATGAAAATAACTATGTGAAAAATGTAGTAAAAATTGGACAACGAATTAAAGAGACAGTGTTCAGGAAAGTACATCAGAAATATTACCTTGTTCTTTGGTTAGAAACACAAACTTGGAAAGGTAGTATGACTATTATGTTATAAGACTGAAATGTGTTGAAGACCGTTTTCAGCAGGGCTGTAACAAAAGTGTGTCCTTATAAAATGTTGATGGAATGGGTTTTTCATCTTTCAAAAGTAATCTAAGGGATATCTTATAATAAGGAGTACATGTATACTTGCTTCAGTCATATTTTTCCTTGTTATCAGCTCCACAGAATCAAAATACCAAGACTTAAAAACAAATTCAAATGTTCTTCCTGCAAATGCTACAATGAGTCTAGCTCATTGCAGCCATTGGGGAAATGTGTGTAAACTGAGGTATAGTCACCCAACAGGGCATCATGATGGTGTTGTGAAAGAAGTGTGTTAGAGGTGTAAAAGGGCAAGCGCCAGAAAGACCATCTGGTATCAGGATGCTGCAGAATCCATTAAGAGCCCCCTTTAAATGCTAATATTATTTTTTTGAGACAGACTCTAAAGTAGAACAGGGCTGGCCTTAAATTTTCTATCTAGCTAATGCTAGCTTCTAGTTCCTAATCCCGACATCACCACTTCCAAAGTGCTAGGATTATTAGTTGAGCCACCAGAGCTGGCTATCTTTTATTATTTTTTTTTTACAATAGCTAATGATGAAGAGTGACTACATATGTATGTGTAATTGTATAGAGTTCTATGAATGTAGAAAGATGTAGGAGAATCCATACCATAGATGGAATGAAGGAAAGAAAGTAACTTAAAAAATGAGAGAAAATAATATGAAGTAAAATAAAAGCAGAATAAAAATAATCATGATAATAGATCACCTTACTTAAAACAGCAAACCAAAAGGCTAACTCACAGATGTATAGAATAAAAATGTGAGTATTAGATGTTTTAAGTTCTTAATAAGTTACTTAAAATAGTTCTTTCAGTGGCTGGGGTTTAGCTTAGAGTTAGAACATGTGTTTATCACACATTTGGCCCTGAGTTACATTCCCCAGCAGTGCAAAAAAATTCAAATACAGTCTTGGGAAGTCTATTGTGCCAATGTAAGAATATTATTTCTGTCTAAGCTGATATTTAATGATAGGATAAAATCTAAATGAATGAGTGTCAAGTGCTAACGAGGGGAAATGTAATAAGTCAGTATTTTAATTAGCTGTTTCGTGACAATGAAAGTAAAATATTTAACTTTTTCGAATGTGTCCTTTAAAAAGAAAACAAAAGTAAATAAATAAGATCATTTAAAAGGAAAGATGTCTTTGTCATTGTTCTGTGAAGAATGCCATCTCCATAATCAGGGCTGTCATGGTGGAATGCCCCCACCCCAACCCCCCACACAGGAGGGCCCACAGTGAACAAGTGGCACACGGGAGGGAGCTTGCTAGCAGGTGTGGGCCTATGAAGATAGAAGGACATGCTGTCAGCAAAAGTCCACTGAAAACACCCCAAGGCAGGTCATTGTAGAGAAGGACAAATATTGCAGCCACCCTGACACTTCCTGAAGCCTGTGAAGACTCCCTGAACAAAGTAGGAGGAAGTTTACCTGGGCTGTTGGCCATCACGAAGCCTTCTTATGCAACCAGAGTCAGTAGACTATATATATTTCATTCATAATTCAGAGTGGACCTCACATCACTTACCTCTTAATTAAATTATCTGATGCCTGACCAACCTGTGAGGTCTGTAAGTGAAACTGGAGCCCCGGACTGAAAGGGCCCGCTTTAATTCCATATTATTTTCCTCTACTCTGGATGCTTGGCCCTGCCCTCTTAGCGTCAAGATTTCTTCAGCTGTTGATATTTGCCTGGTAGATTAGCCCGTATTGTCTGCCTGGCCATCAGTGGTGTGTCTATCTACACTGCAGCCCATCTGGCACAGCTGTCTCTGTGAACGACTGTTTGGTAAGCTTGCTGTTTGATGGTGGTGAACCCTTAAACAGACCAATGTGGGCAGTTGGGACATTTGTCGTGTATTAGATTCCTACTAATGCTTCGTTTTGCAAAACTGAAGTGTGATGCACTGCCAAAATATTTCGTCTGTTTTGAAAGGAGCAGTAGTTAGTTATTCAAAAGCTTTCACTGCTCTGGCTAGGAATAGCTTTTAATTACTGCAAGTTTATATACACAGCACAGTGGGAACAAAAGGAAAGTCTAAAGAAACATAGGCTTCTCTTGGAGTTATTTGAATGGAATGATAATTACAACCAGGTTAGATTAAATTGAAGTAAAAATTGTTTTGAAATGAATGGGAAAGTCATGTGTGCATCAAGAGAAGGAAATGGCCCAAGATGAGGAGAGTGAAGGGGAATCAGTTTCCCTATCACAAAGACTTTGTTCTTGTCTTGCCATGGTCTTTGTTGCTCGAGTGTCACACTTTAACTCAACCTGTCTTTGAAGGTGTGCTCATTTAAGGAGGGCTTTCAATGATATGCTGGCTGTGGCTTCATGTACCACATCCTAAGGAATTCAGTGTGTGAGTATACAGTGATGTTAGTCTTGTGTACTAACTGTAGGCATAATTTGGAACCCTAATGACTTGCTTTTGGAAGATGCCACAGAAACTTACTTAGATAACTGGCTTATTATTTTTTATGGCATGTTGATGTTTTACATTGTCAGTTGAGTTTTTTTGAAGACATCTTATATTCAACTCTAACTTGACACCGTTTCTGCTTAGAATTTGAAAAAATTGTTTAAGCTGGTACACTTGCTTGCCATTATCAGATTTTAGCTGAGAGGGAGTAAAATGTACAGGGCTGCTTTCTCAGGTCTCAGAATAACAAAGAACCCGGGGCCTTATCTCAGAAACTCTAGCATACAGTTGTGGTTCATACATACACACAAATTTAAGTATGAATCTATATATTAATATTCATGAGTGTTTGTACATGTGGTGTGTGTATATGTGTGTGTGCATGTGTGTTGGGTTAGGTAAAGCTTTAAATTTTAAATTCAAGGCTAAAGTTCATTTGTAGCTGAAAAAAGGCCAAGATATACTTGGAAATTTTACTCAGAGAATAACAATGCTCTTCTTCTCTCTACAAAGAACCTTCACAGCTCATGTAGCCCACAGGCAGAGCACGCCTTTTGTCACATTACTGCCTCCCTCTGCTGCTATCATCAGCATACACAGCTGCTTCTCCTCGAAACCTAAGAAGGTATCAGAGAAAAGATGATACCATACTGGAAATGGACAATTATATTGAGAAGCATTTTGAAACGACACGACACCAGGGGTTACAAGAACAAAGGTCTGAATATCATGTAGAGATAGTAGATACATAGCAGACAGCAAGCTGTTCCAAGAACATGCCACAGTTGGGGTCAAGGACACACCTCTTTGTCCTCCTCATAGGTTCCTTTACAACCAGAAGGGCAGTTTGAGAGTTGAAAACAGAGAGTTTGAAGTCAGTGGCTTCAGGCTCAGATCTGCTATAGACTGTGTGGGTATGGAATCTCAGCATCTACTGTTTTGAAGTGGAGACTTTGATGCTTGCTCTGCCAATGACTGGAAAGATGCAAAACTCCTGCAAAGTTGCTTTAGAAAATCAGTATGCAAAGGGAATGCCAACATTAGCCACATCTGCTACATTTTCCAGTGACCTTGTATGTGTCAATGGTGCCAGACTGTTTGACTATCTTTGCTCTGGACCTTTCAGATTGACAGCTCATCTGTGCTCTGGTTGGGTTATCTGTGGCTGGTAGAGGTCTATAAGATGCTCTGGTGCTTGTCACTTCAACACATGTGAAGAGCAATGAACAAAACCCCATTTTTCTATTAAAAGAATGCTCTGATACTCTGCCTTCTGATACTGTGACATTCATTCCCCGAGTCTCTTTGTATCAGAAGGACAGGGAGGCTGTGAAGTATGGAGACTGCACAGCCATGCCTACACCTTCCATTGTAACCAAGCCATCTTGATTCTGTGTTCTCATTTCTGTTCCCTTACAGTGGGCAATATGCCTATGCTCTATATCCTGAAATTACTTGTAAGAAAGAATGAGAGTCAGAAATAAATACTTCTTATACTTGCTGTACTGACAAGAAAGTCACCCTGTCCCTCTTTCTATCCCAGTCACCATCCAGTTTGATATTTGAGATGTCATTCATATGGCACCAAATCTAAAGTCTTTGTGGGATTCTTTGACCTTGGACATGGCAGAAAGTAAAAGAAGCAAGAAAACAATTGTCTATGCTTCATGTGGGGTTCCTCTGCTTTAAAAAATGTTAACAAGGTGGAAAAGATTATCTGAATGGTTCTTCTATAGCTCAGTCTCCTGAAACTCATGAATGGCTAACTAGATTATTGGAAGCAACATCTGAGAAAATGACCATCTCCCAAATATGCATAAAGTCTGCCTCTCCCCTTCCACAGTTCTATAGATTAACCAGTAAGACTCCCAGAAACATCAAAGATCAGTGAAAGAGAGGCAAAAATGCCATATTAATTACACATTGGACAGTGTATGAGCAGTGGTAATTAATAAGTGGTAGATTAAAGAGGAAGGTAAATTATTTTACAGCTATGTACTTATTTCACCCTTAATTCTGTTTGGAGCTTAACAAAAAAATAAAGATCAAGTAATTGACATAGAACATGACAGAAATAATTTGTCTTCACAGTATCACATTTGATTCTCACGGTATCTCTATTCTTTCACTACATAGATAGAACTGAAAACCAAATTTAATTTGCTCAAGGTTATAGTTAATTGTGATCAGAGTTCAATTCTAAAGGTGGACCTACTGGACAATAAGAAGTGTCTCAGCAGCAGGGTTAAAGTATACCTAATTTTATTGGTCCTTTCACTTTGAAGAAGACTTTCAATCTGTTCACTGCTGAAGATAACCGATGTAGTCAGGATCTGCCTCTATGTTGAGCCTTCTGAAGAAGGAAAGAGGTCTTGGTATTTGAAGACTGTAGATGTTTATTCTAATGCCTTGGACAAAGCTAGATTTTTCTATAAGCCAGCAGATCTCAGTTCATAAGCTTAATGGCCCTGGTCATCTTTTGACCATTCATTTTCATTGTGATAAACCCACATTACAATTATGCAATAGGAATTCGATGACAATTTAGTATCATTGGTGCCCACCCATGGTTTGCTGAGTGACAGAGACAAGGCTTAGGTGTAGATGAGCTAAGTGACATCCGAGAGAATCTCAGATGTGTTGTGAAGTGATCAGGAGATCTTATCCCAGGAAGTTGATAATACCCACAATAAAATCATGAAAGTGTGAGACAAGAGCTCCATAGTCAGTACCACTTCCTCAAAGGGGCTTCCTAGAGGCTGTATTTGCTGCATTGGGGTTTAGCTGTATCACATTTTGGAAGTTCCTTTAACTATTATTCTATATAAAATGCTGTGTATTAAGTTTAAAGATGACACAAATGTATGGCTCCATTCTATGAAATTGATTTTCATTATGATTAATTTGGTACAAATGGAAAATCCGTATGGGAAAATCTAAGCAGTCATTTGGAAGTAGAAACAGGGAATGAAGAGACAGTAATAAGACTTGCCTTGTTTTCCAGGAACAGTTGTCTAACAGCTGCATAAGTGATTAGGACTACACCCCCCACTCCCCACCCCAACCCCCCCCTGCATGGTTCCAAGACAGGTGCTGCACTTCTAGGGCATTATGTTTGATTATCTAATCTAGGAAGTCACAGAGAAAGGATTTCACCCACTCCACTTCTACTAGAGAACATAAACTCTCCCCCACCTTTTCTTTAGTCTCATTGGCCAGGACTGCTTCTCATGTGTCTGTTCTTTCCCTTTGTACCAGGATGTGTGAAAAAGGGGCAAGTTGGAATCATTTTTGGATTAAACAACAGTGTGTTTGAAATACAGATAAGGGAGAAAGGCTTGTAGAAGTGACCAGGAAAAATGAAAGATTTTTCAAAATGAAAATAGATCAAGAAAATAATCCAGATATAGAATAGAGCCTTACTTAGACCATGCTGGCACAGTGGGAATTAGGGGTGGTGAGGCTTTGTTACAAATGAGGAAGCGTGATAAAAACAGGAAGACAGAAATATAGCACAGGTGGAAACCAAAGTAGAGAGCGTTTGGGGATGGAGGGAAAGGGACACACTGCCAGATCAACAGAGATATCAGGAACATTGGTTTTAGTGACTGGGTGTCACTGACCGCTTGGAAAATCCTTATTTAAAGAGTAGCTGATATCCTGCTGGATTGTCTCATCCAGCCTTGATTTGAGGGTATGTGCCTAGCCTAGTCTTTTAATTTTTGTATTTAGAAGCACTCTTATTTACATATCAATCCCCCCATTCCCTCACCCTCCCATCCTCCCATGTTCCCCACTGACCCCACAATCTACCCCTACCCACAACCCAGGGATAATGAGGCCCTCCTCTGGGGATCATCAAAGTCCCTCACATCATTTGGGGGAGGACCCAGGCCCTACTTCCTGTATCTGGGCTGCAATAGTATCCCTTCATAGGGAATGGGCTCCCAAAGTCCATTTGTGCACTAGGGATAAATACTGGTTCCACTATTAAAGGTCCCATAGACTGCCTCAGCCTCCTAGCTGGCACCCACACTCAGACGGCTTGGTTCGGTGTAATTCTGGTTCCCCAGCTTTATGACTAGGGTCTCCATGATCTCACTAGATCAGGTCAACTGTTTCTGCAGATTTCTTGTCTCCTTTGTTCATCCCTCCTCTCTCTCTGCAACTGGATTCCAGGAGTATGGCTCAGTGTTTAGCTGTGAGTACCTGTTATTCTTCGATCAGCTCCTGAATGAAGGCTCTAGGAACGGCAACCAAGGTAGTCATTAATCTCATTGTAGGGGAAGGGCATCAAAGGCAGCCTCTCCACCACTGCCTAGATTCTTAATTGGAGTCATCCCTGTGGATCACCTAACATTTCCCCTGTGCCAGACCTCTCTCCAAACTTTTATTGGCTCCCTCTATCAAGGTATCTCCTTTCTTGCCCTCCTTTATTCCTCTCCCATCTCAGTCCTCCTGTTCTCCTCACCGCTCCCCTTCTCTCGCTCTCTCCTTCTTACCTCCATCCTCTCTCCCCCGTGCTCCCAATTTGCTCTTGTCTCCTTCCTTTTCTTCTGGGGACCATGCATTCTTCTCTTGGGGGTCCTCCTTGTTTCCTAGTTTCTCTGGTGGTGTGGATTATAGGCTGGTAGTCCTTTGTTCTATGTATAATATCCATATATGAGTGAGTACATACCCTGCTTGTCTTTCTGTGATTGGGTTACCCCACTCAGGATATTTTCTTCCACTTTCATCCATTTGCCTGCAAATTTCAAGATTTCATTGCTTTTTTCTGCTGAGTAATACTCCATTGTATAAATGTTCCACATTTTCTCCATCCGTTTTTCGGCTGAGGGGCATCTAGGTTGCTTCCAGGTTTTGGAAGCAACTAGGCTTCCTAGCCTAGTCTTATTGCATCTTGTTATGCCATGTTTGGTTGCTATCGCCTGATCTTTTTGGAAGGGAAACAGAGAAGGATGTGGGGGAGAGGGGAGAGGGTAGGTGGCAGGGAAAGCTGGAAGGAATGGAGGGAGGGAAACTGCAGTTGGAATGTAATGTATTAGAAAATAATAATAATAATAATAATAATAATAATAATAATAATAATATAGCTTAGAAATTAAAGAAAGTGAAGAGACCATCAAAGCTGAATCTCAAACAGCACTGAAAGGGCTATGTATGAATGAGGGTGTGGAAAAACTGTCATCTTAGCCTGTGTTGATCACATCTGCTCACCGGAGCAACTTGGGCCCAGTTCCTGTAAATCTTGGAGTAGTAAGCAATAGGAATCCAGAAGATGGATCTAGCATCTCTGAATAAATGTTTTAGACAAATTACCCAAGCTTTACTTTGTAGATCTTACTTTGCAAGCTTTCTTCTGCAACATTATTTATGCTTCAATTTCTTCTTTGGATCATTTACCAAGTGAAAAATAATAGTATCCCTACCTTGGGTCTAGATCATTTGAATACCAAGTGGGAAAACCATTTTCCATGGTGCCTTTGGAAATTGGGGGCAGGGATAAATTGTTCCTCATGAAGAGTTTCACTATGGATTCTGAAGGCAAGAGATTTGTGCTGTCTAGGTATTGCTTACTACTTACAGCATGATCAGCAAAAAAGTTCCTGACATGTTTGACAAAAACAAGGGATACCAAGTAAACATGCTTTAAAAAAATGTTATTGAAGAATAGTAGGAAGACTATGAAAGAAATGGCATTCAGTACTGGGATTGGTTCTGTTTCCTTAAACCAGCTCAGCCACACTGCAGTATGGAAAGCTCTCCATTCTATTACAAATCAATTTCTTTATTTCATGTATTTGTAAATGTTTACTTAGGTGAGATTCCCTGGTAAACCCAGAGCATTCATAAAAGTTAATGTTAAAGTGAAAATGCACCATTACTTCGAATAAAGGTCTGACATTATTGTTAAGTTTGTGCACTGGGTTTATGTCCAGATTCTGCTGTTTGGTTCTATAACATGGGCCAGCTACTTAATGTGTCTGGATTTCTATTTACAAATGAGGGACAGTCAGGATAATTTTGTTAGGGCAGAGTTAGATCACTGCAAAACTGTGTGCCTGACAGACAATCACTGTTGCTATTCCCGCAGGCCTTTATATTCTATAATTAAAACAATTATTACATTTGCTTATCTAAATGGGGCAGGACAAGCGTTCAGTGGCACATATAGACATCAGAGGACAACTTTCAAGTCCTGGTTTTCTCCTTCTAGCATGGAATTCCAGGCTAAACAAAAGTCATCAAGCTTGGCAGCAAGTGTCTTCACCCTCTGAGCTAACTCACTAGCATCTCATTCTGTAGTCTTTATTTGTACCTTCATTCTACAGTTAATATTGGAACAGTTTTTGTTTCACTTTGTTTGTTTTAACAAAAACCATAGAAAAATTCTTATTCAGAAATATGATCAAAGGCAGTCAGGATATTTCCCTAACTACTTTTTACCTGGCATACTTCTGTTCATGTATTACTATTTTTTTTTAATCTTGGTTCTCACTGTCTTTGCCAAGCTAGTTTCAAACTCATGAGTTTAAGTAAGCATCCCTCCAATTTCAACTTCAGCCTCACAGGTAACTAGTAGCTGGAACTGCAGGCATTTGCTACCATGCTCAGCTATTTATATTTTAAGCATGAATCATCCTCATACTTATCATGTAATAGCAAACTTTTCATATCCTGTCTGTCACATGTCAATTGAACAGAGGCATGATGGGATATCAAGCCATCTGGTGTCCTCTAGCACATTTGCTCAGCTCACTTAACTTCTATAACATCTCAGTAGGAGAAAGACACTGTCTGTTGGCTCACTGTCGTTTTTCTGATGAGGAAACTGAGGCGGAGGCAGGGAAATAAAATCTGTTCTGCATCACGGAGCCAGCTAAGGTTTGAACAGTCACTCAATCCCAGAGCATGTACCCTTGACTCCTATATTCCAACATGACAGTAAACACCAAGTTAAATCAAATTTCACTGTACACATATCTGTTGATTTTTACTTATATATTTTCACTGTGCACATATCTGTTGATTTTTACTTATATATTTTATACCTCAATGGCAACCACTCCAATCATTTCACAAAAATAGGTTTTTCTCTAAGTGTTTGCGATTTACTATCTCAGATTTTCAAAACCTCAAAAGGATAAAAGTTGCTAATTCTAATCATCTTCTCACCATTGACTCTAGGAAAGGGCACCAATGTGTTATATAGAGATGCAAAAATAGAAGTTATGACACATGAGGGCCTGGGCTCTTCAGCTGGGCTCGTTCCCCTATGCCACACCACACAGAGTCAGACATTCAAAATAGTGCTGGTGAGAGTCAGCAGATATTTGGGACAGAGCCCTGTTCCTGCAAAGAAAAGAGATGACTCAGTTTAAAACTGTTTCTAGTTTGTATCCAGATGCCTTATGCGGGTGTACACCTGCCTTTGTTTATTTGGTAGGTGGATCAGGAGCTCAGTTCTTGGCTCAGAGTATGAAAAACTGAGTAAGCAATGGGGACATTCTGTGCAGTGCCATCAAGAAGGATGGGTAGTGAACACATAAGGGCTATTGCTTCTGGCCAGACATAGAGCTCACCGGTTCTCCCTGGAGAGGGAGAACTCCTGAGCACCATGTGCAGTTCTCACCAACCTCACTATTCTTCAACATCCTCTCCTTCTGAGGCACACATTCTCAGCAGAGGTCAGAAGCCACATTGGAAATGCCGTTAGAACTTAGGAAGGTAGACTTGCCTAGCAATCACTTCTCTCCCATATTCCCTCTCTTAAAAGTTTCTGTGGCAGAACCAATGGCAGGTCCTATTTTCTTTCTTTTTTTAAGTGCATAGAATTCTGTTGTGTAGATCTTAAGATCTGAGGAATCACTGGGTCTGAACTACTTTTATTATTAGTGACCTTTGTTTTAAAGAAAGGTTTTAGAGTTCTACACAGGGTATATGGGGTCTAAGGCCACTGGTCACTGTGCCTTAGGATGGGATTTTGGGTTAGGGTTTCAAAACAACTTATGTAAAATGTCCGAGACTGGGAAGTATCATAAAGATAAACACTGAGGGTTAATAAATAGGTTTGAGTATTGGTCGGATGACTGCATTCTTAACCCTTTAACTCGCTAAACACTGTCATTGTTTAAGCTACTATCACCTGCTTCCTTGAAGTATCAGAGAGGTTATTCCTAAATTTCTTAGACATATAGCTTAAAAGACCAGCAGGAGTCTATCTGATCCTGATTTAAGGGTTTTTGTTGTTGTTGTTATTGTTCTGGAAATAATTGTCAGGGACACTTTCCTTGGGATGTGACAGGGAGGCTCATCAGTTATTCGAGAAGAATTAAGAGCAGGAACAACAAGGAAAAAATGAACACAATGCAAAACAGAGCACTTGTAGATACCAGGTTCTAGTGGGGACATGTGGGTGACTGCAGATAGGTGTGCAAGCAACTTCTATGTCTCCTTTCTTTTTCCCATTTTTTTTTAATTTCTTTAACTTTCTCTCATGTATCCAATTCTCCTTCCCCATTCTCTCCCTCTTACCTTTTGTCATCCCTCTTCCTTCTCCCCCTGATTTCCCTCCTCTTCCTCTTCTCTCAACATTGCTTTTGGAGAAATGTTCAGTAGATCCACCCCAGCACACAGCCTCTTTCTACATGCGGCACCTGCTGCAGCCCCTGTGCCCCTGTGGGGAGGCACCTCTTCTTTCAGTCATTGTTTTCTTTGTCCCTATACCATTTGCACAAAATGCATCTTAGCCATTCCTATTGAGTAGCTGGAAAATTATGTTTCGTGTGCACAGTCCTAGCTGGAGGTCATGCCTTTAAAGCACTTTTGTGTTTTCTTGCTCTGTAGCTTTAATATTCTTCATATTATATGTCTTTTGAAAGAATAAAGACTTGGCTCAATGTTTCTCTTGATAAATGGTGATGTTCTATATAGATTTCTGTTGTTAAACATATTAAAGGGGAAAAGACACCATGGTTGTTGAATAGGAATGGCCCCATATACTCATGTGTTTGAATGCTTGGTCCATAGGGAATGACACTAATAGGAGATATGCCCTTGCTGGAGATTTGTCACTGTGTGGGTAGGATTTGAGGTCTCCTATGCTCAAGCTATGCCCAGTGTGGGAGACAGTTCACTTTCTGTTGCCTGTGGATCAAGATGTAGAACTCTCATCTACCTCTCCAGCATCATGTCTGTCTGCATGCTACCTTACTTCCCACCTTGATGATAAAGGACTAAACTTCTAAAACCCTAAGCCAGGCCCCAATTAAATGTTTTCCTTGATAAGGGTTGCCATGGTCATAGTGTTTCTTCACAGCAACAGAAACCCTAAGACAGACACTATTGTTAATAGTTCATGACTAGTAGATTAAGAATACTCTGAGCAAAAATACACACTGAATGATAGAAATGAGAAATTATTGATTTGTTTGAAGACATTGTATTCACATTTTTGGAAATTATCTATGTTGGTTTGTATTTTATTTTTATCTGGTAAAGAGAATAGCACATATTTGTTTTGTTTGGTGTGATGCTTTGATGTGTCCACCTATTGTAGAATGTGGAAATGACAAATTTTGACTAAATATTTAAAAACTAGAAGGGAGTAATTTCTCATAATGAAACCATTTATTATAACTTCCTTTGATGAGCCAGAAGACACATATAAGAGAATAATAATCTTTGTTCATCACAATAATAAACGGACAGACTGTTTTGAAGAGTTGTCTTAGATTTGTAGATAATTTCTATTGTTTGATCCCAGAGACTTTGCTAACTACATAGGCCATGAATAAGTCATTCTAGTCAAAAGTAAGCTTTCATATTTATGAGTATCTTAATACAGATTGGTTGGAAGGACAACACTTAGTAGGCATTTTATTTTTTCACTTACAAAGCCTGACAGGTAATACTTTCAACTCTCCTTTTTAGTAGTTTTTAGTGTCATTAGCAAAAAATTAAATTCATAAGAGAAATCATAATCCTTCTGTCTCTAAGAACAAACTAGAACTTGTTCATATTCTCAAACTATATACATAGTCATTACAGGGTGAGGTAGTTCAACCTACTGAAGTGGCAGAGCCATAACCATAGGGCACACTCTCAGCTTTAAGTCTAGCACCTCTAATGTGACTCACTATAACTTATATGATAATTTTTGGTACAATAAAGGCTGATGTTAATGCAATGCCTGGCATCAAGCAATGTAGCTTTGAATCTTGACTCTAGAGTTCTGATTTTGCAACCTTGGGCCAACTCAACATCACTAAGGCTCCAGGCTTCTCTTCTTAGATTTAAGGGCAGTGATAAGATGATCCTCATATACTGCAATTAATAAATAACAAGTAGTCAAACAGAGCTCTGGGCAGACTTCCTGACATGCCAATGACTCTACACATGTTACTGTCTTTATTACTCTTGTCTAACATCTGATGGCATCTAGTAGGTAAAAGCTAGGTTAGAAAGTTAGGGGCATTTTCAAATCACTACTCCTTAAAGAAATGTCATTTTTCCTTCTCCCAGTTTGCACCTGAGGTCAAATAAGACGTCCTTTAATTGCAGATGTGTGCTTGCATCCATACATGTGCACATGCGTGCATGCACACACACACACACACACACCCCTCCTCATTTGTATGTCTACATATACAGTTCAAAATGAATTATAGACAGAAATATTAGAGGCATTCCAAATATTCATGAAAATTTCCTCATGACAAAAGAAATTAATGGAATTTGTGGAAGAGAAGAGTGGAGGCTTTGGTAAAAAAAATTTGTGCACAGAAACATATCTTTGGGGATTCTGGAGGAAAACATGAGGAAGGTTGCTAGTTATTCAATCGGCATTTTTTCTTCCAAGTTGAAGCATGTATATATTTCTGATAATTGTTATAATTGTAACATGTTTACTTCATAATTTATTTCACATTCTCTTCATTTATACTGCTGCATTCCTTTGAATTTATATTGGGAATTCCAGATAGTAGTTTATCAATGCTGTCCAGAGAAAAGAGCTTTGAATGACAACCTCCCACACTACAGGAATGCTACACAGATTGAGGGTAACTACCAATGGGTGTGTGGGTAAACACCATGATCAAAGACAACTTAAGGAAAGAGTTTATTTCAGTTTCCAGCTTATAGTCCATTATGAATGAAGTCTGGGTAAGAACTCAAGGCAGGAACTGAAACAAAGACCATGGAGGAATGCTGCTTACTAACTTTCTTCTCATGCTTCATTCATCTGCTTTCTTTAAGCACCCGGTGAAACCTTTCCAGGAGTGGTATCACCCATAGTGAGCTGGGACCTTGCACATCAATCACTAATCAAGAAAATGCCTGGTAGGCTTGCCTACAGGCCAATATGATATAGGTATTTTATCAGTTGAGGCTACCTTAGATTGTATCATGTCAATAAAAAAAAAAAGTAACCAGGATAGCAGATAATTAAGTAAAAAGATCCTTCCCAACTCAATACCTTAAACAACTGAAGTGGATGTTTGTTTCCTTTTAGGATTTTATTTTTATTTTCAATTTTATATGTGTGTTTACGTCTGATATATAGACGTGGGTGCAGTGACGAGGGAAGTGTTGGCTGCCCTGGAGCTGGACTTACTGGAAGTTGTAAATAACCTGATGTGAGAACTGAACTTTGGTCCCCTGTAAGAGCAATATACACTCTTATCTACTGAGCCATCTCTCTAGCCCTGTATTAGTTGTTTCTAAGTGTGATTCTATAGTGTCTCTTATAGCTGCAAATTGTTGACTCATTCATTACATTTATAAAATTGTGCTGAGCCACCTATCAGACCTTGTTAGTTATAAAAATGCCCAACACTCATAACCCAGTACCTAGGAGGCAATGCAAGGGAAACATGAGCCTGGGGACAATAAGCACAAGATTTGTCTTTAAGTTTTTTTTTTCTCTTTTAATCTTGTATTTCTTCGATGTTTTGTATTTAAATTCAACAACCAGGGCCTAGAGTGGTGAAGAGTACTGGCTGATCATCTAAAAGACCCAGGGTCAATTTCTAGCACCCAGTGGTGCCTCAATATCATTGGTAACTCCAGTCTCAGAGAATATGCTATGATACTTACTTCTAGCTGCTGTGGACACTGTTCACACATGTTGTCAGACATACATGCAGTCAAAATTCTCACACACATAAAATAAAAAATTTCCACTTACAACTGGAAATGCATTCCATCACTTGAATAGTCATGAAAATAGAGAACAAGCAGTTGACTATCTCAGGACCTGTGTGTATCAATTCCAAAGAATTAAATGATACCACAAATGCCAAGAAGCATTGAGGAAGGCATATATAATCAAGGACTGGCGATCCAACCTCTTAGACTTTCAATTAAAAGCTTTGGATATTCCATCTTCTCCCTCCAGCTTTCTCTTTCAGAGCTATGCGGCGTCCACCCTTGACCAGCAAGAAAGACGCCACACCGAGGAATCTTCTTCAAACACAGTTTAATCGGGAACCTCTTTGCTTTTACAGTGTATAATGGCGGCGGGCCCCGGGCCGAGGGAGACGGGGCCTGATATAGTCTACATCTACCAATCACCTAACCCTACGTGGCGCGCCAGGATAGGTTGTCTCCAAGCAGAATTAAGAGGATACATGACCTTTACCATATTTGGAGTTGTTTACTACAGAGAGCGCTCGCCGTCGGGCTGGCGGAGGGCAGAAACCGGCGCCATCTTTTGGGTGCGGTTTTCTGCAGCTCCCTACAGTTCCCCCTTTTTGTTTTAATATTATAGGAGTAGCAGTATCTATCTGTTGTCAGATTTCAGTCATCTCTGTCTTAGGTTCAACCCCAGTGTCCCTATCTTACCCGTCAAAGAGTCACTGTGTCGCCCTCACAGGCTCATGTCTTAGGTTGAAGGGAACACATGTATGCTTATTCGCTCAGCATGAGGGTAGGTGCCCGTCATTGAGCATGACTGATTCAGATACGCATCACTCACTCAGCAAGGGCGAGACAGACATCTATTTGTCTGTCAGCATGGATAACCATGCTTGAGGGGACTGTCCTGCTTCCACAGCAGCAAAGGCCTGTACCAACATAGCAGCTTGGGATTTTTGCGACTTCCTGATCCTGCATAGGCACCACAAGCAAACAAAAATGGCTAACAGCATCATGGAAAACATAACCCCTACTCCAGCCCATTCCTTAACTAAACTAAAGGCTTGTGCAATCATGGTATTACTTCTCTGCTGTGTGACCCTCATCCTGCAGATACACCATAACGCTATGAAACTAACTAGGATAAGCATTCCTCCCAGGGCACCCATTCCTGCCCACTCTTTCAGATGATTCATGGCTTGAGTGATCCATGCAGACAGTCCTTCCGCAACCAAGATGTCGACCCTGGTGGAATTCACATGCACTATGGAGAGTCTCAGCTCCTGCATCAGCTTTTCAAAATCCCCAGACCAGTTGCCTAGAAGATACTATGAAGGTTGTTTAGACATATTTGCTGCTAAGGAATAATTCTGATAGGAAACAGCTGTTATACACAAACCAGGCATTCTCCATTCACATCCCAACTGTGCCAGTTACCATAAAGTATCCAATTGTTCCTGCAATAGATCAATGTGTTGATTCAAAACCATAATGCCACCTTTCAATTGAGCATTAAGGGTAGTTTGGATACCCAATGCAATCTCCATATGCTAAGTGCAGCAATTTCAACTCCTTACTAGCTAAGAGAATATCATCCATATAGTGGACACATCTCACAGCAGGGTATTTCTCTCTAATAGGAGCAATAGCATGACACACAAAAAGCTGACACATAGTGGGGCTATTGGCCATACCCTGGGGTAAAACCACCCACTCATATAATGGTATGGAGAATAGAAGGTAAAGTAAAAGCAAACCTAACACTATCCTGCACACATCACAAATCAGGTTCTTCATGATTGGGTAGGGCTGACAGCAACAGTAAACCGCGCTGCACAGGCCCCATGACTTGCATCTATTTATTTCCTTCAGCTGTTCTAACACCTCCTGCCCCTCTTCTACAGCCTTGCGGCATCTTTGATCCTCTAGACAGCTGCGAACCATTTTCCAAATAGGCCTCGTCCCTGGCTTCAGCGTTCCCTGTGCCCAGACAAAATCTAGATCTTTTCCAAGCTTATCCCAACTATCCACAGTGAGGTTGCCCGAGGCTGCGATGTTAAAAAGCAGCCAAATGACCACTATAATAGCGGGGTCCATCAACTTACTCTCACTCTGCAAATTAAAGCAGAAGCGAAGTTTTTTACTTTCAGTTCGCTTTTGTCGCGAACAGTGTTGCTCCTTTCCGGAGACTTTACCGCCTCTTTCCCGAGGGTTTTGTTGCTCCTTTACTGGAGACTTTATCGCCTCTTTCCCGAGGACCTTGGTGCTCCTTTACCGGAGACCTATCTCCGCATTCACCGCGGACTTTACAGTTCCACTTACCTTGGGAACTTACCCCCGACTGTGAGAAGTTCTGATTCCCTGTACGGGCCACCACTTGCGGCGTCCACCCTTGACCAGCAAGAAAGACGCCACACCGAGGAATCTTCTTCAAACACAGTTTAATCGGGAACCTCTTTGCTTTTACAGTGTATAATGGCGGCGGGCCCCGGGCCGAGGGAGACGGGGCCTGATATAGTCTACATCTACCAATCACCTAACCCTACGTGGCGCGCCAGGATAGGTTGTCTCCAAGCAGAATTAAGAGGATACATGACCTTTACCATATTTGGAGTTGTTTACTACAGAGAGCGCTCGCCGTCGGGCTGGCGGAGGGCAGAAACCGGCGCCATCTTTTGGGTGCGGTTTTCTGCAGCTCCCTACAGAGCTATACAGTTATTTTGGGTGAACTCTGAGGCCTCAGGGGTATTATTGCCATAATCCACTTTCATTTTCCTAACCTCTCTGTCCATTTCATCTATTGTATAGCAAATTAAACATGATGTTTTCAAGCTCTCCATATTTCTTCCTATACACTTTCTGAGTCATTAAAGATGTGTAGAATCACTTGTCACTTAAGTGCCTTCATTAAGTAGTCATTGAACAACAAATTTATCCTGTAAAAATAGACACAGCTGGAGAAGATTTCAGAGCTGCGTAAAAGTCATGTGTTGCATCGAAGTTTTCACCTGTGCTTGAGGAGAAAGTTAAGTGATATGGACTCTTAATGTAGGGTGCCAGATGGCCTGACCAGAGTGTAATACTCAGCTCTTCAATACATTGTTCTATCAGTATTGTGCTAGATTTCAGTATCAAGACAGGGTTTTGCCACCTCAAACAATTGATCAAAAATCTATTTTACTATTTTCTGAATTCTTATTTTAAACAAACAAGCCAAAATTTTAATTTGCCTTTTCCTTCTACCACCCAAAACCACTCCCTTTACATTTATGTGCCTTTCTCTGGACTTGCTGATTTCTGCCCCTGGGACTTTGCTGTGAATTTTACATTTGCTCTACCAGAGATGAGAACATGGGAGGTGAGCAAAGCTGGGCTGTTGACCATCCTACCCCTAGTTTAGCTTCCCTTTCTAGAGATCCAGCTGCTCCATTCCCCTGCTACAATTCCTGTTTGGGTTGGTCTATGCATTCCTCACTCTCTCAACAAATCTTTTGTTAACCTGGCTCTGCCCATTATACCTCTCCCCCTAGTGATAGTCTGTCCAGTAGGCTCTTGTCTTCATTGCTTCACTAATCCCTCCTCTCCTTTATAGATGACCCTTTCCTTTAATCTTGTATAGTTTTATGATTTTGAGTATTAGATGTAGTGGGATTTGCTTGTAGCCTGTAAATATATTAGCTTGTACATAGAATCTTATTTATGGTTATACCTTCAAGCTTCTATTATTTTGTTTATCTTCACCATTGTGAGTTTTGATAAATCCTCTTCAAGATGTATTATTCTAGGATGCTTTAAAAAGTCTGTTGAATTGGTTTGAACACACACTGAATCTTTTTGTTTTCACTGTATCAAGCAGTGTTGAACTACACATAGATTACAAAGTGGCAATTTCCTTACATAAAATAATAGTCTAATATATAATTAAGATTCACCTTCTCTCTTCCTTCTCAATTATATGACTTACTGTAGCTGTCCTTTTTCTGAAATTTAATCACAGGAGTTTTAAATCAGAGACAGTTGCATCTAGTAATACTTATTTTTAATATTTATGGCAACTTTTTGGCTGTTATTTTTCTGACAGTGGGAAAACACTTTCAAAAATTATTGTCATATTAAGGTCATTGTAGTCTCAATTCATGGCCAAATGGAAGTTACCAGCAGTGAGGAAAAATAATTGATTATTTTGGCATGCATAGAACCACTGAAAATTGTAATTTTTTCAAAAATTCATGATATATGATTGAGAACAGTACTTTTTGGTTTTCTGCCTTGCTGAATCTTGGCTGCTTTTCCAGGGAGCATGTATTATAATCAGCGGCTGTGTGAAATGACTAATGTTGTGAATACACATTGCATTTAATTGATGTAGCTCATGCTTGAAATAAATGATCTTGTGGTGTCAAGTATGACCCGCTCTAGATTATTCAATGTACAAGGCCCACATCCCAGTGTGAGAGCAGGAGCCTGAAAACCGCAGGTGCCACCACAAGAAATGCTGCATACCGTTTTCTTTGTATTTCTTACACCTAACCCTGATGGGCTGTTTTCACCGCAGTAAATCATCTCTGTGGAGAAACATAAATAATACTCTTTCTTCCCTGCTAATGCCTGCCCTCGCCTCCCTGTGTTCTCTGTTGATTTTTGCATCCATGTCTATCTAGCAGAGGGAGAAGGCTAGGCTCAGTAGGAAACAAACATGAAATGGTTTCAGTTTTCACCAGTCCTTGCTCCCCTGTTGTGTTATGTCAAATTCGTTTTCCCAGCTGCGTTACAGATCCCTTAGCAACATCCTAGGCAGATTAGACAACTTTCAAGTCATTTTTCACAACTCACATTCTGTCTAGTTGAAAACTCCAGTATCATTTCTTTTCTTTCTTTTTTTTGTTTTTTGTTTTTTGTTTTTTCGAGACAGGGTTTCTCTGTGTAGCTTTGGAGCCTATCCTGGCACTTGCTCTGGAGATCAGGCTGGCCTCGAACCTCGAACTCACAGAGATCTGCCTGCCTCTGCCTCCCGAGTGCTGGGATTAAAGGCGTGTGCCACCAATACCCGACAAGTATCATTTCTTATGTAGAATTTCTACATTATAGGCCAGTTTTGAGCGCTTTGATTTCTGAGGTTGCAGTGGCTTGGCTTTTCCATCTGCTTCTTAGTCTTCAGGGGAAAGTTTGCTGGCTGTCGTCTAGATGCTTTCTTCCTCTTCTTTGCCTTGTAAGGAGAGATGGGATATAAACAAAGGGGAGGAGCAAGACTTACTTTGTTCAAATGCACTGAATGCTGTGAGCTTAGACATCAGGCTAGTCGCAATACTTTCCTCAACAATTAGGATTTCTTTCTCCTTTGAACTCTATGGCATCTGTGCCATGCTTGTGAAATCAATAATGATTTCACATCTCTATGAATTATTTCCTATGGCATTGGTCTGTGTCACTCTTAAGGGCATGAGCCATGTCTTGGTTACTGTTAATTACTCTTGCATCATCAACATTAATGCCTTAAACCAGATAAATATGTCACAAATGCTCATTGATGTAATGGACTTATCACATAATTTACTATGTTTAGTTTTTATAAAATAAATGATTTTATTATTTCTTATTTGCCACAAATATTTATCTAATACCAATACTGTGAGAGATGGCAATGATCAACTATAAATAAGTCAGAGATGAAGATTATAGAATTTGCAGAAGAGAAAAGAGACATAAGCAAAATCATAAAACATAATATAATTATACATTGTGATCAGTGTTACAAAGAACAGGAATCAACAACACACAGTAACAGGAGGTAATCTAATTTATAGGATGGACAGGAAATTTCTCTTTGACAACTAACTGGAAACTTAACAACAGCCCCTCAATTAGAGACAGCCTTATACATGTCATAGATGCTACAATCAGGCTGTGAACCTTGATATACAGAAAGCTGTGAAAATTGCCAGTCCTGACAAATCTGGGGTTATGTCATTAAGGGGCATATGCCAACTTGATAGACGTTGGGTAAATAACAGTGTCTGGCCCACTTAACAAAACTGATTCAAATCCCACTAGAGACTGTGTTAGAGTTGTCATTTCCACCAGCCCACTTGATGTTTTCAGTTGCCTCAGACTCTGAGTGGTTTTAGATGTGGACAAAACACAACCCTATTTGTAGGTTTTTAAACATTGGCTGCATGCATGTGTGTGTACCATGAGTATGCCTAGTACTCCTGATTCCAAAAGAGGGCATCAGGAACCCTTAAAGTTAAAAGTGAACTTCCATGTGGGTGCTGGGAGCTGAACCCACATCCTCTGCAAAAGTATCAAGTACTTTTAATGGCTGAGCCATTTGATCTCTCTGTACTTTTAAATGATTGTGCCATCTGATCTATGGGATAGGGACTGGATGGCAGTGTGAACACATCAGTGTGTTGGCAGTGTAATGGAGCAAAGTGCTGAGACTTTAAATACACTAAATACAGTGAACTTAGCAGATCCTCAGAGAGCAGTTGGCATAAAGAGACAGCATAAAGATGACACCCAAAGAGCACAACAGGCCCATGCTTGCTATCTGTAGACCATAACTAGCAGGTATAGTGTTTATATACTATAAATATTTGCCTGTGGTGAACAGTCCAAAGAGGAAAATGCTGACACAGATTCTTAATCATTTTGCAAGAATTCTTTCAAACGTTATCTAAAATTATGTTCTCTCTTTCTGCAGTGTGTAGGTCTCTGGCCTGAATCCTGTGGGATTTGGAGAATTAACATAGACATTATCCTATCCACGGAATGACCTAAATTCTTCACAGGCTAGAGGAGGATTTTAGTGTTAATTATTTCTAGTATATTATAACTACACTTGACTTTTGAATATAAAATATTCTTGAGGAATAAAAATCTATGAAATAAACTTTCAGGATTCCCATAAGTTTCCCTGGTTTTAAATGCATTTGATGATTTTGAAACATCTTAACCATAATATCTTTCTATCTGATAAAAAGATGAAATGGTTTTGGATGCCCAGCTGTTTCTTAAAGACAAGATAAAGCACTAAATGATACTGAAATCTTAACTGAGCAAGTTTTATACTTTAACCCTTCTTTGATACCTTCTGGGTTGATTCTTCATTCACCCTTTCACACAGAATATATCAAAAGTGGGTGTTTTTTTTTTCAGAATTACCACCCGTGTATGCATTATTCTTATATGAATATTCTCATAGAGTCAGAATTCACATAGATGATGTCAGCATTATGAACTCATGTTCTGTAATGGGGTCTACATTGTGCTTAAAATTATCTCTAGTAATGCCTTGCTTGGAATTCTTTAAAACTTCTCTTATCTGTGACATTTAATGCAAAGGAAAACACATCTCATGGTTCCAATATAATTTTTAGATTTTGTGTTGTTTCTACAGTCAGTATTATATAATAGTAGCCATCACTTTGCCACTTTCTAAATGGCAAAAACCAAAACCAAAAACCAAACCCATAGAAAAATGGGATTAAAGTTCAGCATGACTGAATAAATTTTGACATGAAAAAGAATTTCTTGCCAACAACTTACTGAAGTAGGTTACAGGACTCTAGGACTCCCAGAATCTTGCAAAACACAAGCTAAAAAAATAAAGTTTTTAATCAAGGTAAGCAAAATCAATGCATTACTTTTAAGTTAATGTATTTCAACATAATTTGTTGATAGTGACAGAAATGGACATAAAAGCCATTTGATGGTATTTTTGAACTATATAGAATTTGTACATTTTCTGAGATTAGCTGTAGTACATATGAACCTTTGCAAAAGTTCTTAGCTTGTGATCACATATCCTTATTTTTCTTGTCATGTTCATGAAAACATATAAGGGTAGGTACTATGATTATAGTTCCTGATATTACAAAGGAGAAACCTGGGCATGATACCATTCAGTGAGTAACTCAAGTTTGCATGGTTAATTTTATGAGGCAAGGCTTCACCTACAGCTCTGCCCCCAAACCTATTTTTCACCTGTGTTCTTTGCTGCGTCTTGAAGAAATGTCACAGAGCCTTTTGAGGCTATAATATCGGTGGTTATTTCTAAGAACAGTAGATGATATGTACATGGGGTGAGAGGCATGGCAACCCCAGCCACTGACTATCATATTAAGTTCCTCCATAGGCCAGAATCATTTTGCAATAGTTTCTGAACTGATTTTCCCAATTTCAGCCAGACTGACCTTCTTATAGCAAGAAGGTTAGAATAGCCATTTAGACATGGGTGTTTTCTAGAAAGATGAGATTACTTCTTAAATTGATTGTTCCAGCAAATAAGGGCTTTCAAGTGGCTCTAAGGCATACCTCTGAGCACTGTTCATCAAGACATAGCAACGTCACTCCTGGGCCTTTATCTGAAGCACTGTTCAAATGTACAAATCCCCAGCCTGGCTGCCTAGGAAGCTGGGCACTGGGGATCCACACTTGCAAAAAGGTCTCCATCTGGTTCTCTTATTCTGGTATGTGGAAACCCCAGTACCCAACATGACATTCAACCCTGGCTGTGTTAGAGTCACCAGGGAAGTTCTCAAAAGCAATATTATCTTTATCTTCCCCTCTGGATATTTTTATCTGTCATAATATGAGGATATCAGACATTAAAAAAACTTATCAACAAATTCCAGCATGCAGCTTAATGTGAGAATTCTTGCTTTAAAAAGAGTGACTCAGTGCATGCTCACACCACACAGCTGTGCTGGAGGCTGGAGAAATTTCTGTCTATTGAGATTTAATTTGTTGTAGATTTTGGTGTGGTAGGGTGCCTTAGTGACATGGCAGAAGACAAGTCCCCTTTTACAGTCTTGTGAGTAGCTTCCTCTCATTGTATCAATGTACCTTGTAGACATTGTATTCCACCTCTGCTGGGATGTCATTTCAAAGTGGTATGCATGGATTTAGGAAGGGGCCTTCCGATTTAAAATAGTAATAATGTTATAATTATATTGACTTAAGTATCCCAAAATTTTGTTGCAAAATATTTTGTATTAATATAAAATTGAAGGAGATTTAAATGTCTGTAATGATGAACATTTACTAATTTCCTGTTACATGCATAGTTAGAAAAGTTTTTTCCCTCCAATTTTGTATGATGTCTCTTTATTCTGTTATTTCCTTTGCTCTAAAACCTTTTTTGATACCATGCAATCCCATTTGTCCTTTTTAGAAAGTCCCTGACTTTTCTGTATGTTGAAGTGTTTCCCTGTGTTTTTCTCCTAGCACTTTTGAAGTTTTACAGCCTTTCTTCTACTAAGGATCCAAGCTCTTTTCTTCTTCTTCTTCTTCTTCTTCTTCTTCTTCTTCTTCTTCTTCTTCTTCTTCTTCTTCTTCTTCTTCTTCTTCTCCCTCCCTCCCCTTCCTCCTCCACCTTCTCTTCCTGTTTCTCCTCCTCTACACACTCTCCTCCTTTTTAACTAGGCTTGTCAGTCTTTCATGATTAATCTGACCATCTGTCTTCAGCCACAGCCATATGACAGCTGTGTTTCAGATATCTTCACTAAAATGTTAGATACCCTCCCTTTCCTTCAATTTCTGGGTTTCCAGCCTGGATGAGTTCCACTGTCCAGTTCCTTTCAGAAAGGTTCTAAAGCAAAGGATATCACAAAGTAGATAGAGGAGGATTCTGAGGCCACCAGGTTTTTTCTCACTTTCTCTTCGATCAAACACTATATAAAATTTCCATTTTCAATTTCTCACTCAACTCTTCTCTGAGCACAGTGAATCAACCTCATGTCACCTTGGAGATGTGACTTGCCCATTGCTGTTATGGATGTTTTCCTCACAGCGTTGGCCTTGTTTGTACTCATGTAATTTATTCTATTGGATTACTACCATCTCCTGCCTGACCACTCATTTTCTCTGCATGCAACCATTTTCCCTGTGGCCAGAATAAGCTTCCTAAAAACACTTTGTTTTCTTCCATTGCTCAATAATCTAAAATTGTTTTCTAATACTTCCCAAAACAATGTAGATTGTTTTTCCTGCTTTTCTCTCCCTCTTATTACCTTCTTCTCCTGTCCTTTCTTTCTTCTTATCTGACATCCTTCTTGATTTTTTTCTAAATCAGGTTCTCTCAGCCCAGAATGACCTCAAACTGTGTCCCTACCCTCTTAATTTCAGGGATTACTTGCATGCATCACCTCACATAGTTCCAAATTCTCTCTCACCAGGCTGGCATCCATAGTCATTGTCTTATTCTCCTTTTAGATTAGCATTCATATAAAACTTGATTGCTTAAACAAAAACTTCTTTGTTCTCCTTTCCCACAACCCCTTTTGAAAATCTGGAATGCTTCTTTCTCCTCTTAACTTGGAACATTTGATCTGTATTTAAATGTGTAGTACAAATATCACTATTTTGTACATGTAAAATAATTATTTTATTTTACATCTATAAATGTTTTGTCCATACATGTTTCTGTGTATCACATGTGTTGCCTAGTCCATAGTTGAGAGAAGCCAGTATCAGATCCTCTGGAACTGGAGTTACAGATGATTGTGGGCCACCAGGTGAGGGCTGGAAATCAAACTTGGGTCCTCTGGAAGAGCAGCCAGTGCTCTTAACTGCAGAATCATCGCCCCAGCCCCTTTGTACATTGTTTATACTCCATAAGAAAAGTGTCTTTCTCCTTTGAACACAATTCATTCTCTGTACCTCCTGTCCAGCTACTGGCCATTTTATACAAAAGAAGAAGACTTTCCAAAATTTTGACATTGTGATGTTGTCCTTCATAAAATATGTCCTGTCACATTCACGGGTCAGGCCACCCTTTGGACACACCTGCTAGCTATTAGCTATTTGACTTGTCCTATTTTTTCCCTTACAAATCTGATATTTTCTGGAAACATAGTTAAATAGGTCATACTTTTGTAGCCCTATCAGTATCTAGCAGAATGCATAGTATTCACAAAAATAGATACTCATATTGAGTCCTACTGTCTGTTTTTCTTGAGATTAAGAAAGGACTCAGCAGGGAGAGGTGGAGGCGAGGCTGTGCTTACATCAGAAGGATTTCTCCTCTTGAAATTAATTGGCCTATCTGGGGATCAAATCTTTGCCTTCATTAGCCTCATGCTCTGATAAGCTGAGCTGCTCCATGAGGTTTCTGTGATTAAACCTGCTTTGAGTGTGTTAGTATTGCCTGAGACTGGCAACTTCTGAATCTCTTTTGTGTTGTTATATAACAATTCTCTGGGCAAAAGTAATTGCTTCCTTTGCCTGAGAAGGTCATGGTTTTCATAGCAGATAAGACTATGTGCCTAGTAAATAAACTGACTAGACACAACTTAGTTCCCAGGAAGTGGTCTCACACCTATTCTGTCCCCATTGTTGAGGAATGAGGATTTGCTGAACATAGCAATGGCCTAGCTCCTGTTTGGTAGAATTCAGAATAACTACTCTGAGCAATGAGCCAACATCCTCTGGTTTCTCATTTTTCCATAAGTAGGTATTCTTTTGAAAGAAAAGAGTCTGCATCTCATCTCTCATCCAACCTCCTGGGTCCCCTCTTTTGTGTTTATATGTTTGGTCAGATGTGCTGAAAATTCTTCAAAGCTTCTGTCTGTGTATGTGATGGGAAGACTGCAGCAGAAGGGGCATACAATAACTTCTGATCCTCTAACATAAGAGGCATTCTAGGTTCTACCTTTGCCTTCTTGGAAGACTTCCATACCATATGAAAACTCAAATGAAAGACTGCTAAAGGAGTGAGTCCCAGGTGTCACAGCTATTGCAGCCATCTTCGTCAAGGCATGTAAATGAGCTCTCTCTAAGGCATCTAGCTCTAGCCTAGCCAGTAACTCACCCAACCATGTGAGTGAGCCAGGTACAGCAGCTTAGTTCATAGCAACATAAGGCATGACAGAACATCATTCAGCCATAGGTAATTGGGGACAGAGAGATGGCTCAGGAGGTAAAGTACCAGCTCCCAATGCTGGTAACCTGAGTTCTATCCCCAGGACCCATGTGGTGTAATAAGAGAACCAACTGCTATGGGTTATCCTTTGGCCTCCACATGCACACCATGGCATACAGGTTCTCCACCCCCCACGTGGGCATAAACACACCCCCCCCCACACACACACAAATAAATAAATATTTTAAAGGAGTATATAAACATGACTGGCTGGCAAATCGTGTTTCAAGTCTTTTTAACCAGAATCCCTAAACTCGAATATGGTCACAAGTGGATTTCCCATATGCCATATGGAAAGTAACATAATAACACCTGAGATAAGCCCAAATGAATCCATTATAGTGAAGTATTGGGCCTCTTTTGTTTCAGTTTCCTAATTTGAAAATTTAGGTTAATGGGCCAAATGCAATTTAAGATTTGTTTGTTCTATCTTCCGTGTAATTCCAATTCACTCTTGTTCAGATGAATTCTTTAGAAAGCTTGGAATTCATGATTCTAATTTTCTCTGTCCTTTACCTGAATTGATCTGGCCAGTTTATTCCTTGAGTGTCCTAAATATATAATAAACAGAAAGTGGAGGACTAGAGAAATGGCTCCTCAATAAATAGTCCTTGCAAAACATGGGCCTAGAATACATATGAAATGTTTGTGTGCTTGCAATCCCAACAGTGAAAGGTGGAAACAGGGGTACCCTAGGGTTTACTAGCTAACTAGCCTACCCTGTTAAGCTCCAGGGATGTGGGAAACCCTGTGAGACATCTCCTAGGAATGATATATAATGCTGTCCACTGGTTTCCACATGTACATATGTGTATACTATCCACACAGATAGGTAAGCCTGGACATCCAAAAGCATACACACACACACACACACACACACACACACACACACACACACACACACACACACAGAGTGATACAAATTGTAATAAGTGAGAACTCCCCATGTGCAGGGGAGAGATTTGGCATTCCATATGCTTTTGCTGTGAAAGTCCTATTCCTTTTCCACAAGGATGGGCTGTGCCATCCAACATGTGCCTAAACTGCTAAAGTTATAGAAGATAGGAAGCTGGTTTGGTGAGGACAGTGAATTATGTGGGGGTCTGTGTGCTCTCAGGATTGGTAGGTATACAGATTAGTGTGCACACTTGCTGAGTCCCAGTCCCATGGCTCTGGGAAGGCTGGTGGCATGTGGTCACAACAAAGTAGATTTCATTTAGGCAGGTGTGCCTTTGCTGGTGGGATATCCATATAGAGGGTTTGGGGTTGTTCTGTGTTATATTTCTGCGTCTGAAAAATCATGTATATCTTTCCTTAGTTCTTATAGGCTTAATGTATTGTTTAGTTTTCATTCTGTGACCTTAGTAATATGTCAATCAAATCACACAGTGGGGAAATGACTTAGACTGCCAAGAGTTACTGAACACAATTTCATTTGCAAAGAAACTCCATTGAGAATCAATTGTGGCAAATAAAGATGCCCAGAGTTGTGCAGTTAGGGGTCCATTAGAAACCATATAGCAAGGAAAGTAGGATTCAGAGAACAAAGGGATACACTTAAAGTCACAAAACTAGTTGATTTTTCATTAAATTCACAAATCATCTCTATATTATCACATACTATTGCAAGTCAAAAAAAAAAAAAACACCTAGTTTGCTTCATAATCATGGCCTATTCACCTGAAATGCCAGTATCTGTGTGTGTGTGTGTGTGTGTGTGTGTGTGTATTTAGAAAGAGAGAGAGACAGGGAGTGACAGAGACAGAGAAGAGAGGAGAGAGTGGTGGAAGAGAGAGAAACAAGAGAGAAGCAGGAGGGAGAGAGAGAAAGAGGAGAGAGGAGAGAGGCTGATTAGCCTGCCTGCCACATGGAAAGAGTGGAGATTGTGAGCCATAGTTGCTGTGCTGTGCTGACCTCTCAGTGCTTCTAAAGTCCCCAGTGTTTGCAGCACAGTTCTTACAGTGTCCTCAGTCAGGTTAGCACCTTAGAGGAAGGTGCAGTGTCTCTTTTGTGTTTCCTGCCCTGTCCTTCAGGAACAGTGAGGAGAAGAACATGGCATTCGTACTAGAGGCTAACACACACACACACACACACACACACACACACACACACACACACACACACACACACACTTGTAGATTGATTAAAGACACTATAATATTGCAGTCTTAGTGTTTTCAGCATTGACAATTCCCTGTTAAATATGCTAGTATGATCTCTACTTAATACTCCCACAAATTTTGAAGGATAAAATTAGAATATTCACATTGTCATCTCTTTCATTACATATTAAAGACATATATGCTATTTCTATTATGCTTAACATAATTGTATTACTAACGTGTGTGTGTGTGTGTGTGTGTGTGTGTGTGTGTGTGTGTGCGCGCGCGCGCGCGCGCGCGCGCGTGAACATGTACATGTGAGCTTGTGGAGGCTGGCAGTCAATGTCTAGTATCTTTCTTCCTTTATGGTTTAAGAATCTCTCTGAACCAGAAGCACATCAATTCTGGCCTCTTAAATGAGCTGCAGTCATCTGCCTGTCTCAGCCCCCTCCACTAGGGTTATACTCGCGGGTCACCACCCGGGGCCTTGTTACATGAGTTTTGGGGATCCCAACTCAGGTCCCAGTGCTTCTGCAGCAGGTACTCTAGCAACTGAGTTATCTCCCTGACTCTACTCCTGCCTTTTTAATGTGGGTTCCTAGCTAACACCTTGGGCATTAGTGATTCCAAGTACAGGAAGTCTCTAAAGAGGGATTATAAAGTTTAATATCTGACTGATGGTGTGGGGAGACATCATCCTATGCATTTCTCAGAAAGTGTGTTTATGACTCAATAGGCTTCTTGTCAGCAAAAGCTTCCATGCACAACTGAGGCCATGCCTGTTTGATAAGCTGCCCCTTGCAGGAGGTCACATCTACCAATACACAAAGGCACTTGGGAAACTGTTGTTTACTATTAGTTCTCAATGATAAATTCTGATAACACTGGGGTTTTAAAAAAGAGGAAGTTTACACTTTCAGAGGCGTCTTATCAATAACAAATAAACAGAGGGGAATGAATGTTTGTTTTGTTTTCTTCTTTGTATCTTCCTTTGATTTCTGTTTGTTGTGTGCCATTATTCCCCAAAAGGGGCTTAAGTCTCATCTCATTTAATTAGGACACAAACTGTTCTCGTTATTAGGGCAGGCAAGGAGGCCCTGCGTGCAAACATGCCTGCCACAAGCTCCATAGCCTGAGTTCAATCCCTAGGACCTTCATGGTCGGAGGAGAGAACCAACTCCCATAATTTGTCCTCTGACCTTCACATGTGGGTCATGGCACAGAATCCCCATATGTATATACATACATACATGAAGAAAATGTTAAGGAAATAGGTTTGTTCAGTTCTTTTTTTTTTTTTTTTTTTTTTTTTAGTTCTAGTTAGGGAACAAGCTTATTTCAAGTCCCTTCTCCCTCTCCCTCCCCTCACCCCCAACCCTCCTCCCCCACCCCCAGTCTACCCCCCACCCCATCCACCCACCACTCCCCAGGCAGGGTAGGGCCCTCAACTGGGGCTCTGCAAAGTCCACCAAGTCTTCCTATGCTGGTCCTGGGCCCTTCCCATGTATCCAGGGCCAGAGTGTAACCCTTCACATGGGATGGGCTCTCAAAGTCCCTTCTTGCACCAGGGAAAAATACTAATCCACCACCAGAGGCTCCCTGGAGTGCAGAGGCCTCCTTATTGACATCCATGTTCAGGGGTCTGGATCAGTCTTGTACTGGCCTCCAGGACAACATCTGGGGTCAATGTGCTCTCCCTTGTTCAGGTCAACTGTTCCTGTGGGTTTCTCCAACCTGGTACAGACCCCTTCAATCTTCATTCCTCCCTCTCTTCAACTAAATTCCCGATTTAGGCTCAGTGTATATCTGTGGATGTCTGTCTCTGCTTCCTTCAGCCACTGGGTGAGGGCTCTAGCATGGCATAAAGAGAAGTCATCAATCTCATTTTAGGGGAAGGGCTTTTGGGTTATCCTTTCCACCATTGCCTGGATTGTCAAATCATGTCATCCTTGTAGGTCTCTGGAGATCTCCCTAGTTCCAGATCTCTTCTCGGGCCTATAGCAGCTCCCTCTGATATGGTATCTCTCATCCTGCTCTCTTTCCTCTATTCTTCCCCCAACTCAATGTTTCTGCCCCTCCATTTCCTCTCCTCTTCTCCTCTTCTCTTGCTCTTATTGTAGCAGCTCCTTCCCCCCCCTACCCTCTTGCCCCCAATTAGTTTGGGAGTTCATGCCACTTCCATTCCTGGGGACCATTTATCCCTTAGAGTCCTTCATGTTTCCTAGTTTCTTTGGTGAAGAGCATTATAGACTGGTAATCCTTTGCTCTATGTCTAAAATTCATATATCAGTGAGTACATACCATGTTTGTCTTTTTGTGACTGGGTTACCTCACTCAGGATGGTTTCCTCTAGTTCCATCCATTTGCCTGCGAATTTCAAGATTCCATTGCTTTTTTCTGCTGAGTAGTACTCCATTGTATAGATGTGCCACATTTTCTCAATCCATTCTTCAGTAGAGGGGCATCTAGGTTGCTTCCAGGTTCTGGCTATTACAAACAATGCTGCTATGAACATGGTTGAACATATGTCCTTGTTGTATGTACATGCCCTATTTGGGTATATACCCAAGAGAGGAATGGCTGGATCTTGAGGTAGACTGATTCCCATTTTTCTGAGCAACCACCATACTGATTTCCAGAGTGGTCTTACAAGTTCACACTCCCACCAGCAATGGAGGAGTGTTCCTTTTTCTCCACATCCTCTCCAGCATAGATTGTCATTGGTATTTTTTATTTTAGCCATTCTGACAGGCGTGAGGTGGTATCTCAGAGTTGTTTTGAGTTGCATTTCTCTGATGGCCAATGATTTTGAGCACTTTCTTAAGTGTCTTTCAGCCATTTCAGATTCCTCTGTTGAGAATTCTCTATTTAGTTCTGCACCCCACTTTTTAATTTCATTGTTTGGTGTTTTGGTGGCTAGCTTCTTGAGCTCCTTATATATTTTGGAAATCAGTCCTCTGTCAGATGTGGGATTGGTGAAGATCTTTTCCCATTCTGTGGGTGGTTGTTTTATCCTACTGACTGTTTCCTTTGCCTTGCAGAAGCTTCTCAGTTTCAGGAGGTCCCATTTATTAATTGCAGACCTCAGTGTCTGTGCTACTGGTGTAATGTTCAGGAAGTGGTCGCCTGTGCCAATTTGTTCAAGGGTAGTTCCCACTTTCTCTTCTAGAAGATTCAGTGTGGCTGGATTTATGCTAAGATCTTTGATCCATTTGCACTTAAGTTTTGTGCATGGTGACAGGTATGGATCTATCTGCAATTTTCTGCATGTCCGAATCCAATTGTACCAGCACCATTTGTTGAAGATGCTATCTTTTTTCCATTGTATAGATTTAGCACCTTTGTCAAAAATAAGGTATCCATAGGTGCGTGGGTCAATATCAGGGTTTTCAATTCGATTCCATTGGTCTATCAGTCTATTTTTGTGCCAATACCAAGCTGTTTTCAGAACTATGGCTCTATAGTAGAGCTTGAAGTCGGGGATGGTGATGCCTCCAGAAGATCCTTTATTGTAAAGAGTTGTTTTGGCTATCCTGGGCTTTTTATTTTTCCATATAAAGTTGAGTATTGTTCTTTCAATGTCTGTGAAAAACTGTTGGGATTTTGATGGGGATTGCATTGAATCTGTAGATTGCTTTTGGCAGGATTGCCATTTTTACTATGTTAATTCTACCTATCCAAGAGCATGGGAGATCTTTCCATTTTCTGGTATCTTCTTTAATTTCTTTCTTTAAAGTCTCAAAGTTCTTATTGTACAGATCTTTCACTTTTTTGGTTAGTGTTACCCCAAGATATTTTATGTTGCTTGTGGATATTGTGAAAGGTGATGTTTCCCTGATTTCTTTCTCATTGGATTTATCATCTGTATATAGTAGGGCTACTGATTTTTTTGAGTTAATTTTGTATCCTGCTACCTTGCTGAAGGTGTTTATCAGCCGTAGGAGTAGAGTTTTTCGGGTCACTAATGTAGACTATCATGTCGTCTGCAAATAGTGAAAGTTTTACTTCATCCTTTCCAATTTGTATCCCTTTGATCCCCTTTTCTTGTCTTATTGCTATAGCCAGAACTTCAAGTACAATATTGAAGAGATATGGAGAGAGTGGACAGCCTTGTCTTGTTCCTGATTTTAGAGGAAACGCTTTGAGTTTCTCTCCATTTACTTTGATGTTGGCTATTGGTTTGGTGTATATTTCGTTGGTCATGTTTAGATATGTTCCTGTTATTCCTGTTCTCTCCAAGATCTTTATCATGAAGGGATGTTGGATTTTGTCTAACGCTTTTTCAGCATCTAGTGAGATGATCATGTGGTTTTTCTTTTTCAGTTTGTTTATATAGTGGATTACATTGAAGGGTTTTCGTATGTTGAACCATCCTTGCATCCCTGGGATGAAACCTACTTGATCATGGTGGATGATTTTTCTGATATGTTCTTGGATTCGGTTGGCCAATATTTTATTGAGTATTTTAGCATCGATGTTCATGAGGGATATCGGTCTGTAGTTCTCTTTCTTAGTCATATCTTTGTGTGGCTTGGGTATCAAAGTGATTGTAGCCTCATAGAAAGTTTGGCAATATCCCATCTGCTTCTATTGTGCGGAACAGTTTGAGGAGTACTGCAATTAGCTCTTGTTTGAATTTCTGGCAGAATTCTGCAGTGAAGCCATCTGGCCCTGGGCTTTTTTTGGTTGGGAGGCTTTTGATTACTGCTTCTATCACATTAGGGGTTATAGGTCAATTTAAACTGTTTATCTGATCTTGATTTAATTTTGGTAAGTGATATTTATCCAGAAAGCTGTCCATTTCCTTTAGATTTTCCAATTTTTTGGAATACAGGTTTTCAAAGTATGACCTAAAGATTCTCTGGATTTCCTCAGTGTCCGTTGTTATATGCCCCCTTTTTATTTCTGATTTTGTTAATTAGCATGTTCTCTCTCTGCCTTTTGGTTAGTTTGGCTGGAGGTTTGTCTATCTTATTGATCTTCTCAAAGAACCAACTCTTTGTTTCATTGATTCTTTGTACTGTTTTCATAGTTTCTACTTTGTTGATTTCAGCTCTCAGGTTGATTATTTCCTGGCGTCTACTCCTCCTTGGTGTGTTTGCTTCTTCTCGCTCTAAAGCTTTCAGGTGTTCTGTCAATTCTCTAATGTGACTTTCCTCCAGTTTCTTCATGTGAGCACTTAGTGCTATGAACTTCCCTCTTAGCACTGCTTTCAGGGTGTCCCATAAGTTCGGGTATGTTGTGTCTACATTCTCATTAAATTCTAGGAAGTCTTTAATTTCTTTTTTTATTTCTTCCTCAACCCAGGAATGGTGCAATTGGGAGTTATTCATTTTCCACACAAATGTAGGTTTTCTGCAATTCGTATTGCTGTTGAATTCTAGCTTTAATGCATGGTAGTCTGATAAGATACAGGGGGTTATTTCAATACCTTTTGTAACTGTGGAGGTTTGCTTTGCTGCCAACTATGTGGTCAATTTTTGAGAAGGTTCCATGTGGCGCTGAGAAGAAGGTATATTCTTTTGTGTTTGGATGGAATGTTCTATAGATATCTGTTAAACCCAGTGTGTCATAACTTCTGTCAGATCCCTTCTTTGTTAAGTTTCTGTCTAGTGGTTCTGTCCAATGGTGTAAGGGGGGTGTTGAAGTCTCCTACTATAAGTGTGTGTGGTTTTATGTGTGGTTTGAGCTTTAGTAATGTTTCTTTTACAAATGTGGGTGCTTTCGTATTTGGGGCATAGAT
Source organism: Cricetulus griseus (assembly GCF_003668045.3). Lineage (NCBI taxonomy): Eukaryota > Metazoa > Chordata > Mammalia > Rodentia > Cricetidae > Cricetulus > Cricetulus griseus. The sequence goes on from NC_048596.1 coordinate 157,548,488, forward strand.
GTTCAGGATTGAGACTTCATCTTGATGGATTTTTCCTGTGATGAGTATGAAATGCCCTTCTTCATCTCTTTTGATTGCTTTCAGTTTAAAGTCTAATTTGTTAGATATTAGGATTGCTACCCCAGCTTGTTTCTTGAGCCCATTTGATTGGAAAATTTTTTCCCATCCTTTTACTCTGAGGTATTGCCTGTCTTTGAAGTTGAGGTGTGTTTCTTGTAAACAGCAGAAGGATGGATTCTGTCTTCGTATCCATTCTGTTAGCCTATATCTTTTTATGGGTAAGTTAAGACCATTGACATTTAGGGATATTAATGTCCATTGTTCATTGGTACTTCTTTGTTTTGGATTTATTGTTGGTGTTATCATTGCGTGTGGATTTTGCTCTCCTGTTTCTTTTTGTAAAATTAGATTATCTATTGCCAGTGTTTTTGTGAGTGTAGTTATGTTCGTTGATTTGGAGTTTTCCTTCCAGAGCCTTCTGTAGTGCTGGATTTGTGGATATGTATTGTTTAAATCTGTTTTTGTCGTGGAATATCTTGTTTTCTCCATCTATAGTGATTGAAAGTTTTGCTGGGTACAGTAGTCTGGGTTGACATCCATGCTCCCTTAGTGCTTGTATGGTATCTATCCAAGACCTTCTGGCTTTCAGAGTTTCCATTGAGAAGTCGGGTGTGATTCTGATTGGTTTGCCTTTATATGTTACTTGGCCTTTTTCCTTTGCTGCTCTTAATATTTTCTCTTTATTCTGTAGATTTGGTGTTTTGATTATTATGTGTCTGGGGGACTTCTTTTTGTGGTCCAGTCTGTTTGGTGTCCTGTAAGCTTCTTGTACTTTCATAGGCATATCCTTCTGTAGGTTGGGGAAGTTTTCTTCTATGATTTTGTTGAATATGTTTTCTGTACCTTTGAGCAGTGTTTCTTCACCTTCTTCTACACCTATTATTCTTAGGTTTGGCCTTTTTACGGTGTCCCATATTTCCTGGATATTTTGTGTTAGGGTTTTGTTGGACTTGAGGTTCTCTTTGGTGGATGAATGTATATCCTCTAGCGAGTCTTCAGTGGCTGAGATTCTCTCTTCCATCTCTTGAATCCTGTTGGATACACTTACATCTTTAGTTCCTGATCGTTTATCTAGCCTTTCCATTTCCAGCATGGCCTCATTCTGTGTTTTCTTTATTGTGTCTATTTTAGCTTTCATGCTTTGAACTGTTTCAAGAACATCCTTCACTTGTTTGGATGTTTTTTCTTGGCTTTCTTTAGACTCTTTAAGAGATTTGTTTATTTCTTGAATTTTTTGGTTTGTCTTTTCCTCCAATTCGTTTAATTTTTTGTTTGCTTTTCCTTCTATTTCTTTAAGGGATTTTCTTGTTTCCTCTTTAAAGGTCTCAATCAACTTGCTGAGATAATTTTTGAGGTCCATCTCATCTTCATGCTCTGTGTTGGGCTTTTCAGATCTTGCTGGAGTGGAGTCCCTAGATTCTGGTGGTGTCATATTGGTCTTTCTGTTGTTGAGTGAAATCTTATTCTGTCTTCTCCCCATATCTTCTTTTAGTGGGTGCAGGTGGGGTCTCTCTATCTCCTCTTGTGATCCAGTGGTGTGTGGGGGCCAGGAATTCAATGACCACAACTCTGGATGATCTTGACGCTCCTGGTAGTCTCCTCACTAGTTACTAGTTCCTCGGTCGTTTGGCGGAATGGAAGAGTGGGGTGCTAGCAGACTCGGGGTCCAGTGAGCTCCTCCCTGCCTGGGCGTGTCTGGCCCAAGCCTGCAGGCGCAGGCGGGGGGGGGGTGGGGGGGCAGGGTGTATGCTGTTTTGGCCTGGAGTCGGGAGCGGGCAGAGACTCACTCACCTAGTTCCTGGTCAGTCAGCGGCGGAATGGAAGAGTCGTTTGTTCAGTTCTTGGTGAGTCATCAACATATGGTTGGGGAAAACTAATAGTATGGTATAGAGTACATATGTAAATATATGCACATATAAGATTTTAAAATGAAGATTTCTATTCATAGCATACAGAACATATCTTAACATATTTATACAACATACACAAAACAAATATATTGCAACTTTGTTTTTTTCCTGTTTCAGTTCTGATATTGGGGAAGCAGATAAAGAGTTGACACCTCTGTCTTCACTTTCCTTTGTTGTCTTCAGTTCACCAGTTGTGAGGAGGTCACTGGGGAAGTATTTGTGACACTTGATTAGGCTTTGGCTGGTGTCTCCCATTGTGCTGTGCAGGAATTCCTGTGATTTATTGGCACACGAAGCAGCCTTTAGAAGCATAGCCACTGAATAGACAAGAAGAAAGGGAAGTACATTACTTGGCCAACCAGAGTAAGGAAGCCCCTGTTGGAAAACTGTACTGACTTCCTGTCAGGAAATAGATGCTACTTATAATTTCACCAGTCACATCCATGACCTGTGTGCCTGTTTAAGAGCACCTGGCCATACACAAATGGGAGACAACAGCCATTTCACTGGACACTGCTGTCCCGGTTTTAAAGGAGATAATGAGTACTTAGGCTGGTTGGGACATTTTCAACAAGTTCATGTTTTGTGTGGCATCACTGCTTTAATGACATACAACTAAACCTATTTTCAAGAATGATTGCAAAAGGAGAATTATGATGTGAAAATTAGCTTTGGGTTTGCATAAAACGGAAGATATGCTTTAAATATGCATACAGGTTTTGATTAATAGTGTGAGTATACAAGTACTGTGTTCACTTTATTAGCACAGGCAATTTCTGCCGGAACTTACTCTCTGAAGTTTGGATGCTGAGTTCAAGTCCCAGAGTTCTTCCTACCCACCAAGTTGTTAGCAATGTGTGACCTTTGTGAAGCATAGACAGTGGCGCTTACCCTAACTGTCTCAGAGAGTTATCAAACAATCCACACAGCCTATTTGAACACAGCATTTAAGGGATCATTTGTTACACCGGAAGATTTTGGGACTCTGGAAAGTGTCAAAAGAGCCCTCTAAAATTGTCCCAAATGTGCCCATGGCTGGAGGCAGCTTCCTCCCCTAGGGCTCTAGGGAGCCAACAGGAAACACAGGAATTATCAACACTTGGACTTTGGAAGGAAATGACTGGTGGAGTTGAAGTTAAGTGGCATCTGAGGAGGGCAGTAACCCTGGCTGAGAGCAAGTACTCCTCAGAGGGAGCAGGGCAGGCTCCTGGAGGCCCCAGAAGGTTTGCAATAGTGCTATAATGCTGGGAATATTGCCAGGTTCCACCAGCCCTGGGGAAAGGACAGCCAGTGGGCACTTAAGAGAGAGAGAGAGAGAGAGAGAGAGAGAGAGAGAGAGAGAGAGAGAGAGAGAATCATTCTATCATCATAGGAAGTTCCCTTTCAGGAAAGACTGAGGGAGAACCAGCTGGGACAGTAGAAAGAGGACCCGGGGAGTCTCAGGCCTTGGTTTACAAAGCTGATACAAGGAACCTGGACTTGAGATTAGCCTGAGAAAGTCTACAAAATGCTTTGCAACAAGAAATACAAATTTAATTTTGCAAAATCAAAGCAGAATTTTTTAAGTATTAACATTCTGGCTCTTTTACATCTCACAAAATAAGTGGAATAGATATTCTTAAATGACTCAACATTATCAGATACATTCCCAGTAGCAGGGTACTTAACCAATGTTTACACCATATGAGGTCTTCTTCTGGTTGAGACTCAATGGCTTATAAGTAGCATGAGTACTCTGCTATCATAAAGTAAGGTTAAAATCATCAATGGGTAATGAAATAAACCTGGGTAAGACAGAATGTGCTAATTCTAGTTGCATCCATAATGGTGATGTGTAAGAGAAACTGGTTTAGGTTTTAGATCCTTATTTGTTTTGCCAAGGAAAATAGCTAGAAGGAAAGTCATACATCTTGTGTTTTATCTTTAAATTGTCCTCTGCAAATTGCAGTTGAAACATGGATAGCCTTTATTGTTCAGGGGATATGACAACAAAGAATCTGCTCTTATTTTGTCTTCGTTGAGAAAGAACAGGGCCTGTGTGCTTGGAATGAAATCACGGGCCGTATATGTAGCTGTGAAGAGAATGCAGGATGGAGATGTGTATTTTCCACACTGGAAGCTCTATCCAGCCATGTCCCTCAGCATTGCAAGCTCCAGGCAGTTTTCCCTGTGTGACTCATTGCATCTGAGAGCTCAGAGAACACATTCAGTGTGGTGATGATGTTCCAAGTCCTACAGTAGAACCACTTTCAGAACAAATCCATTATCTGTGGTTGTTTGCTTTTGCTTTCATCTCTGTCTTACTTAAAAGGAATTGGCAGATTCACATGATGATGATGGTTTTCATTTCAAAGCCTACCTGTTGTAAATAGATTCCAGGAAAATCTGAAAATATTTATGCATAAAGTTTTCATTTTGCATGCTTTTACACAGTAACTGGAAACAACAGGACAGGGTGGGGCTTGGAGCTTAGCCTCAGGGCAGGGCCACTGCCTCTCTCCAGGGAGGCCCTGGGTCTGATCCTCAGCACCACAAGCAAAAATAAAACTAACATGGAAGGAATCTGTGATCCCTTGATTCCTTTGGAAGCAGAAAGAACCTCAAGATGTAACATTTCTGGAAAACCATTCTTAACACTAAATTAATAGGGTGCTTCCTATATTTTTCCCTTTCCATAACTTTTGTTGCTATACAAGGAATCTCTATCAGATATTTTTGGAAACTATTGATGCTGCAAAGGAGCCCACGCTTTGAGTTTTTAGAGAAACTTTTTCTTTTCTTTTTTTTTTTTTTTTTTGTCTCCACAAGAGACAGAGAAACTGTTTGCTGAGACTCTGGCTGTCTAAACCATGAGGTCATTCTGAGCAGTTTGTTAACAGTTTCTGACCTCCCAGAGAGGTTCATATGGTGCTAGGTTATTGTGAAAAAGTAGATCTGGATTACTAACAATCTTGCTTGCAAAGAGAGTGGCACAGACTGCAAAAATAGTACCCCTTTTAGGTTAGATTTCTTTTTCCTCTGATTTGGGAAATGATTCTACAGTGTCCCTTTCATTTCATGTGCCAGTCATTCTTACTCTCTGGGGTTTGCTTCGTGGAGAATGTCTGTCTTTAGCAATGCCGGTTTCTGTCTGAATAAAGCTATGTAACTGATAATTGACTCTGGGTTCATTTATTTAAACACAGATTGTAAATAAGTGGCTATCACCATGACGATCTTGGCTACTGGACAGAGTATGCAGCAAAAACTAATAAACAGACAAATGTAGTAGGAGTCTGGCAGAGAAACAACAAATCTTTGTTGCCCAGAGGACGGAGTTGTAAAAACCCTAGAAAACTCACAGCTGTTCCCCTCCCTGGCTCTGGCAAGGCTGGGCACTAAAAACCAGTTTCTTCGGCAGCACTTCAGCTTGTTGTATCCAGCAGACTGTGACAGCTTTCGTGAAAGCCACTGTGAGCACCAACAGAGTGCCTCTGCCCGGGAAGAGGTACTGAGTGAGGATTTTGCCAGTTTGTGGCACAATGCAGCTTTGCTCTGGTGCCCTGTGATAGCTTTAGAGGGAACTGCTCTTCCTATAGACTCCTTACCAGGGCTGGTTGAGGCAGTCACTGCCCTGAATTGGACCAGTTCTGCTCTGCAAACCGAAAGTACTTGATTTAGCCCATCAGCAAACTCCTGCTCAGAAAGACTAGTTCATTCAAGATCTACATTTGTGGCTCACTTGGACAGGGCCCTGGCCCAATGGGAAAATGTTTTCTCTAATGCCCAAGACTCTGGCTTTGAACCCAACTGGCAAAGGAAGTACGAAGGAGAAAGCCATTCAAAAGGCCTTCCTTCCACGTGCTGATTTCCAGCTTGTCCTTGATAGATCATTCAAAGCTGGCAAAGGGTGTGAGTCTGATTTTAATTCCTAAGTGACTAGTAATTTATCTGGTGAAGTAAAATATTCCAGAAATGAAATGGTTTTCTTCAGTGAGACCTGATGTTGGTTCAGCTGAATGCTGAATGCCTTGAGTTCATTAAGTTGGCAAATATTGCCACTTTTTTTTTTTACCTTCTGCCAGGTAAAAAATAGTGAAATGATGAACTTAGGGGTTGATGAATGCACAGGTTATCTGGTAATCTCTTGAGAAAGCAGGGGTAGGGTTCATGTCAACCCACCACTGTTTGATGAGCAAATGCTTCAAGACGGAAGGACATCACTCTCAACATAGAGCTAAGAGTATCTTTGTTCTTCATAGTCTTTTGTAGTCATGTGATTATGTCTTGTTTCATAATTACATGGCAGCATTTGGAGTTAAGTTATTGTTGCATTCTAGTATGCTTCTTTTTTTTGAAGGAGGAAGAAATAGGCAAAGAATTTCTTGCTTTATTGTTTGATGACAGACAGCAGAGTTGGGGCATGCTGTGACCATGACACTCAATAGCAGTATCTCTTATGTCATCATCTGTCAGACTCTCACTGTGGTCACTTGCACTTGCACATGTCAAGAAACAATTGCTTAGAGTAGCATTCTTCCCTATTAGACCCACAGGACTCTAGCTGTTCTGCTGCCCCTCACATGCCAGTAGCCATGGGGCCCACAAAGCCACTACTCCCCAGAGCTTCTCAATGTGTAGTCTACAGTCAAAAGCATCAATGAACTACATTCGGCCCCTCCACTATTCACAGGTGACACATGTCTGCAGAGTGGGATGTTCACACTAAGTGTGTGTCACTTGGCCACATGTAGGCTGACCTTGGTCAGCATGTTTACTTTTTTAAAAAAATGTTTTATTAATTTATTTTTTATTCAGATCCCAGTTCCCCCTCCCTCCTCTCCTCCCACTCCCTCCACTACCACTCCCCACATCCCATCTGTTCCTCAGAGAGGGTAAGGCCTCCCCTAGGAAGTCTACTAAGTCTGTCCCATCATTTCATTGAGGCAGGACCAAGGCGCCTCTCAACCCCCAACACCCCTGTATCTAGGCTGAACAAGGTATTGCTCCATATAGAATGGGCTCCACTCAGTCAGTTTAGTGCATTAGTGTTAGATCTTGGACCCACTGCCAGTGGCCTCATATATTGTCCCAGCTGCACCACTATCACCTATATTAAGGGGGTCTAGTTCAGTCTTATGCAGGTTCCCTATTTGTCAGACCTGAGTCAGTGATCTCTCACTAACTCAGGTCAGCTGATTCTGTTTCCCCATCATGGTCTTGACTCCTTTGTTCCTATTATCGATCTCCCCTCACTTTGATTATACTCCAGGATCTTGGTCCCTTGGCTATCTGTGGATTTCTGCATCTATTTCTGGAAGGGGATTCAAGCTTCTCTGGGGTTATGGATTGTAGGCTGGGTATCTTCTGCTTTATGTCTGGTATTCACTTATGAGTGAGCAATGCTATATTTGTCTTTCTGGTTTTGGGTTAGTTGTGTCCATTTGCCTGCAAATTTTAGGATGCTATCGTTTTTTTACAACTGAGTGATAGACTCTTGTGTAAATATACCACATTTTCTTTATCCATTCTTCAGTTGAGGGGCATCTAGGTTGTTTCCAAGACCTGGCTATTATGAGTAATGTTGCTATGAACATAGCTGAGCAGTACTAGTATGCTTCTTCTAATCATAGTTCTCTGTTGCTTCCATGTTAAACTAAGGAATGAAATCACAGACTTCCTCCTGGGTTAATTTGCCCAATAGTAAGTCCAAGGTTGAGTTCTCTGTTTCATCCCCTATGCTTTCTGACCTATCTGTAGTCTATGTTTTTCTGATCTGAATGTGTTCCTTCCTATTCCCTATCAGTGTGTGTCCCAAAGAAAAACTTTGTTGGACATTGTAAAAAATATCACATGAAAAAGTCATGAGGGATGCTTTATAAAAAGCTTTAACAGGGTGTTTTCTTAACTCTTTTTAAACAAGAAATTAAATTATTTACTTCAACTGACCCCAAGGAACTCACCACTGCAAAAATACTGTTACCAAGCAATATCCCATTTCCAGCATTTATGGTAGATATTTGTTGTATAAGGTCTCTTTCACCCTGTTTGCTGTTTTCTGCAAATTATTGCCAACACACACACACACACACACACACACACACACACACACACACACACACGAAGGCACGCACTGGCTTGCACATGCACACACACTGCTTTGGGTCAAGGGCCTAGAAGAGTACTTAATTTACAATTAAAACTAGACATTAGCTTAGTTTATGAAAGCTGATTACCTAGGGGAATCTAAGGCAAGTAAAGTTGGTTGTTCCATTGTTCTCTTAATAGCAGGTTAAAGAAAGAAAGAAGTACCAAGTGGAATAGCAGTCTTAAGTCTCAAGTGTTTTCAAGATATATTATTAACTCTGGCTGTGAGGTCCAGCCAAAGTTCCAGTCTCTTAAAATCCAGGAGATGCTTTTGTGAAAATTTATATCACATTGCCTTTTATTTCCTTCAAAGTATTAATAAATTATTGTGACTTGAAATGAGACTATTGAATCTCAAGCTGAGACCTGGAACCCAATTTCCCCTCCCCCTTCTGCAAGATAATCCCATTTTTATGAACCACCCTTGTTAGGAATAGAGCTGAATCTAGTAGAAAATGTTCACCTGCTATAGCCTTCCCAGGTCTCATAACATAGCACCCTATATTTCTTTCACAGTCATCTATATCTACGATACCAGCAAGGTGTCACAAATCTCCTTGCAGATTTTATTTGCTTGGATATTGTCATTATTGGATCATTTTAATAATGTTTTATTGAATTTTACTTCGTTTCTTTTTGAGTTTCTCAAGTTGACAGGTAAATGAAAATAATGGTATCTTTGTTAATGTATAGAACAGTAAGAAAGTTCATTTTATTAGACACCTCCCTACCCCAGGCAGATGCTCAAGAAGATATTTAATTGATCTTTATTTTGTGTCAGACAGATTTCTGCCACTGTGACAAAACACCACCTTAAAAGGAGAAAAAGTTTTCTTTGACTCCTGTCTTCATAGAATTTAGTCCATGGTGAATTGGTTCAGTGGCTTCTTGGCCTATTGTGATAGACATGTCAAGGTTGAGGGAATGCCAGAGCACACTTGTGCAGCTCATGGTGGCTAGGAGACAGAAAGCTAATGACATCATAATCTTGTTTCAGAGTACTACCTCTGTGACCTGGGATTTAGCAGCTGGTCACCCTGGAAGGTTAGAACAGAGCCAAGGGCATGGGTCTTTGGAGAACAGTGCATATTCAAAATATATCAACTGTGATGTAGAATTTTGCTCCATAATGATAATGCTTTAGGGTTTTCCTTGGAGCAGTGGCCAGATAATAATAATGTTTTGAGTGTATGTAGTACTTTTATCTGAAAACTGAAATCATACATGTTCTGATTCTTTGCAACTTTCAGATTCCTATATAAGCGGAAAATTGAAGAATTTTCATTCTGAAAGTCAGGAACATAGTATATATTCAATGTTTATTTATTGACTATTAAATTTCAGTTTTAAATGATGTCAATTTTATATAGCACCATTTTACTTGCTTGAGAGAAAAGAAGCCATCATTTACCATAGAAGTTTGTAATGGAATGACATTCGTGTGATGGAGTCAGATGAAGAGAAACATCATGACTCTGCCTCTTTTTATCAGGTTGAAGATTAATTGGTCAACAAGGAACTTTCAGACTAGGATTTAGTTTGTAGATAGTTTGTTTCAATATTTCTATAAGGGTGGACTGAACTTCATGTTCACAAAGTGAATTGGAAAATTAAAGCAATTGCAGATTTCCAAGTAAGCTTGGCATCTAATGAAATCCAGATGAGCTGTGAAATTGAACCTGGTCATTGAGAGAAAAAATGGCTCCAGATGCCCTTCCCTGAGTCATTTCAAATTCAGAGGACTTAGATTTATAGAACTTGTTTTCCTCTTGAATTCTCCTGATTCAGCACTGAAGCTACACAATATTATCACTTTTTGACTTAGAATGTGGGCTCTGATTCAAGCCAAATAGTGATCTAGGTGGAAGAAGCTTTGACTTGATAGTACTCTAATTTGTTTTACTGTTTCTGAGTTGCTAGAGCAGAAATTTTATTTAGGAAAATATATTTTAACAGTTCCAAAATCTGCCTTTTAACGTTTTGAAAAGAAAACCCCTCATTCTTCCCTCTTCCTGGCTTGAATTGACAGTTGCTATAATTTTTCACCCATATGAAATTTCTCACCTCCTGTTTATTTGGCTTTTAGTTTGTTTTGTGAGGGTAATTTTTTTAACTCCTTTCCCACCTCGTTGGTATACCACTTTTTTGCAGTCTCACTTCAGCCTCGATTGTTTTGTGGCATTTTGGATTTGAAAATACATTGCATTTTGATTCTATCTGTATTCTCTCTCATTCCCACATAGCTCCTTAAATTCTGGAGTAACAAAAGGCAAGAGTCAAAACGATGGAACGTGAAATGAAACCAAGCTAATGATCAGTCTGGTTCAGAGAAGCTGATGTGGGTTTAATAATTAAGGTGCCTGCAGGGCAGATTCTCCTGGAAGGGAATTGGAAGGCACTGTTGATTCCTAGTTCATAAACTTCTAGGTCACAGAGACCGTGTCTATGTAAATTAATTGCCCAGATCAGCACATAGTTTGACACTAATGATATGCAGTGAGTTAGAGCTCCTTTTCCTGTTGTTGTGACTATGTTTTCATGACTTTCTGAGAAAGATAGATAGTTGTTTGCCTGTGTTGGTAAACTGAGGAGGGCAGTTGTGTTGAAAGTTTGTGTGAATTACCACAATCCCATAATGAAAAATCAGAGACCATGGAGTCACAGTCCAGAGGTTAACTTGTTAAGTGAGTTGTACACTATAGAAAGGGAGCTTTGGGGGATTGTAGGGACACCTACAGTTATTGTTCCTAATGCCAATGTAGCATAAAACATATTTCTTTGATAATTCTAGTTCTTTTAGTGTTTTTAAAGTAGTTAAAATGTTGGTTACTATTCTGTTGGGAATCTAAATTAATTGGTTACCTATCTTTGCTGAGATTCTGAATTTGTGTGTGTGCATCTGCATGCCCTGTGTGTGTGTTTGTGTGTCTCATAGTCATTTGTTTCCCATTCCTGATCTGGCTGGGACTGGTAGCTGCTTAAGAAATCTTTGTGGAAGAATGGAGCCTCTGATTGTTATTCTTGTGCTTGTTATCCTTTAGCTCAAGAGAAGGACTATTTTGTAAAGTACAAATAAAATCAATGTATAATCATTATTAGAAAAGATAGGTGAAGTCTGTCCACTACTAAACGGTGATATCATGAAAGTGCAAAAGTGCCATTGCTAATAAAAGCTGCTAAATTCAGTTTATGAATTAGCAGCAGTCACATCCAATGGGCTAAGGGCCAGAAATCCTATATTAATATTAATGACAATACTATGTTGTATTTACATAACATCTTACTATTTTCAAGGTACACTCACACTGTAGTGCTTCTGAGTCTCCCCTCCCTCAGGAAAAAGAATGAAAGATATTATTCCTTGCTGTTTGTAGAGACAAAGGGTCAAAACATTAAATAGTGTGACCAAATTTATAAGCAGTTAGTGACTTAGCCATCAAGAGCAGCAAATTGTTGAACTTTGTTAGTATTTCACTTGATAAGAAGGTATATAAATCAGAGTATAGGGTAGATAAAAATTGGCATAAAAGGCATTTTGGGTGACTTGGAGTTTTTGGTCATTTTTTTTCTGTCAGACCAGCCAGCAGCTCTGCCTGTAGAATTAATTATTAAAAACACAGGCAAAACTCCAGTTTCCAAGTTTTATGAAAGGCCAATTTATATTAATGTGATTTATTATAAACTTTCAAGATTATTTTAAAATAGCTTTCAGAGATGTGGGGATTTATGTGAACTAAGAAGCAAAGGGAATTCTGATTATCCATTAGATAAATGTTTTGTTCCTGGCTCTTCCTCCATCTCTAGAATATCAGTATCTTTGTCAGCATAAAATAGGATGGTCTAAAAAGTCTAGCCAGTTATTGAGATCCCTGTGGACTTCACCAGGCAGCATACCACTTCAAGTGTTCTTGTTCATCTGGTTGTACTGCCAAGTGTCCTCTTGGTTTCAGAATGATAAACCAGGACCGTGGGATAGTTTCACATCAGCACTGATGCTGTTAATATTCAAATGTCCTCTCATGTGTCTGCACTGAAAGTGTATCAACGAAATCCTTCATGTTCTTAGTGATAATTCTGATAACAGAACTGAGGCATGGGTGACGCTTTACAGAGTTAGATGAAAATATTCTGACTTGTATGTGGCATACTTTAAGACACCAGCCGTTCTTTGTTTTGCATTTTCTCCACTAGTAAACAGGATTTTACAAAATTTTGATGATTGGCATTCACTTATAAAAATGTTTTGTAGAATCTTATGAATGAGGCCACTATTTATTCTAGCTTTAAAAAAAAATCCACATAAGTAACATTCCATAAACATTCCTTTCCATATTTGTACTTGCTTTTTATCATTAATTAAAATGATCTGAAATCAAAATGAGAGTAATAAGTAAAGCTCACTTTCAGAGATTCAGGCTGAAAGCAAGTCAGTCCTGATGGAGGGTTATTGAGGATTTCTCTATTCTAAATAGATGAAATCTATTTTGAATTTTTTATCTGTTACAAAATTGCTTTTCTTATCAAAATTTTTCTATAATTTTAATTTACCCTCTTGTACTAATATGGAACAATTCCTACATTTTGGCCGAAGAGGCAATTATGTCCCAAGCATGGCTTGAGTTATTCTAAGTATAAAATAGATTTCTTTTCCATCATACAGTTACTAAGAGAAACTGTGCCTAGGAGGCTGGAGAATGTGGCAAGGATGGAGAATAGACTAGCAAGGACAAGGGAACATGCCTTGAGGCAATTTCCCCTGGTTTTCAATTTTGTTTTAGATTGTTTGAAAAGTCAAATATAGTGCAATTAAGTTTGTCAAGTCCTTGGTTAATCAGTATTCTTCTTGATTTCATTGTCACTATTAACCTTATTTGAGTTCACATCTTCCTAAGACAATTATATTTACTCTTCTAAAATGTAATTATCTCACAACGTTGCAGTAGAGATGATTGGGCTTCTTCCCAGAATCAGGTCCTAGAGTGTATGTGGTCAAATCACTAAGGCACTTAGCGCGCACAACTAATCTAGGAAATTCAAACATTTTTAATTTATATGTGAAGGAACTGAGGATATAGAAATGCATAAAAACTCAAATTTACTAGCTTACCACCTCACATATTCACTGTTTCCTAGTTACTCTGGTCTAGATTTGTCCTCATTGAGTTCTGCCCATGGTCTCAGAGGCTAGAGTCAAACTATTGAACACATGTTCTTGTATTGGAACTCAGCTACACAAGAACCTCTTTTGCTTTCATTTTTGGGGGTCAGTCCTGTTACAGGCAGAACTTTGAGTCCTTTGGCTGCATAAGAACCCTAACTTTTGATACCTTTACACTTGAGGTCATTAAAGATGTTGGAAGCTACTTGCAGTTTCTTGCAATGGGAACCTCTCCAAGTCTGTAAAGGCAGCCTTTAGGCCAATTATGCTAATTCAGAATCAAAGGATCTATAAAGATGATACCCATCACATTTTCTATATATTAAGACCACTAATATAGCCATTGCCCATTCTTTGTCATTTCCTAGTTTAGAAGCAAGACGAAAGTCTTGTTCTCACTCAAGACAAAGAAATAACGTTCATCAAGGATATTGAGGATTTTAGAAGCTTATGTGATATAGGGATCATAAGAGATCTGGTCTACCTTTGACACTAAATGAATTAATCATAGCCACAGATATCAGATTACAGCTAAATCTCACTGAATTAAATGTGCTTGCAAGTTGTAATTTGGAAACAAAATACTCCTTATTGGCTCATGTGTTCAGATAGTTGGTCCCCTGCTGGTAACACCTCTTTGGAAAGCTGAAGAAGCTTATAGAATCAGGCCTTTCTGGAGGAAATAGGTGCCTGAGGGACAGACCTTGAGGTTTTATAGTACAACAACCCTTTTATTCTCTTTCTTTGCTTCAGGGATGCTGATGCAAAGTGAACAACTGCCCCCCCCAACTTAAACTGCCATGCCTTCTACCATTCATGGGCTGCATCCCTCAAGTTGTAAACCAGAACAAACCTGTTCCCACTTATATTGCTTTCGTGTCACCCATCAATGAGAAAGGCAACATATAATACATTACCCACTGTATTTTCCCTTCTCCAAGGAACACAAGTGAATCCACTATAACTATAGAAGGCTATTATCTGTTCATACCCTGATAGACTTTAAAAAATATAATGTCAGTGATAAAACTTACATACTTGAACATTTTCAACCTAAATTATCCTCTGAAACAAAGTATGTATGTTTTGTATCACATCTTATGCTTAAAAATATAAACACGAGGTTGAGTTTGGGCATCTGCTAGCATTAACATAAAAAGACCCACTTTTGCTTTTCTATAACGTGTTAAATAGTAGCAAAAGAGCAGCCAAGGTAGCTTTTCCAACAAATAAGTATACTGAAATGCTCATTATTTTTTCCATAGGGAATGGGTTCCAAAAGCCAGCTCATGTACTTGGGATAGGTCCTGGAACCTGCCAGGGTTCCCCACAAAAGATCAAGCTACATAACTGTCATCCACATTTAGAGGGTCTAGTTCAGTCCCATGCAGGTTCCCCAGGTGTCAGTCCATAGTCCATGAGCTCCCTCTAGCTCAGGTCAGCTATCTGTGGTTTTCCCCATTGTGCTCTTGACCCCCTTCTTCATATGATCTCTCCTCCCTCTCTTCAACTGAACTCCAGGAGCTCAGCCTAGTGCTTGGCTATGCATCACTATATCTGCTTCTGTCAGTTACTGGCTGTAGGTTCTATGATGACAATTAAGGTAGTCACTAATCTAATTAAAGGGGAGTACCCATTCAGTCACCCTATCCACTATTGCTAGGAATCTTGGCTGGGGTGATTCTTGTGAATTCTTGAGAATTTCTCTAGCACCAGGTTTCTTCCTAACCCCATAATGGCTTCCTCTGTCAGGATATCTCTTTCATTGCTCCTCTTCTCTGTCTCTAGCCAACTCAGTCATCTCAAGCCCTCACATTTCCATCCCCTATCCCCTCCCTTCTACCCCCTCCCAGTTTACCCAGGAGATATTAACATTTTTCCCTTCCTGGGACCTCCATGTGTGTCCCTCTTAGGGTCCCCCTTTTTATCTAGCTTCTCTGCAGTTATGGATGGAGTCTGGTTATCATTTGCTTTACATCTAGTATCCACTTATAAGTGAGTACATATTGTGTTTGTCTTTCTGGGTCTGGATTACCTCAATCAGGATGTTTTTCTCTACTTCCATTCATTTGCCTGGAAATTTCAAGATAAGATTGTTTCTACTGAGAAATAATCCATTGTGTAAATGTACCACATTTTCGTATCCATTCTTCAATTGAAGGGCATTTGGTTGTTTCTAGGTTCTGGCTATTACAAATGATGCTGCTATGAACATAGTTGATGTATCATTATTCATGTAGCCTGACTGTGCATCATTTGGGTGTATGCCCAAAAGTGGTATTGCTGGGTCTTGAGGTAGATTGATTCCCAATTTTCTGAGTAAGGGCCATAATGGTTTCCAAAGTGGCTATAAATTTTGTACTCTCACCAGCAATGGAAAAGTGTTCCCCTTACTCCATATCCTCTCCAGCATAAGCTGTCATTAGTGTTTTGATCTTAGCCATTCCGATAGGTGTAAAATGGTATCTCAGAGTCCTTTTGATTTGCATTTCCCTGGTGGCTAAGGATGTTGAGCAATTCCTTAAATGATTTTTGGCCACTTGAGTTTCTTCTGTTAAGAATTTTCTGTTTAGATCTATAACCCATTTTTAAATTGGAGTTTTTGATATTTTGGTGTCTAGTTTATTGAGTTCTTTATGTATTTTGGATATCAGCCCTCTGTCAGAAGTGGTGTTGGTGAAGATATTTTCCCATTCTGTAGACTGCCATTCTGTCTTATATACTGTATCCTTTGCCTTGCCGAAGATTCTCAGTTTCAGGAGGTCCCATTTATTAATTGTTGCTTTCAATGTCTGTACTACTGGTGTTATATTCAGGAAGTAGTCTCCTGTGCCCATGCATTCAAAGCTACTTCCTACTTTCTCTTCTATCAGGTTCAGTGTAACTGGATTTATGTTGAGGTCTTTGATCTACTTGGACCTTTTAGGTCATTTTCTTTTCATCATCTATGTTGGGAGGCTCAGGTCTAACTGTTGTAAAACCACCAGACTCTGGTGTTGCCTTATTGCTCTTTATGTGCATGCTGATAGATATGGATCTGTTTGCATTCCTCTACTTGTTGACATCCAGTTATGCCTGCACCATTTGTTGAAGATACTTTTTTTTTTCCATTGTACAATTTTTGCTTCTTCATCAAAAAATCAGGTATTAATAGGTATGTGGAATTCTTCTCCTTCTTCTATCCCTATTATTCTTAGGTTTGGTCTTTTCATGGTGTGCCAGATTTCCTGAATGTTTTGTGTTAAGAATTTGTTAGATTTAACATTTTCTTTGACAGATGAATCTATTTCCCCTATTTATCTTCAATTCCTGAGATTTTCTCTTCTATTTTTTGCATTCTGTTGTTTATCCTTGCATCTATAGTTCCTTTTAGTTAGTTTACCCAACTTTTCCATTTCCAGAATTCCCTTGGTTTGTATTTTCTTTATTGCCTCTATTTGAGTTTTCAAGTTGTAGGCTCCTTTCCCTCACTTGATCTTTTTGTCTTGGCTTTCTTTAAGGGATTTATTGATTTCCATGTTTTCTTTGTCTTTTCTTCCATTTCTTTAAGGGAATTTTCCATTTCCTGTTTAAAGGTCTCTATCATCTTCATAAAGTTATTTTTAGGTCATTTTCTTCTTCATCATCTATGATGGGAGGCTCAGGTCTAACTGTTGTAAAACCACCAGACTCTGGTGTTGCCTTATTGCTCTTTATGTTGTTGAATATATTCTTATACTGCCATCAACATGTCTCTTTCTTCAATTGGTGCAGATGGAGCCTGTGGCTCTAGGGGTTGCTCTTTCTCCTATTGTTGCAGGTGGTCATTCTTCCTCCAGGTTTAGGTAGCTGATGCAGTGGGGGAATGGTTGGGTGAGGGTGGGGAGGATGCTGCTGCCTGGTCCCTGGGCTGGGGTAGATGGGTTGAAGCACAGGATGTACCCCTGTGCTAGGCTAGGGCCTAATGAGCAAGCTGTGCAGTCAGGAGCTCAGATACTCACATCTTCCTTCAGGTGTAGGTGGGTTGTGTGGCTGCTAAATATTCACTATTAAGTGCAGTAAAATTCCTGGTGCTTTTCTATTAAAAGTGTGACTTAATTTTTACCACTGAAATCATCAGTGAATAGTTGTGGTATATGTTCTGGGATGTGGTTTAAGTTCTTAGGGTGCAGTGTTCAAGCTGTGAAGGTTTAATCATCTGGTCCTGTCTCAGAAGCAAGACTAACATAGCAGAAGAACTGTGTGAGTTTTAATCCAGTGTCACTAGGTGGCCTATTCTGAAAAAAGGTTTTATGTCTTTGTGGTTTTGTGTCTATGTTTTGGAGGCCTTCTGATCACAGCTATTTATCCATATGATCTGCTACTTACAGAGCAGCAGGAAGCCTGAGGTTCATCACCACTGTCAGCTAAAGGGAGAAGCCATAATGCACTGGTGGTGGGGGTGGGGATGGTGGGTGGGCCATCGTTTCCCCATTGTGTCTTCCATCAGCAGCAATAATGGTGCATTGGGGAGCAAGGGGATCCCAGGCTAAGCATTCCTCATCTGTCATAGCACAGCTAGGCCAATATTTCTGTAGAGAACACAGTGGGAGAGCAGCCACAGCTCCTCCCCTGTTCAGATACCCTACATATTTCCAACTGGTAATTTCAGTTAACAGACTCTATCTATTGAAGTGCTTTCCCTGTAGTGTTAAATGCATCTTAGTGTGGAGACATTTCTCTTTGTGGTCCATAAACTATGAAACTTGTCTGTAAGAAAACCATGCCCTATCTGAGAAATAGTATTTTCTGATAGCATCCTGACAGACATTTATTCACATTCCAATAATAATTGTTCTTTTCAGGTTTAATAACTGCCTTCCAGTTAGTTTCTTGTGAGCTATTAAATAGGGGGCATTTTAATTTTTAGTACTCAAAGCTTCAGAAAATAAGAGAGTGATAGAATGTGGAGTATGAAATCAATGAATAAGCATCAAAAGTATCTGGCATGTCATTTTTGGACAAAGGGAAGAAAGAAAAAATAGTAAGGGAAAATTTGAGAATTCAGTTCATAGCTAGGATTCGTTGGCTCACAAATAAAGTATATTACAGTGATGTCTCATTTTAGCTTTGAAGTGTGGTAGAGCCTATTGATGAGTTAACAAGAGGACCCAAGGGACTGTAAAGAGACAGTGCTTTCCATACTCTACAGCATGAAATCCAGCTGTCAGTCAACACCTGAAGTCTGCAACCCAGTCCTGGTAGAGAGCATCTGTCTTCCAGAGAGACAGATAAGCTTGTGTTCAATGTTTCACACATCTCCAAAGCCCCACATAGCAAGTTTGTGCCTTAATCATTGTCTGAGCTCCTCAAAAAGGAAAACATGTGCTTCATCCATGACCCTGAGAAAGACTCTTTCATGGTAGTGTGCATTAACACTTTGTTTTGCTTCTCCTTTTCCACACAACATGTCTATTAAGTCTGTACCAGTCATAGTCCAAAAAGGAAACAGATGGCTCTTGCAAATGAGAATAGTTTCAGGAGGGTTTCCTTGCAAAGGGAATTTGCAATGAGGAAGCTCAGAGCAGTGCAGTAACATGGCTTGATAATTGCAGAGCCCTTAGTACTCCTGGATCTGAAGGAAAGAGTTCCCAGGAAACAGAGACAGAAATGAGGAGAGAGTGTCAGTTTGGACAAGCCATGCAGCCAGTCAGAAGCCCCCTAGCAGGAAGGAAGACAGGACATCCTGAATCTTAAGCTCAAGCTCTATCCCCTCCACCTCTGCCCCCTTGCTCTGTTCTCCAGTCAGGGTCCTTACTGGCCAAACACCAAGAAAGGTGGAACACAAGAAACTCCTCTGATAGAGTCCAGGCCTCCTCCTCCATGAACCAATGTCAGGATAGAGAAGGGCAAGCCACAGGTCTAGAGAGGAAAGTGGAAGATTGGGTCTACTGACCACTACTTCCAGGATTTGGGAATTAGAGCCTGGAAGTGTGAGTTCTTTGTGCTAGGTATTTGGTATTTATGAAGAACCTTGGGTTGTTGAATTTGAACGCTAGGAAAAAAAATCCAACTCAGTCATTGGCTAGGTCTGAATGCCAGGGTGAACAGTGAGACTTCCATTGAGACTTCTAAACATGAGCTACTTTATTTTCTTTGTGAGTTGCCTTTAATTGCAAACTGCTAGAGAAATTGGAAGGCTAGTCTCTCATGTGGCATTTAATCAAATGGATTTAGAAAACTAATTTGTTACATGTTGGTTAAGACTTCGGTGGTGAGGTTTTATGGAAGGGAAACTTTCAGACACATGAAGGATTAGAAAGCATTTGCAAAGACAATTCTAGGCTGACAAGGCTTAAACAACATGTGTCAGGACGGCTAGGCCACTACTAGGTCAGAGAATCCAGGGGAATGATACTGGATATATTTTCAAGAAGCGATCATTTGTTTTGCTTTATGATAATGTTGTGAAACACAAATTTCTGGGTCAGATGGAAAGGGCACCCACCCCAAAGAGTCAAAAACAGGAATGAGGAAAGCCTCTACAACAAATATGTTACAAAGGACAAAGAGCCATTTTAAATAACACACATACAAGTCCTTTGTAAATGAGCATAAGCAAGTCAATTGCAGGAGAAAAAAAGAGTGGGATACTTAAACCTACACATTACAAAAGGGAAATCTCAAATGCCAAATAAGCACGTGGCAGCCAGCCTGTGAAAGCTGTAGTGAGAGTCAATTGCCCACCCACTTCTGACAACAAAAAAATTCTCACCATTTCCAGAATAGATCAAGACCTGAAACTTTCTCATGACTGGGGTTCATGGAGGAAGTCAATGTGATAAGCCATTCCTGTCCAGTTGCAGGGGTGATGGCTGGAGATGTGCAGCGGTTACTGCTTTGATTCTATGCATTAGAATGTAATTTATATATGGTCATCAGAACCTTGCAAAAGAATTTCATAACAGCAGGTTATTTTTTATTGCAACCCAATCAATACAATGAAATGAACCAAATATCCACTGAGAATAATAGGGATGGAACCCGGTATATGTAGAGTCACAGAAAAAAAATTAACATTGGGTAATGAAAACAAACTTAGCAGTAAGGAACAATGTGAAAACTTTCAAAAAATGTATGAACAATTCACTCATAAGTGGATATTTGTTGTAAAGCAAAGGATAGCCAGACTATAATCCATAGCTCCAGAGAAGTTAGATTAAAAAGTAGGACCCAAGAGGGACACATGGATCACCCTGGGAAGAGAAATTAGATGGTATCTACAGGGCAAACTGGGGGTGAGGGGGCTGGTAAGGAAGAAGGGAGAGGAGATGAGCACAGCAGGGAATGAGATGACCAACATGGGATGGGCAACGAAAGAGATGTCTTAATAGAGAGAGCCACTATGGGCTTAGGGATAAACCTGGTGCAAGGGCAACTCCCAAGAATCTACAAAGAGGACCCCAGCTAAGACTCCAAGCAATAGTAGAGAAGATTCCTGAACTTTCCTATCCCTGTAACCAGATTGATGAATACTCCAACTATAATCGTAGGGCTCTCATCTAGTAATTGATGGAACCAAACCCAGAGAGCCACAACTAAGAACCAGGCCAAACTCCAAGAATCTAGTCCAAGAGAGGGAGGAGGGAATATATGAGCAAGGGAGGTCAAGATCATGATGGAGAATTTTACAGAAAAAGCTGAACCAAGCTCCTGGAAACTCATGGACTCTGGACCTACAACTGTGGAAACTCTAGAGGACAGAACTAGGCCCTCCATATGTGGGAGACAGTTGTGAGGCTTGGGCTAGCTGAGGGTCCCTTGGCAGTAGGACCACAATACAAACCTGGTACATGAGCTAGCTTGTTGGAGCCTACTCTCCATGGTGAGATGTCATGCTCAGTGCCTGGTCCTGACCCAAACTATTGTGCCAGACTATGTTGACTTCTCATGGGAGCACTTACCCATGAGGAGGAGTGGACTAGGGATGGGCTAGGGGTGAGGTGTGGGAGTGCAAAGATGCTAGTGGGTAAGCAGAGGGGTGGGAAGGAGAATTGTGGTTGGGATGTAAAATGAAATCAAAATATAAAAAATATTTATTAAAAAATAAATAAAAAAGAAGAGAAAAAGAAACAAAGCACAAAAAGATATATGAACAAAAGAATATATACAGTATTTATGTGGTTTTTGCTAGGCATAAAAGTAAGCAGGAAACACCAACACTATAACCTCTGGCACATTCTTTTAAGAAAAAAGAAAGGAAAACCATGCACAGAATATGATTGTCTCTGTGGCAGAGGCAGAGGTCATGTGGGGAAAAGGTTCAGAGAGGCTGCTGGCCAAACTGCATTATTTTTCCCCAGATAGAAGTTTCACTATATTGATAAGTTAGGTATAGTCATTAAACTGCATCTAAGCAATTATGCAGTTTTCTGACCCATAAATATATATCAAATACTTTAAAAAGTCAATTGAGTCCCCCTGTTGTTCACAGTCTGTAGTTTCACTATTAATTCTTCTTATCTTTGAAGGGTTTTAGTGGTATTGTTTTTATATCACAGATTTCCTTTTAGTACTTGAAAATTTAGAACATTAGATACTTAACAGGATGGCTGAATAAAGGGTCAGTATCCAGTCATCTTGCAGCAGTGCTTCTGGTATATGGAGAGCAGCTGAGCTGAATGGAAACAGTGGATTCTGAGGTGTAAAACCTACAGCTACTGTTAATGACTAACCTCCAAAGAGCATGCTTCTTGGCAGAATGGTGAAGTCAGCCCACGGTGGGCTTGCAGGAAGGTTCAGTGGGTAAAGGGAGTAACAAGACTGATGGCTTGAGTTCAATGACCAGAACTTATGGAGACTATGTGAAGACAGAAGGAGAAAACCAGCTCTACAAATCTATCCATTAGACACAAGCACACAACAGGAACATACATACACACATACATGCACACATATAGACACACACAGACAAACATATACACACATACACAAAAACATATATTCTCACATACCACACACACATACACACACAGGCACACACAAACATATACGCACATACACAAAACATTCATTCATAATACACATCTTGCAAGCATACAAACACATGCACAAAACAGACATGCATACACAGACACACACACACACACACACACACACACACACACACACACACACACACACACAAGCATGTAGTAGCAGAAGTTAGGGAAAGAAAGCATCCTTTGCTGCATGCAAATGTTAGGTAGCTGTTCACTAGATTCTTTTCTGACTTAATAAAGATAATAGGAGTCATGAGGATGTTCCCATGGAAATGGTCAAATTCCTTTCCTTTTATAACTTCTCCTGCTGCTTTGGGAATTTGCAGATCCTCAGAAAGACTTATTCTCTCCTGCATTCTTTCCCAGGAAGCTGCCTGAATTGTAAACACCATTCTTTGGAGGTATTACAAGGCAAAATTTTAACCCACCATCAGCTTGTGTTTGTTAAATGTATAGTAACTCCTTAAATTGCTTGTATTCAGTAAAGATATATAATTAAGAAAGTGAGAAAGCATTATATAGAGAGGAAAAAATATTTGTTGTGTGTATAACAGGGAGTTAATGGGCTAAATATGTAAGAATATGTAAAAGAAAACACATAAGTTAATAGCACAAGCTAAACACAACAAGCAATCTAATCTAAAATTGGACAAAAGGTGCTGGCAAGATGGCTCAGAGGGTAAGAGAATTTGGCTAACAGAGTTGAGTACCCAGGGCTCATAAGGTAGAGAGAACTGACTCCCACAAATAGTTCTCTGACCTTCACTGAAGTTTTCACATGTGTGAACACACATGCACATGAACTCATGTGTGTGTGTGTGTGTGTGTGTGTGTGTGTGTGTGTGTATGTGTGTGTGTCTGTGCATGCATGCACGCGCGCACACACACACACACACACACACGGAAAGAAATAAAGTTTATCTATTTAAGATAAGGATTCAGGCTGGCTGCAGAAGGAACAGGTGCTCAGCTTCACTAGTTCTAAAAGAGTGTACACGTGTACCAGAGGACAGATCTCTTTATACTTGCAAGAGTGTTTATCATCATAAAGACAAGAGTTAACAAATGTAGGTGAAGATTCTGGGAAGAAACACAGTCACACCACTGCTGGGAGGAATATAATTGATACATTGTGGAAAGCAAAATGGGAATTCTTCAAAATATTACAGATAGAATTTCCAAGTGACCCAGTGATTCTACTTCACAGCACACACTGGAGAATATAGTTCCAATGTTTCAATAGGTATCTGCACTCTCTTATTCACCATAGCACAAGACACAATAGTCAAGATATGGAATGAATCTGTGTAAAAAAAATTAAATTGTTATATATACACACACATTATATATAATGAACATTTAAAAAAATTATATATATATATATATATATATATATATATGGAGAGAGGGGGGGTGTTTCATTCTCTAACAAATAAGCTTGCTTGGAGATCAGAGTGCAGAGCTAGCCACTAGTTAACCATAGAGGCCACGCAGTGGTGGCACACACCTTTAATCTCAGCACTTGGAATCTCTTGCCTTTGATTCCAGTACTTGAGAGGCACTTGACTTTAGTCCCAGCACTAGGGAGGAGGAAAGCAAAGCCCAATCCTGTGAGGATTGGGCAAAGAGAGGAACATAACTCAGGCAGATACAGGAGTTCACCCCTTTTGTAGGCTGAGGAGTTGTCGAGGTAAGAAATGGCTGTGGCTTGTCCCTTTGTCTCCCTGATCTTTCAGCATTTACCCCTATATCTGACTCAGTGTCTTTATTGCTAAGACCAATTAGGATTTGTATTACATATTATGTACACACACACACACACACACACACACACACACACACACACACACACACGCGCGTCAGAGGAAAAATGGATGATCTCACTCATCACTGTGCAGTCTAACATCAAATTCATAGGAGCAGACAGAAGAATTAGAAGAGGGGTCATTGCAGGGAGGGGAGGGAAAGATGGGGGTCAAAGGCACCAAAGTCCAGTGATAAGAATGCTGTGAGGATCTTGAGTGTAGTGTCCTAACTATAACTAACGATTCCAGACTGTATATTTGAACTTATTAGGAGTGCAGATCTCAGGTGTCCATGAAGAAATCTATCTGGTAGGTGACAACAAGGTTAATTAGCTTGTCATCATCATTTCACAATCTGTGCATACCCAAACATCATGTTGTACATAGTAAGTGTATTCAGTCTGTATTGTCATGTGTGCATCAATGAAGCTGAGGTAAATACAGAAGATCAATGCTGTAAATACAGTATGTATAAACATAAATCAAAACAACCAGAGGAAAACATGTTACCAGTAAGAAACACAAGATGATGCAACCAAGTTCTCCAGTTGACTTTTATGGTGTTTAAGTCATAGTGTGATGGAGCACCATAAATATCTTAAACGTCCATCTTAACTAAATATTCTGTTGCTTTTCCATGTTTCTGACTTCCACAAACAGAGTAGATAGGAAGGGAAAAATCCATTTGCCTAGCAAACTCCTCCATTTTGAATGAAAGAATCCTTTACTTCAGGGTTTCTCCAACTGTGCAGCACACAGAATATAATACTATAATCCAACCAACATGGGACCAAAGGAGTCTGCATTTCTAACCAGTTCCTGGTGATTCTAGGACTGTCATCCACAGATCTCAGAATGGTGAGAATAGAGAGGACAGGCCTGTGACACTTGCTAACAGATCAGGCACACTGGGCATGGTCCTGCTCAGCCCCCATGCTCAGGATGCATCGGTGGCTTCTTGAATACCTCCATGTTATGTTTTTCAGGTTATGTCTCTGGTCCATGTGTGTGGTTTTAAAAGGTACTAAATGAAAAAAAAATAGAGCAGAAAAGAAAACACTGAGTCTACACACAATTTTGTTATGAACTGAGAAGAAGCAAGTTGCAGGGTTGACTTCCTTCCTTGGTCTTGTCTAGTCTCAATAGCCATTTGCTCATGAATACTCATCTGTTTGCAACTGAACCATCCAACTCTCACTGGGACTTTTACAATGAATCATGTTCTGTTTCCTCTTTTTCATCACTAGGTTCATGTTATTCCTCTTTAATAAACCTAGCTGTTCATTTCCCAAAGTTTATTGAGGATCAGTTCAGCTTGTTTTAAAATTAGCATTAGTACATTTCTATCCCATTGTTCTTTTCATGAATATTGGTATATCCCATGAAGGCTGGTTTAACAAATCCTTGCAAAAGCTGTCCCTTCTGTTTTATTTTTAAGAAAAACCAAAAGTAAAAGATCCATTATGGACTATAAATTTTCTTACTCTTTTATCAATAAAGTAATTTGTTGTCCCTAAAATATTGTAACAAAGCAAAACTTGTCATATTATGGAGTTTGAGTGGGACAAAACTATGCAACTGTACTAATATAAATAACCCAGACTGGAATTTACCTTTTCTTCTGGAGGTGATATTTTAAGTATGGTCAATATACTATAAATAAATAAATAAAACAAAATAAAATCTTTTGCTTAACTGGAAATACATTTTAAAATTCTGTAATTGGCGGTTTCTTAATGGGTTTTGACTTTCACCTAGGAATCAGGAACCATTTATGGACTGGCAGTGTCTGGTTTGTTTATGTTTTTTCCTTGTTTCCGGGACCGAGTGAGATTGCTTTTCTAAACATGAGCATAGAACATGATCTGTGGTCTGCAAAGCTCACAATTAGATACTCCAAAGATAGAGAAAATGTTGAAGCATCCAGCACTCACTGCCAGGGCACTTAACACTGACCCTGGGGCCCAGAGATGTCATGAGACCAGTTCTAATAAGCAGGATTCCTGGAGTGTGTGTGTGTCTTTCCCATGACCAAAGTTTCCATTGGTTTTAAAAGAATTCTTCATGATTGAGCAGATAGTTCTGGGTTCATCTTAGCTAGTCATCTAGACTCCACTAATTCTTAACTAAAATTATGGGTTTTAGAGACAGGATCTTATAACAATAAGATGAAATGATTATACATTAAAATGAAGTTACTTGGTAATTTTTCCTTGTAAAAGCTGGTGGTTGCTCCAGAATCTCAATGGATAGACCTCACAGACATCCCCATTACTGATTATATAGATCCTATAATGGGGTGTTAGGACCTGTTAGTAATAGCCCCAGAGAGCTGGTCACACACATCCCTACCAAACATATAGTTGGTAATCTCAGGTCAATAGTTGAGATGTTTATGTCACAGATAGACAGCTTGTAGCATTTCAGCCCTAGCTCTGAAAGTCAACAGTTAAACATTTACTGCCTACCACTGTTCATAAAAACTAAAAAAAGTTTAGGAGCCAGACTCTTAGTGGAAACTATCTCTCCCTTTCCCACTTTCTGGTAGCTCCAAGGTTTAGGGTAAGATTGTTGCCCAACTCCTCTGTCTTTGATGGGATTTGATCTGACGTGGACTTGCCAGGTTTTGTACACAGTGTCACAGCTGCTATAAGTTTGTATGTGTAGCTGCCCCATGTGTCCAGAAGACACAGTTTCCTTGGCATTGTTACTGCCTCAGGAGCTTACACTCATTAGAAGCTGGTGGAGATGGGGTAAATATGATCAAAACATCTTGTCTGAAACTTTCAAAGAACTGAGCTCCTGCTGTAGCTGCTGTTGCTCCTGCTATCTTCTCCTCAGAGATGATGGTTACACTTCCCACATTTGCTGGCAAGTCTGCCAGGGTTGTCTTTGTCAATGAATAGGCTTTGGCTTAATAAAACTTGGTTTGAAAACGAGTCTGAGAATGGATTGGAATTTACTAGCTCAGGCTCCTCCAACACAGAGACCATCAAAGTGAATGGCACCTTGGAAAACAAGTGCAGATGGACAGAGTACTGCCTGGTATTTCCAGAGAAGTGGATCACAGACAATGCCTTGGTCACTGAGGTCACCATGGAAGATCATCCCTATGAGGACCAAAGTTGACCTTGTATTCATCCTTCTCTGCTAACACTGGGGAGCATGTGTGCGTGTGTGTGTTTGGGGGTGTGCTAAATTCAAGACAGCATACAGGAGGGAGCATATCAGCCTGAGCTGTGATGTGGACTGTGACACAGCTGGGTCCTTGATCCCAGGTCATCTGGTGCTTGGCTATGAGGGCTACTGGGTGGCTCCCCAATGAATTTTGAGATCTTGAAGTCCTGAGGGACCCAAAACAACTTTAGAATTGGCTACAGGATGGATGAATTCCAGGTTCCTATCAACCTGAACTACCAGACTGAGTTTGGTGTCTCCAGTTACCAGAAGATGACCAAGAAGTTGGAGATTGTTATCAGTCTCTCCTGGACTGTAAGAAAAAGTAACACTCGCTTCAGAATATCAGCCAAGTATCATGTTGGCCCTGATGCCTCTTCTTGACCAAACTGAACAACTCCAGCCTGATCAGTGTAGAGAACATGCAGACCATAAAGCCAGATATCAAACTGATGATGTCAGCTCTTCTGGATGTCAAGAAAGTCAGTGCTGGCTGCCACAAGTTTGGTCTAGGACTAGAATTTAAAGCATAAATTAATATTGTATAATCATTAATTTTAAACTATTTTGCAGCATAGCTACCTTCATAATTTAATGTACTTTTTAATGTCATATGTTGGGGATGCAAGAACTGATAAATACCACATTATATCTCTAAGCTAGGAATGGCTCAACTTTAAACTGTTACTGTTTTGAGTCAACAGAAGAAACCCCAGTCTAGAAAAAGGTCCTTTTAGCTGTGGATATGGGTTGGGAGGAGCACCCCCCTAGAGATGCAATGCTGCAAATGGAAGCTGGGGATGTGCTGGCCCTTTGTGAATTTGTATTGATTCCACAGGTGAAACTGTGACTTCCTGAGCATTGAACCTTGGTGTCCTAATCCTAACTGCTGAACTGCAGGGATACATGTACACACCTGTGTGAAAGGGACTTTTTAAGACACATCTCCATGCCCTGTTCCCATCCTAGCCCCTTGAGTTACCTATTTAACACCAAGAGTAGTCTTCAGGGTGTCATTAGCTATTTCTTTTGTGCCATTTAGGATAGAGAGGATGAGTATGACAGATACAGTCATTAAGGACTTAATTCTTACTTGTGGTGTGGTTTTCTCTTCTTGCCTCTTCCTCCTCTTCCTCCTTCTCTTCTTCTTTCTTTTTTGTTCCTTCCCCCACCCCCATTGTACCAGAGTAAGAAATAGCATTCAGGATTTCCAGCTCTGAGCTGGGCAGTTGGTTGCAGTCACCCCATGGCAACACTAGGGATCTAAAGTGAATTCTGTTAGAGACTCACCACTCTAGTTTTCAGCACTTTAATGGGTACAGCATGAACTCTTCTCTGTATAGCATGTAGTCTTCTATTTGTGTAACTTCAGCTCCTTCCTGTCAAATGCTGTACTTACTATCACTTAAAATAAAACTTGAATTAAATATTGAAACCTCAAAATTAAAACTTTCAAAGTAGTAGTGAAAATAAAATGAAATAGAACATTAATAAGGAGAAAAGAAAGGGGGAAAAAGCTAGGATTAAATTCATTGAATTTTACTCATTTTACTCTCCATGGCTTTGTCAAGTCTGTGAGACTGAGAGACATTGTTAAGGTGAGATGTTTCAGTGTCTTCTTGACAGCATTGTAGGAAAATTCACCATAGGAAATGGAAGAGATAAAAAAGCATATCTTGTGTCAAAATGAGTTTGTGATAACACTTCCTATATCTCTTATGAGTGGACATTGCTTAGTGCAGTGGATTTTAGAATTCTCGAAGATGCCTGAACTCATTACTTACAGTTCATCACCTCTGAGGCAGCAAGAACATTGAGTTTAAACTCAGCTCAACACAAAACAATCCATGACAGGGATCCTCCAGCAGTTAAGAATTTTGATGTTAAACTTTTCATTTCAAATGTAGTTTCTTTAAGAAAGTAAAATCCTTAAGGGCATGAGAAGATATATTTTATAAAATTTTATGGTTTGAATACACAGGTCTATTTTTTACATTTGTTAAATAGATTCATTGAAATTGACCTGATATGTAGGATCTGAGCCCCTCAGACAAAGAAGAACCTGATGTACTCATGGTAAAATCCTTATACTAAACTCCTATCTTGTAACTTCCCAGTGTAGCCATAGTCCCAATTCACATAAAAATCAAAGCTGGCTTTGGAGTTGGATTTGGCCCTCCTTCTCCACATTAAACAAAATAAAATTCATAGTTTCTGTCTCATATCAAAAGGGCATTGATGTAAGACAGAAGAAAACAAAATCTAGGACTACTACTGTCTTAACTCTGTTTTCTCTCAAAAATCCTATTCCCTCATGTTTATTTTCATCCTAATTGTTACCCTTCCCTGTATGCTCACCTATTAAAGTTAAACTTTCTCTGCTGATATTCATGTTTAAGTCTTCCACATTGAACAAAAAACTTCCTAACAGCAATTTTTGAGTTCTCTGAAAAGAAGATGGGATCCTACTCCATAAATTCCACATGATTCAACTTCATGTCTTTGAAATAGCAAACCTAAACCGTCCTAAAACCTGTTTGGGACTATACTGCTCCAGACAATTACAGACAAGCTAGCTGAAACGGTGTACCTTCTTATTACACCCTGGCCAGAGCTTCAGATAAGAACTTCAGTCAAGTATCTCCCACCATGCAGAGACTAGCTACAAATGTTATGGCTACTCCTCTCCACACTTTTTGTTACTTAATTTTTTTTTTTTTTTGTCCTACAGGATCCCACAGAGTCAACATAGTCCCATTTCAGCAGGAAGTAATCTTAAGATAACAATGCCCCCTTTCCCTTCTGTTGGCATTAAGGGTATTTTGGGATTTTATATCTTTTCTCTTGTCCCTGAAAAAGGGATAATTGTCACCTGCTTAGGGTTCATTTTAAGTTGTATAGGGTTGGGTATGGAAGGTAATGCTCACACTCGGGTATCTCTTTTAGATAAATTTAATGGTCTGGATGGAAAGGGTATGGTTAGAATGAGATATAGGTAGATTAGCATATCTTCTTGTGAACAAATTTTAGCAACTAATAGCTATAGATAACCTAAATTGTAAGATTCTTGCATGTTGACTATATAGGGTCTTCTTTCTGTTTACGATGTTTTGCACACAAATATGAAACTATCCTTATGTATATACACTTTGTATATTGATACAGCTAAGGGTATTTTATCATTTTGCACTTTACAATTCAGCCTCTAGTAAAGACATTTCAGTTCTTTCTCTGATCCAGACCCCACAAGCATGGGTGTCAGTGAGGAGACCTTGGAAATCTATGGGACCCCTTGTAGTAAATCAGTACTTATCCCTAGCATAGGAATGAACTTGGGGATCCCATTTCACATAGAGGGATACTCCTTGAGCCTAGACACAGGAGATGGGCCTAGGTCCTATCCCAAAGGATATGACAGACTCAGAAGACCCCCTATGGAAGGCCTCACCCTCCCTGGGAAGCAGAAAGGGTAGGTAGAGTGTTAGTTGGGTAGATAGGTAGAGTGTTAGTTGGGGGGGCAGGGGAGGAGGGGAGGGAGAGGGAACTGGGATTGGCATGTAAAACAATCTTGTTTCTAATTCAAATAAAAAAATTTAAAAAGAATTATATTTATATATATTGTTACATTTTTGAAGTCATTGTCCTTGCTAAATTATTTTGAGATGCTTCAGCCATTATACAACTATGTTTCTGAGAATTACAGATTACAATTACCCATGTTTCTTATATCCATGCGCTTTAGTCAGACATAGATATTTGATCTTCAAACACTTCATAGACCTGCAGAATATGGCAATTAAATGTGTTAATATTAGTACTCCATTAACATGAGACACAATTGCTCCTGACAACACAAGGCTATTCCAGAGGGTATGTTGGGTGCCAATGACACTCCTTCTGGAGTTTGTTCTCTCCTTGGTTATGACCTCTTGGGCATAGAAATGCCCCCACCTCAACCACTGACTTTGGACATGCTCTCTTAACTGAGCTTACAGGAAACCTTGCCAAGTCAGGGTAGACTGTCTTTTAACCTCCCTGCTTCTGTGTTGGTCAGTCAGTTACTCTAGGCCGTAGCCAAAGCTGGTTTCCCCTACGCTGCTGTGAGACTTTGTGTGACTGTCCAGGTAGCCTGCTGATTCTGTCTTTGATTGCACCTTTTGGAAGTTGCTTGCCTGCACTTCCTGCCTACCCAGTATTGTTATCCTCCTTCTCAGGTCTTTGATGAGGTTGAAGATAAGACTGTCACAATTATTATTCTCTCTTCCTAGATAGAAATATTAGGTACAAGACTTAAACTTTCCAGTTTAAGATAACTTTCCAGTTGTCTCTGTTATGCCTTTACCCTAGGACTGGATGTGTCGTTCATGCCAATTGCTCTATGTTGCTTCACTGGCAGTAGGTCTTAAATTGTTTTACCTTTCCTTCTCCTAGAGCATACTGATATTTGCTATCATTATATATAGTTTTGTATCAAGCCTAAATCTTCTTTAGACTAAAAGGGGAAATTGTAGTGAGATATTCAACACCCCCCAAATGGGCGTGGTCACAGGTGAGGACATGACCTGTTAAAAGGATTGAATTGGGGCTGAGAAACCCCTTTATTGGGTGGTGGACAGCATCTGAGTACCAGGGTCTGCATCCTTGGAGCAAGAGCCTGCGACTGTCATTTGTTTCCTGTGTAAGTTATTTTCTTTTAATAAAGTCCACTTCATCTTACTGGTCAAGCATCCTGATTTTCATGCACAATATTGGGTTCAGACATCAGGTGTCAGATATTTTAAGAGCTGTGCTATTACTTAATAGCTGCAATATAACTATGTAACTACATATAGATTATATATATATATGTATATATATATATGTATATATATATATGAGGTGTGAAAAACATATCAGTCATTATTTAGGGCTAAAGTCACTTAAATAATGTTTAATCCATAAATATGTTTGTAAACCTTGGACAATGTTTTCCCCAAGGGTGAATGCAATCACACTCATGAGAATTTGTACACTCATGTTGTTTTCTGTCAAAATCAATGTGCTTTGTATAAATATTTAAAAACAAGTGACTCAAGGGAACCCAATGATGAGTTTCTTAAAACTGTCTGACCCAGCTTGATCCTGACTCTAGAAAAAGGAGAATAGCTGTCATATGATTCTCATTTGTAAATGGCTCCTGTCTCTTCTTCTATTATTGACCTCTTGCCATCTGTTCTCCACATATTGGATGCTATTTTTGAAGCATGAAAAAGATCACATCATTTCTTGGCTCAGAACCATACCAGAGTTTCCTATCATAATTGCAGTATGATCCCAATGTTACTGGAACCCTGCCTTTCTTTGACCCTGTTTCTCACTACTTCCCTCCTTTTCTCTTTGAATTATCAATCACTTTGGCTTCAGAGCCTCTGCACTTAATGTTTCCTTGGCCTGCTGAGACACTATTCTCTGTTTTCACTGAGTTGCAATTTTCTCATTAGAAATGAATTAAAGTCAGACTTAGAGCCTCCTAGCTTCACTAGAGCTGGTGGCATAACTTCAATTAATTACAATTAATAGAACTATGCTGTTTCATTAGTGTATATACTTTCCCTATTTTGATATTTGCCATCTCTTCCTGATGTTTAAATGTGATCCTTAATGAGATTGTTCCTTCTTCCTGACTATGTTGTTTTTCCTCAACATGTACAAAGGCATCAGAAACAAAGAGAACAACCAAGTTCAGGGTGGCACTGTGGTCCAGGGTGCCCAGGGGTGTTAGGTGTCTGGAGTAGTAGGGTGGCTGTCACAAATATCCATCAACCTCTGACAGCAACCTTCTCTAAAAGGATGAGATTGACCCAAAACTGAAGCCCACTTGCAGGAGTATTTCTGAAACATTGGGTATCAAGACCCTTTAGGGTCTTAGAGATTCTTGAAAGACTTAGGTACTTCTATTTACATGTGTTGTGCTAGCCATGGATATTTCCTACATTAGAAATCAAAACTTAGAAATGTTTAAAGTCTGGATTTATGTAATGTCAGAAAATTAATCTATTATAAGTTAAATTACATGTACTTTTAAATCTTGTTATGAGAAAACAAAACCTATCCTAAGAAGGCAGCTCTGTTCTATGTTTGTAAATCTTTTTAAGTTCTGATCCATAAGGAAAAATAATGTGTTTTCTGTGTGTAATTTTTGGTGATATTATAGTTCATACAATCTTTGCAATACTCTTCTGTGTCCTGGGTAAAGCATGATAATTTAAAAGGAGACTATTACCTGAGCATCTTTATGGACACAGTTATGACCTTACTCTCCCCTTTATTGGATCACACTGGAGAACTGCAGGCCTGTGGTTTGAATAAGGGTTGCAGGGATGGACTGGAGAGATGGTTCAGCCTTCAAGGCTAGGCTCACAATACCCAGTCACAAAAAGACAAGCATGGTATGCACTCACTCATATATGGATTTTACACATAGAGCAAAAGATTAGCCTACAATCCATACCACTAGAGAAGTTAGGCAACAAGGAAGAATCTAAGAGAGACATACATAGTCCCCCAGAGAAGGGAAAAGGGACAGATCTCCTGAGAAAATTGGGAGCATGGGGGGAAGGGAGAGGGAGCTAGGAGAATGAGAAGGGGAGATCTAGCAACAGTGGAGAGGCTACTTTAAATGCCCTCCCTTGAAAATGAGATTTATGACTAACTTATAAGCCATCCTAGAGCCTTCATCCAGCAGCTGGTGGAAGTAGAAGCAGATACCCACAGCTAAACACTGAACTGAACTGGAATCCAGTTGCAGAGGAGGAGGAGTGATGAGCAAAGTGGACAAGACCAGGCTGGTGAAACCCACAGAAACAGCTGACCTGAACAAGGGGGAACTCTTGGTCCCCAGACTGATAGCTGGGAAACCAGCATGGAACTGATTCAGACCCCATGAATGTGGGTGTCAGTGAGGAGGCGTCGGAAATATATGGGACCTCTTGTAGTAGATCAGTACTTATCCCTAGCATAGGAATGGACTTTGGGAGCCCATTTCACACAGAGAGATACTTCCTCAACCTAGATACACGGGGGAGGGCCTAGGTCCTATCACAAAGGATATTACAGACTCTGAAGACCCCCATAGAAGACCTCACTCTCCCTGGGGAGCAGAAATGGTATGGGATAGGTAGGGTTTTATTGGGGGGGGCAGGGGAGGGGGGGGAGGAGAGAGAGGGAACTGGGTTTAAGATGTAAAACAGTCTTTTTCTAATTTAAATACAGAAATGGAGGAAAAGATGTCAAGAATTACAGGGAGATTTTTAGTGCCCCTACCTACATGGCATCAGGGCTGAAGCACTGGATTAAGAAACAGCCAATTGATGTTTAATCACTAATCTATCCACTCACTCATCAGTCATATGTCTTGGTGGAAAAGCTACTTTGATTTTTGTTTTCCTGCAAGATCAAAGTTAAAGTTAGATCCTCACTTTTCTCCCAACATGTATTTGAAACAAAGAGGCATGAAAGAAAATTCTGTGCTTAGAGTGATCTAATTAAAGGAGTGAAGACAGAGACGCTGTCATAAGTGCATTTTAAAATTTCTACAGGTAATCAGAATCAGCAGCTGTGTTGAGACTAACAAATCAAAGTATTAGAGGCTTTAGTAAAATTTCCATGGGAAAGGAATCTTCTGTGATAGCTGAATCCAGCTACATGAATCTCCAGCTTCCTTTTGCGCAGAAGGGAAGGCAATACTTGTTGAATTGATACATTGGTAGCCTTTGTATTCCATGCCTCATATTAACCTCCCATTTTCTAGTTCATGCAAAATTAGGCTTTATGGGTATATTATTTAAGTAATTTCTCAACAGAGCTCTATAAATCTCTTGACGGAATAAACAAACTCTAAGTTGTAAATGACCTTATGGAATACTTGGGTAATACTACAATTGTTTTTTGATGCTACCTAGAAATTATTTATTCTTACATTGTTGGGTTAATGACTTTCATGGAGCAACAGAGTAATAGATGTGTACTTGTATTGATACTACTGTTTTCTGTCTAATGGCTTGTTCATTAACTCATGACTGTGGTCTTAATTGGGGGCTGTTAATATGTAACAATAGTGTTTTGAATCTAGTCGTGTAACCAATTGTTTCTGTATCTATTCCTGGAGGCTAATACAGTTTTAGATTTCAAAACTTTCATTAAACAACCCTAGGGAAGCCCATTAGAATCACCATCAGTCCCGGCTCTGAAGAGCCACATTGCCATTGAGGCATATCCTTCAAAAGCAAGACCATCTGATGGCAAACCTGATTCTTGCTAATGAAGTGATATGGGCAAATTACTTTGATTTTCTAAAACCCAGTTTTCTCACCTTTAAAATGGGCAATAATAATGCCATACAAATCTGACATGACCATGAGTTGAAATTAGTGTATGCATCCTTGAAATAACTGAACCTGAGCCTACTTTTATTTGTTCTTTCCTTTGCTGTCACTATCTTGGTTCACCAACCATAAGCTTTCAATTACCTCTTTTGAACATAAAGAGTTCTTAGAAGGACATGGATCCACCCAGGCCTACTATGAGATTAATGAATCAGCTTTAATGACTTTCTTCCCACTTTTCAGAATGATGATGACACAATTGTTTTTGTATATTAAGTTACTGGATAAAGACAGGGAGGCAAACAGAGGTCTGACCTCACAAACTCTTGATATGGAATGTATGGAAGTGAACTGGGCTCTACATATAATTTATGTACTAATAATATCCATTCATGAGTTTGGGGGGTATGCTAGTTTTTATTTCACTATGAAAATACCATAGAAAATCAACTTTTAAAGAAAGGCTTATTTTGATTCCCTGTTTATTTGCTTTCATCAATGACTCATCAATTCTGTTGCCTTTCATCTTTGGTGAGACAATGGACCTAGTAGAAGCAAATGGAGGGAAAAAAATGCTCAATTCACAGCTAGGAGATAGAAAATAGGAGGAAAAAGAAGGGACCAGATCTCACTCTCCCCTTCAAAAGCATACCCCCGCCGTCTAAAACCATCCTACTAAGGCTCACTCTTGAAGTTCCCACTACATCTTCATCAAGCCAAGCTAGCCACCAAAGCCTTGATAGACAGGTGGCCATTCCAAGCACAGACTACAGCAGTGTGTCAGCGGGATGGTGTTCTAACAACCAGAGAACAGCTGCTTAGTCAGTGTCCAGCTATTGTCTTCAGCACCTGTGATACCAACTTTAGAATGTGTGTTTGCATTGAGAAGGGGTGTTATACTTTATTTCCACTTCAAATGTTTAAACATTGCTTAGTACTTTAAGAAAATCTGTTATTTTAAACTGCACAGATCTTGAGAGATTTGTTCTTTTTACTTTAGAAAAAAAGCTATATGTAGGTGGAGTTTTCCTGTCTGCAGCCACTCTCAAATAAACACACTAAGGTTTATATTAACTACAAATGCTCAGCCAATAGCTCAGGCTTATTACTAACTACATTTTCAGTTAACCTATATTCCTTATTTACACATGGCATGCTCATCTCTTGCTCCCTCTGAGTCTGCCTAGCAACTCCAGACTCTGCCCTTCTTCCCCCCAGAACCTGGTTTTCTTGACTAACCTTATTCTGTTCAGCTATTGGCCAGTCAGCTTCTTTATTAAACCAATCACAGTGACATTTATTCACACAGTATAAAGGAACTTTCTATAGAAACTATGTCTGTTGGATGCCCACTTTTCTAACCTGGTGTTGATGTCATGAAGATAGAGAAATAAACCGTATTGGAAAGCAGAGTAGAACAACTCTAGAGAGAAGTCTTTACCCATATCATTGAACCCTTTCTTTTGATAACTCTTATTTGCGGCAGAATGTGGATTGTCTAGACAAAATCTGCAAAAGAAAGAAAATAGGCATTTTTACTATCCCAGATGCTTTTACCTGTGTGCATAATAGATCCTTTTATAATTGAAAAGGGAAATAGAATAAGATGGAGGTAACGGCAGGGATACTGAGAGTTATGGGAGTCAGGAGCCCTATCATAGTCACTATTAACCTGAAGAACCACATGCCTCCTGTGTGATCACTAACTTCAGTATCACAGTGTGTTCATAGACAGAAATTAGAAGTCTTAAAGAGCCAGTCATTCCATGTAATGACCCATGTGACTAGAGAGCTGTGGTGTGAACATCATTGCCTTAGAAAAATGAAAACAAAATCTTATGTACATGGGATGCATCCAAACTGAAACTGTGCTTACATTTGCTTTTATTCATAGTTTCTTTGAGGTATATAGAATGTTCTTATGTGTATAAAGTTGGGGATACTTTGCTTGACTCTTGCAAGATGGTTGCATTTACCTAGTAACAGCTAAGATATCATTGTCAATAATTATTGCATCATTTTTGAATGATATTCAGGCTTTGGAGCAAATGGTATTTACCAGAAGAGCCATTTATAAATGTGTTTGTAAGTGGTTTTTCAGGGACTTCTCAAGGAACAAAGTAACATATAAAGGCATCATTTTATTTACCTTTACAATCACACTTAAGGGTCTCTATTAAATGTTAGTTTTTCATCCTTTAGTTTTGTGTTGGGAAGATTTCATTAGCTTTCCAAAAACTTTGCATAGTAAGAAGTTCAGAGGTTGAGGATATAGCTTTGTAGTAGAACTCATGCAGAGCATTTGTGAGTCCCTG
Organism: Cricetulus griseus; assembly: GCF_003668045.3. Lineage (NCBI taxonomy): Eukaryota > Metazoa > Chordata > Mammalia > Rodentia > Cricetidae > Cricetulus > Cricetulus griseus. Next base: position 157,586,401 of record NC_048596.1, read on the forward strand.
GGTTCAATCTACACACACACACACACACACACACACACACACACACACACACACACACACACACAATATGTTCAAATTCTGGTTGAGTGTGATGTGGGTAAGAAATACACTTAGTAGAAGAGCCAGATAAATGACAAAATCCATGAATTTGAACAAAACGCCCAATTGTGTAAGAAGAGATGACCAGGTAGAGAAAATTTCTTCTATGGACAACTTTTTATAGTGAGGACTTATGCCTGCATAGAGGAAGAAAAATCAGCCTCTGTATCGGGTTAAGTGAGAAATGGAGTCATTAAGGCTTTCATTGAGCAGCTTTTTTTCCATTAGTTCAAACCCGATTTACTGAATTCCTGTAAAGGTGGGAGGTTAAGAGACCAGGCAAAGAATGAGAGGGGGAAAAAGCAGAATAGAATTTCCCACAGTTCCTCAGTGCCTTAGAAACTAGGCAGAAGGACAAAAAGCAGGACAGTTAAGAAGTACAGAGAGAGTGTAAGTTGATACAGTAGGATGAGAAAGAGCCATTTCTCACCTAGAGGCATCTAGGGATCCTGCTAGAACTGAAAGTCTGAAATATCAAGGTTTCACTGAACAGACCACAGGTGCTGGCAAGCAGAGTACTCAGCAAAAATTCTGGATTGCATGTGTAGCTGAAATGACAAACTTTGAGACCAAAACAAGGACTCAAATTCCAAGCTAGTCTTATACTAAAGAAATTTGCAAAATTCTGAGGCAGTGTAACGTGTAATGCTTCTAAAGACATACACAGAATGTCCTGAAGAAAGTCCTCTGCTCTTTGAGGGTGGAGAAGCAAAGATTAACTCTGATCTCAGTTAAATCTTGGAGAGTCATACCACCCAAACCCAGTGTCATTACCAAGCTGCTCAGGAGAAATACCACCCAATGGCCATTCACAAGATAGAAATTGACTTTCTGATAGTCCTATAGTTAGGAAGTGTAACAGAGATGCTGGCACAGGTGGCTCCTCCTAAGATTCTCCTTCTGACTTGCAAGTAGCCCCTCTACTGCTGTCTTCTGTATATGAGCTTCCCAAGAATTTCTTCTTACAGCTGTTAGATTAATTCCAGGTCTATAGGTCTACGGACCTACCCTTTAACTTCGTCATTTCACTAGTGGTGCAGTTCTGTCTTTAAACACAGTCATTCTCAGAAGGCATCAGCATGTGAATCTGGGGGAAAACAGTTCTGTCAACAGCACCACGTGGTACCGAAACTCCTGCTCTTTTCTGTCCTGGTTCAGTCTTTGACTCAATTGAGCAGCCTTCCCCACCATAAATATTTGCCTAGCAAAGGGCAAGCATAAGATAAGTTCCCTGCTAGGAGGCATCATCATGAGTTCTGTAGTTCCTTGACATTTAAAGTAATCACTAATCACTTAATTAATTTTTTAAATCCTGGGACTGGAGAGATACTCACTGGTTAACAATGTGCTGTTCTTACAGATAACCCAATTTTGGTTCCAGCATCCATGATGGGTATCTCATAACTGCCTATACCTCCATCTCTCTTCTGGCTTCCTCATATATTCACCCCCCCACATTCACACCCCCATACATATACACATAATTAAAGGTAAAACAAACTATTTAAAAATTTTCTCGTGCTATGTTTCTCATTTATTTCTGGCTGTACTTTAGAATCACAAGGAGAATGAGCATTAAAAATCCTGGTACCTGGATCCTTTTACAGTAACTTTTGATATAATTGTAGTAGGGCATGGTTGATGAACTGACACTAAAATGAACTTAGAAACAGAAATATGTTGGCAATGGTTAATTCTTTTTTAAATATTTACTTTTTAAAAATAAAGAAGTGGTTTGTATACAATAGGATGTTTGTAGGTTATATGCAAACACTATACATTTTTTAAAAAATATGGACTCGAGAATCTGGGGATTTTGTTATCTTTCGTGGTTGTGGTGAGGGTGTCCTGCAAACAAAGCTCCATGGGTACTGAGGGGAAACAGCACAAAATAGATATTTTTTTAAAAGGGGAAACAAAATCATTACTCACAATGAATATAGATGTTTGTGCTGGCAAGTTTTATGTCAACTTGACATAATCTAGAGGTACTGGACAGGAGGGAGCCTGAACTGAGAAAATGTCTTAATAAGCAAAGTCAGGATATAGGCAGGCCTGTGGGGTATTTTCTTAATTAGTGATTGATGTGGGAGGGTTCAGAGCCCATTGTGGGTGGGGCCATCCCTAGCCCGGTGGTCCTGGGTTTTATAAGACAGCAGGCTGAGCAAGCAGTCATGGGGGTAAGCCAGTAAGCAACACTCCTCTGTGGCCACTGCATCAGCTCCTGCCTCCAGGTTCCCACCCTATTTGAGTTTCTGTCCTGACTTCCTTCAATGATCAACAATGATATGGAGGTATAAACCAAATAGATCACCCCTACGCCATTCACCATACCTAGTACAATGTAGACACTTCCAGAAAATGTGGTATTTCCGTGCCTATCTAGAACTCTCTCTGTTTCTACTGGGATTCATATTCCACTCTTCAAAGACAAAAGGAGGCATCTCAGAGTCCTCCAGACCCCTACTGGCTCTTCCCTATTGTTTGTTCCCTCCAATTGTATTGGAACTACCTTATACAAGCTTGAGACATAAATGGAAATGGTTAAATCAGGTTTATGTTACAGCTTGGCCACTAACTACTCTCCAAGCATAGTGTGCTGAAACCTTGGCTGCCAGCCTGTAGTGACAGAGCCCTCATGAGGCAGGTCCTGGTGGACGGAAGTTAGGTTATTGGAACCTGTCCTTAGAAGGGATTTTAGGACCTTGGGATCTTCCCTTTTCTCTCTTCCTCCCTGAGATAAACAGACCTTCTTCACTACATTCTCTACTATGGTGTACTATTCTGCCACAGTCTGAAAGACATAGGACAGAGCAATCATGTACTATGAGCTCAAATAAATATTTTTTCTTTTAAAGTTGATTCTCTCATTTTTTCAGCGACAGAAAAATGATTAACACAAATAACTATTTTAGATCATCAGTTTTGGGAATGATTTTCACTAAAAGAGTTGTATGCCTACTTTGACCCATGTCCTTTTAAAATTTTATTCATTTAAACATGGTATACCCCTAAGAAAGATGAGTAAATGTTACTAGGATCATTTTCATAAAAGAATTAGGATTTGCTCATTCTTCATATTGGAAGCTTTCTTAGGAATTTCAGAATTATTTAGAGCCAGATTGCTATGATTTATTATTGAGTATCCTCTATGACTCATACATTAAGAATATCTGTTTTTAGATTGCTAAACAAAATTTTCATGTTTCACAATCTTTTGCAATTCATATTGTCTCTTTTATCTAGAACATACCTTTATGGAGTGTCAAATGTTCTATTGCTGTGGAGAAATACCATGACTACAGCAACTCTAGTAAAGGAAAACATTTGATTGGGACCAGCTTACAGTTTCAGAAGTTTAGGCTAATATTGTCATAGTGGGAAGCATGGTGGCATGAAGCAGACATAGTGCTAAAGAAGTAGCTGAGAGGTCTACATCCAAATTTGCTGGCAGGAGGCAGAGAGAGAGAGAGAGAGAGAGAGAGAGAGAGAGAGAGAGAGAGAGAGAGAGAGAGAGAGACTGAGTCTGGCTTGCTTATTTGAACCCCCAAGCCTCTGCTCAGTGACACACTTCCTGAAAAGAAGGCCACACCTCCTAATTCCTGTCAAATAGTGTCACTCCCTAAAGACCAAGCATTTCAATACATGAGCCTATTGGGGCTGCTCCTATTCAAATCACCACATGGAATGAACCTTTGTTTTGCCCCTGGGTTTGTAACAATGGCTTTACTATCCTCACAAATGAGCTAGTGAACTAGAAGTATTCTGGATGAACCTCTAAACCTGACTCTAGGATGCTGAGGAAAATATTTCCACATTGCTAGGTTTATTTGGTTGTCAAAATCACTTAAGTTTACATATGTTACGTGTTCTCTACTCAAAAAAAAATGAGCAATAGTGAAATCATTTACAATCTCAGACTCACTGATGAGCTTTAGAAAACTAAAAATTATCATGAATTATCTTTGGATGTTTGACTCTTAATTAACCAGGTCAATTTCATTGTCTATAGACAGACAAACAAATAGAAAACAAAACAAAAAAACAAATAAAACACTCCCCAAAACAAAAGCCCCTATCATAAAACAAAACAACAAAGAACCCTTTGTTTTATTAACTTTTAACTTTCTGAGAACTATAATTTGTATAATAGTGGTTAAACTATACAAAGTTCTTAACATATGTTTGGTGAGATTTAAATAATTTAAATTTAGTATGATTTAGTTATTTTGCTTTATTTCATCCTAACTACAATCTGATATTAAACTTCCATTTGGAACAAGTGAGAACTCTAAATTTTTCTGGCTTCTGAGGCAGTTGTAAACATCAGACTAGTGTCTTATTCTGAGAGCTCATTCCATGGTCACTGTGGGAGGCAGAATCTTAAAATGGACTGTGAGATTCTCCCTCGATGCCACACATTCCAGCATAATTCCCAGAAGTACTACATGATAGCATCAGGCCCAGGGCTCCAACAGTCTACACAACTCCCTCTACAAAAGAGACCATGTCACAGATGCTAAGAGTAAAATGGTGCCAATTGCAACTTGGGAGAATTCAGAGAGCCATGGGTATGGAAGATTGACAAGGAGGTAGGATGTCCTAGTTAGCTACTCCATAATAGAGTAGCTACATGTAGCAATTAGATATTAGATATTTCAGAAAGAGAAAGATCTTTAACTTTTCATGATAAAGAAATGATGTATGTTTGAGGAGATTGGAGTGCTTAACTTGATTTTAAGCACCATGCCAGGCTGGGTTATAGTTAAGTTGCACAGGTCTTAACTAGTGTGAGGAAAGCCCAGAGCAATGTCCCCAGCTCTACAAATAAACAGTTTGCAATATATTAATGCATATATATGCCAAACATCATGTGATCCAAATTAATATTCACATTTGTGTATATACTAATGATTTATGATCAGTTTTAAGTAGTCTGTTTTAAATTAAAAAGCAGAGATATTTTGAAGATACCTTGACCTGCTCAAGTAAGATTGTAAGAGGGAAAAGAGTTTTCTTCTGAAGACAAAGATCCACTGTGCAAGAAGAATTTGCTGTGTGAGAAGAATTTGGGACAAATTTTTTTCTTTTTCTTTTAAACTTTCTTTTTATTTATTTTTTGTGTGTCTTCCATATCAGTCTTCTTGATCCCATACATTTCCATACATGGCAACTTGGGAGAATTCAGAGAGCCACAGGTATGGAAGATTGACATAGAGGTAGGATGTCCTAGTTAGCTACTCCATAGCAGAGTATCCACACTCTGCCCTTGAAACACCTTCCCCCAATAAAATAAAATAAAATTTAAGAAAAAAGAAAGAAAGAAAGAAAGAAAGGAAGATAGAAAGAAAGATAGAAAGAAAGAAAGAAAGAAAGAAAGAAAGAAAGAAAGAAAAAAGGGAAAAGCTCACTGTGGGAGCCATGGTGTGACACAGTGAGTCACCCAGTAAACTCTTTTATCCACATATCTTTACTTGCAAGTATGCTTTGCACAGCATTGGTCTGGTTCGAGGCCTCTGATTTCTGCTACACTATTGTATGCTATTGGTGCTGGGCCCTCACTGTGACTCCTCTTGGATATGTTGCTGTTGTCCTGTGTCATGGAGATCCTGAAGTTTTGGGTCTACAGGATCAGCCCCAACACTTAACCCTGGTTTTGGGCCTGAGTAGTTGCAGAGTTTGTCAGACCAGCAGCTCTCCCTTGTCCTCACCATCACAGTCAGCTCTGCAGCATTGCCCTGGCTGGTTCACTCCTTGCAGCAATGAGCAAGGGGTGGGGCCAGTTCTCCTGCTTTTGTGTCCTCAAAGTAGGCAGGACTAGCTCTACAGTGTTGCCCAGGCTAGGTATAGGGGACACTCTCTCAAGTGCAGCAGCTGGTTAAGGGGGAAGGACAGTTCCCTTCCCAGATGGAGGCATTAGGGGCAAGGGGGGAGGCATCTTTCCCTTGCCCCTACCACCACACCACAAACAAAGAAAGAGGGTAGTAGCAGCTATGCCTCTCTCATGCCCTCAGGGCAGACTCACCAGTGCTACTGCCTATTATAGGGCCAATTCTGCTGTCCTGCCCAGGAGAGGCACAGGGCCCATTCTCCCAAGTGCTGCAACTGGTGAGGGTTTGGGTCAGGTCTCCCACCTGCTACAAGTGTCTAGAGGGGAGGGGAGGGGAGCATCTTTCCCACACACATGCTGCCATATTACAAACAAGAGGTGTGCAACCCTTTCCCATCCTCACACTCTCCAGGACAGCTCACCCCTGTGAACAGGCTCAGCTCTAGTGTGCTGCCCAGAAAACTGTTGGACCTGCTTTCCTGAGTGCTTCAGCCAGTGAGGGGCAGCACCAGTTCTCCCTAATGTTGTAGCCAGTGAGGGGTGGGGCCAACTCTGTATAGCCCTATTTGCTTTGCCTTTGGTGGTATCATGAGACTCGAACATCAACTCAGGCTGTGGCTGCAAAAGGGCCATGAACCCAGACATGTGCCACAGAAACATTCCAGGCCCAGACATCACCTTGGCAATGAAGCCACTTACCTCATCAGGCTCTTCACTACTTTCATATCTCTCTCTCTCTCTCTCTCTCTCTCTCTCTCTCTCTCTCTCTCTCTCTCTCTCTCTTTTTCTCTTCTCTCTCTCTCATACCATATCATACATTTATTCACCATAACAGTGCCTCACCTTCCTGGAGTCACAAGGTGCCAAGTAGCCCTTATTTTCTCCTCGGTGCCAGGTGTGGGCCTGCATGTGGGTCTCTTTGCTCCACTTAGTTTGCCATGGCACTGGCAGGAGTATGCTTCCTCCTTGGAGGCAGGGGCGCTCTTCCCAGTGGTGCATGTGGGTCTCTTTTCAGAAAGAATTTTCTAGTGATTGATTTGAACATGGAGGAGGTCACACAGTAAGAAATGCAAATGTGAGGCCTCTGACATTTTCATTTGTCTCAGCGACAGTCATCTAGAAAATGAGGACTTCTGTTCTAAAGCTGTGGGAGATACTGGTTCTCCTCAAAGCCTGTGGGAGCATGGAGGCGGGGCTTCTCTAGTGAAGTCTCTAAATGAGGGCATGGGCAACTTGCCTCTGGGTCCCAGCCTTTGACATCTGCCTGGAGAACCATTCTTCCCACACCCAGGGTCTTGGTAGAACTGTAAACAAATCAGCACACTTTGTTTTAGGCAGTCAGTTAAACTTGTTACACACCAGTAAAAATTTCTACAACCAGTTAATATAGAGACATGCTGGTTCGTGGTTGTTGGTTGATAATTGGTGGTGAGACTGGCTCTCAAAGTATGCAGCTTGTCTGCTGCCAGATATTGGGTGACCTGTCTACTGGCCATTAGAACAAAGACACAAGTAAGAAGGCATACTGTACCCTCTTGAGAAATCCCATGTTCCTGACATATGCTGACAGAGATGATGGGATTGAGTTACAGGGTCATACATGAGTGAAGGCTGTCCTGAGATACTTCCTTACAGAATGTTCATATTACAGAAGGAGGTAGACATTTCTGTCCCCATCATAGTTTCATGTTTCAATATCAAGGTAGGTGCATTTCTCATCAAAGTGGAGCAAGAAAATGTCCACATGCACAGGGGTCTAGAGCAACATCTATAATAAGAAATAAAGACTGATTCTATATCCAATTCGTTATCAGCTTGGAGGATGGGAGATGATCACCAACTTTCTCCCTTCATTCCATCTGTGTCTATCTAGAGGAGGTTGCTCCCTCCTTGTTTACCAATGCAGAAATGGACCAACCTGATGTCTAGGAAATGTAGCCAGGGACAAAGACTTTTGACAACATGACCTTCTCTTTGGCTGTCTCTGGATCTCCAGCACACCTCATTGCCACATGCTTGGTTACTTACCAGTGAAAATGCTGCAGTCTTTACCCTTGAGACAGCAGTTTTCACGTTCTGTATAATAAGAATCACTAACTTCTGGAGTTTTCCTTGGGGAACTGAACTTGAATATGCTATGTTCACCTATTGGAGTCATATCCTGGTACTTCCCTTTGAAAGTTAGCAAAGTATTCTGCAAGGAGTTGCGTTACTCCCTACCTGCTAGCATGTGGTTATCATATCAAAGTTAACATCTGTGAACCTTGAATTTCTGGGGTTGATAGAAGGTTAAAAAGTCAGGAAAGCAATTTGCTTTATGTGTCTTAGTGGATAAGCAAGATAACATTCAGAGTGTGAGCATGCATGGGGTCACACACAGCACCTGGTCTACCTTGATTTATTTGTTGTCCTAAATTTCTAGACAAAGCCATGAGGCCATTGATTGTATAGTTGGGTAGACATTTTTGTTGTTGTTCTGGGAAACTTCTGGGAAAGGCACATTGAAGACACTCAGTAGGAAAAAATGTTAAGACCTAAAAAGAGAAAAATGAGTTCCCAAGGAAGGCCATTAATTCTCAGGAGGCATGATATGGTGAGGAACTAGAACATTCCAAATATCACAGAAATAGCCATGGCTTCATACCTTTTTCAGCTAGAGGCCTAGATGCCACGTCTAAGTTTTTTTCAGAACTGTGTTGTCAGTAGCAGCCTCCTGTCCTCTCCCACATTATGGTTACTCTGTTATTCTCAATTCCTCTGTCATCTGTCTGTTTCCCTCTTACCTTACTTCTTTCTTGCCTCATTTATTCCACTTCCTTAATGCTGCTCTCACTCCTTACCTTCTCTCTGTAGCCCACAACAGCCCCCAAGGGCTGAAAGGGATACAATGCAATGACTTACACTAGTCTTATTAAAAAAGCCAACACAAAAGCAGAAGGGCAGTGGCTCAGAGCTCCCAGAAGGATTGGGGCTGATTCAAATGCTAGCCACCAAAGCCTTCCCTGATTTCCTGTTGCCTGGGAGAAGTATATAAACAAAAAGGTTCCAACTATGTAATATCATGGCCTTCTACATTTTGTACCCAATCTACATCTCCAAACCTACTTAAATCAAGTCACTTCTTGTGAGTTCCCTGAAGCATCCTGGGGAACAAATTCTCTACAAAGGCTTTAGCAGCTGTGTGGTGAATGCCTGTTACCTTACACCCTTTATGCTTCCTTGTGCACCTCCTTACTGAAAACTCCTGCTCACTTTTCAAGACTCTGAGCACCTCTGCTGTGCAGCATCCCCTGATACCCTGAGACCAAGAATCTTTATTCTCCCATCTAAACACTGAGTGCAAATGCTCACATCTCTATTGTAGCACATGCTATATTGTACTTGAAGGTTTTATATTTGTCACAGCCACGAGATACTGCAGCCCCATAGAGAAAGACAGGCCCCTCTCCCCTAGCAAACCACTGTTCTCTACACAGCCTTGAGCATATGCAATAGGATACTCTGCATGTAAGCAAGGCTGTGCCATGACACCAACAGTGTCAACTCAAACATTTTAACACTCGATAAACCTGCACTTAACCTTCTGATATTCCAAATAAATAATAAGTTCATTTTCTCTGTCCTTTCGTATCCCCCCTTTCCCTCCCCAACACACATTCACAGAATATAGGAAACCAGGCCATGATATCTTTAATTTTTTATGTATATGACTTGGGATAAAGAATCTTCTATCTTCTACAACTTATTAATATTTATAAGACATGAATATGTGAGTTTAATGGGCCATGTTGGAATTGTTAGTATTATCCTAACTTTGTCTCTCTCAATATATGCACATACATATACCTTAAATCAACTGTTTTATGCACTCCTACATGTCTTGAGCCTTTGCATAGTCTTTGCATAGTCTGCTAACTATGAAGAAAGGAACAATAGCAAGGCTGTGTGTGTGTGTGTGTGTGTGTGTGTTTGTGTGTGTATGCTCTCCATGATTCCTAATAGTTCAGTATGTATATATTTTTCCCATCTTTCTGAGGGTAGCTGATGGCTCTCAGATAGTGAGAGTGAATAGTGAACATGGCCAAAGAAATTGCATGCAGCTATCAAGCTACCGAACTCTTAGCAAGGGAGCCTTACACCACACATTCTGGGCTGAGTATGTTCTGTACAGTTTATTGCTCACTCTCTTGGTGTCTCTCGTGTCATTGCCTTTGTCCACTGGTAAACCATTTGGTAGAATAATGACTGACAAATTGTGCAAGTGATAGAACTGGATCTGCCATAAGAAATAAACAGCTGTAAGCTGAGAATCAAAAGGCATGTTCTACCTTCATAGCACATGAATTTATTCAGGCATAGAGACTGTGTTGAAGATACATGGGACATAAAATCTGGATGAAGTCTTTTGACACTAAAGCTGGATGGAGCCTTTTGACACTACTAGGTATATTGTAGCTGCACCTTCTTCTTAGGACCATTGACCTGTGATACTAGGGTATATCAGATCCTCAGGAACTCACACAGCTGTACTTCTAAAGGGGTTTTCTTAGAATGACCTCAGGAAACCTTTTCCACAGCATACTTCTGATCTGTTCATCCATTCCCATCCCTGTTGACTCTTGCTCTCCAGTTAAGCAGGTCACAGTTTCCTATTGCCCTGTACTCATTCAACTGTCTCATCTCATTTTTATTTCAAAGGCTGTCAGGCCAGTCTTATTTGTTCTTGCTGTCTTTTCTCTTATGTGAGAAAGACAACCTAGCTCTCTCCTGTTTGGAGCTTTTTATTTCCCTTAGGTGAACTAGGCTCATTAACTACAGAATAAGACTCAGAAAATCGGGGGTAGCAAGGATGAACACAAATAGTTTGAAATACCCCCACAATTCTAGTGGAAAACAAGGGTAGATAACCATCACTCCATATAATGTGCATTCCTAATTATTCAAAAGGGTCATGTTCACTCGGGATATTCATGTAGCAAACCTCTCCTGGTGATGGATTTTTTAAAAATCCTTTTACCATTGAGTGAGATTTACTTTTCAAATTAATTCAGAAGTCACTGCCCTATCATATGGGCCAGAGTTTTCAGAGGGAAGGGATCTCCAAGGAGGAGCTTGGGATTGGATCTCATTCAGAGACAGTCATCCAGCATTCTTGGAATAACTTTCTCTCTACCATTTTATTTTTTTATCATTCCTTTGGAACAGTGAATAAAAAGATTTGAGAAGATAAAGGTGACTCACTTAAGTCCCAGATGTCTGTCTGCTTCTGAGGAAGAGGAGATGGGTGAGGGCCAAGGAGCTTTGTCCACTGGAGAAGTCAGGAAGATTTTGAACTGTAAAAAGATAGCTTTATTGCAGTGGATACCAAGGGCAGGTGTTTTCATCAATGATTAACTCACAAGTTTGAATTGACATCAGAAGAAGAAAATAAGAAACTCAGGACCTGTGTGTAAATTATGCTCAAGTATCTATTCAGAAGTCACATAGGGAATGTTTGTTTTTCTCCACAGATTCGAACCAGTGTCCTTCTGGAGCACAAGGATCCCCCGCCAGAAGTTGGGGTAGGTGCTTCTTATATTTGCAAAGGTACACAAGTCCTTTGTAAGTTAATGATTTGGATATTCTCTGGCTTCCTGCCTGTCTGAGAACTGACAAAAGCAATTAAATTACCAGGGTGTGACTGTCTGAGAAGTCACCTGTTTTGTTGCTGAATTGAATAGAATTTATCTTGTCTCTGGAAAATAAACTATTCTCAAATGAGTTCTTTTATTTAGTTTAGATGGTAGAGATGAGCCTAGACACTGTTCTGGAGGCAGTTGAATTGCAACTGTAAGCCAACACCCCTGGATGCCTGTGGACTAGGGCAATTACAGGTGTGAGCTCTTGCCTCATCCAGAAGCAGCAGAGAGCTAGTCAGGACAGGGTGTCCATTCCTGTTTCCTAGGATGTGAATCACGCAACAGGCTACTGTGTCTGTTCAGTGCAGCACTGTGCATCCATGGAAGCTTGCCTGACACACCCAAAGAGTTGCATCTCTAACCTACAGAAGGTGAAGTAGCAAGAGGGTACTGGGGTACTAGTGTGGTCTGCTTAGACAGGGCCAGAGTTGGTGGTGGCAGAAACTGAATGAACAGCCCCACAAGCAGAATTGCTGAGGCCACTACACTCAGAGGAGTAAAGAAGTGACTGAAAGCTCATTTAGAAATCGTTCAGGAACCTGACAGCTTTCTTCCACTGAGTCTGAGGAGTGCAGGACAGGGTGCTATTCATTTCTTCTCACGGAAAGCAGCCACTCACCCATGTACCAAGGGAATATTTCAAGCATACATTGAAGTGCAAGTTGACTGAGCAGAATGCCAGTTCCCAGAGTGTCTGCTAGTACAGAGAAGGAAGCACAGGGTGTGAGGTTCTCTCTTATCCCTCATAAGAGCTTCTGGCTTCTCAGAGGAGAGAGGAAAGACTTCCATGGACTAATGTAGTCTTTGCCATTGGTCCTCTGACTCTACCTTGATCCTATAATAGCAATTCCACCACTGGAGTTGGTGGGCTCTCAGACCCCACAAGCTGTTTGCACTTTAATTAGCAAAGGGCCCAGCAAGTTCCACAGCCTAGGAAGGACCCACAACCAAGGCCTTTGCTGAATCTGGTGCTGCTCTGTGCTTGCTCTTTCTTTCCTCCAATCCACAATCACCATCTGGCCACCAACTACCATCTCCTGCAAATGAGGCTCCAGGGCATGTTCTCACCACACTTAGACTGCCTACATAAAACCCCAGAATTCTATGAAGCTCCAGGACATGCTCTCACCACACCTAGACTGCCTGCATAAAACCCTAGAACTCTATGAAGCTCCAAGGCATGCTCTCAACACACCTAGACTGCCTACATAAAACCCCAGACAGAACCCTATGAAGCTCCAGGGAATGCTCTCAAACACACCTTTTAGGTCTTCATAAATCCCCAGAATGTTAGAAAATTTTAACCATTTATATAACTAATGCAGTGTTTTATTAAAGAGTTTCATTTATTTATTTATTAATCTTCTACTCTAATTCCCTGTCACCCAGTTGCTCTGATTTTCAGTTGTCCACTTTCTTTAGACCTAGTTATATTTTGACTTAAATGTGTGAATTTTTATTGTTTTAATCAACTTGTTGGTGGTCCATTTTATTTATTTAAGTGTTGAGTCTCTGGTTTTTATGTTTTCTTTTTCTTCCCCATCTTCCTACCCTTTTCCATGACAATCACATTACTGTAAATATAGGCACTGCAAAGAGTTTTACAAGTTTGTCCCAACTGCTCAGGCTGTCACATAGAGGAGTATTTGACAGAGGCTATGCTGAATTTGGTAAGATGAGGATATGGCCCTTTTGGTTGGTTTTGATACCTGCTAGAGTCCTCAGTATGGTTATTAGAGAAATTATGGCTGCCCTGTGGAGTCCATTCAAGGGACCTTGTGTTTTTTCCCTACTTTTTATTTCCCTGCCATGGAGGATATGGCTCAGGGTCAGCTCTATCACTGTGCAACTCCTTCCTACCCTGCACTCTTACCGCCAATATTCCTTCTAGTCATATGGTTGCCCATGGGCCATCTTCTGTGTTATATGTTTCACCCCAGTCAAACTCCTAGGCATTAGCATACCATATATCAGCCTCACACACATCTTCACTGATGTGTCTTCTCTTGGGTTCAGCCACCTCTCTACTGCTCCTTTAATGCAGGACCCAATGATGTTCAGCATTAGATTGTCCATTATTTCCAAAGGAGAGCATCCTGTATCCTTAAAGGAGGGACATAGCTTTGGTGCCTTCAATCTTTACAAGTGACCCATTTATTTAGGACAAAACTCTGCCAGCCTTGGACATAGAATTATTTTCTTGGAGAACAATTAGGAGATAGACCCAGCACATAGGTAGTACATCTGAACACCAGCCTTCTTTACTGTGACCCTACATTTTTGATAGTGATATGTCTTGGGGGTGATAACTGGCCAGTTCTGTTAATCCTTCTTTCCTTTCAGCACTTTCCTGTGGGTCGTGGCTCATAAAGGAGGTTACTTTACTGAGATGGGGTGCATTTGATATTGTGTCCTCTTTATTGACAAAAAATCACCTATAATTCCTGGTAACAAATAAAAGTCTTAGTTGAGATTCTGTGATGTGACTGCTGTACCAGGTAGCCATTCGGTGTGCATAAAATGACAGAGTGACCTAAAAGTAGTCGGTTAGGGTTGTTTGTTTGTTTTGTTTTATTTTTTAGTCTTGAGAAATGTCCCCAGCATCAGAAGCACACAATGGAATTTGAGCATCAGCATCCATTTCCTGCTCCTTTTCCTATGTATTGTGCAATCTGAGCACATTAGTAATCATAGTCATCATCTTCCTATTTGGAAGAGTAAAATGCTAAATTCAGGTCAGCATCCTCCTTCACATTTAGAAAACATGAACTGTTTGGGAAGTCTTGCTTGCTTTCTGCCCTTTATGTATCATTGAGAAGAACTGAGTTCTTAAAGGGGCATCTGGAAGTAGTTCCTACTCAAACAACAACAGCAGAACAAAACACTAATGGTGATAAAAATTTAGGAATTGGATTTCTGCAATATTTGCACACTCCTAGGACTTCTTGACTTCATTCACTCCAATATTTCTAGATTCATGCTTAGATTTTTTATTAAAATAATCAAGGAACATTCCTTTTTGGTTTACTAACTGCTCTCTGTTGTTTTTAGAGCCATAAGAGAACAAATTATAGACAAAGCAGAGAAAATTCTAGAAAAGATCATACTAACATGGGAGAATCTAGCATGTTTTATGATGTTAGCACTAAAGTAATCTGTTAAGTGTGATCACTAAACCAATCTCACACACAGAAAGCATTACCTTAAATAAGGATGAGTCAGCATAGCTGGGTTATATTATTCTGCATAGCGATGATTTAACACATGTTGAGCACCTAGGAAGGACCAGTGTTAAATACACATCCCACCAATCTCCCGGGTATTTCTTTGAATGCTAGTAAAGGGTTTGAGAGTTGAAGCTGTTGGTCTAGAACATAGTGCCCATTAGTGACTCAACCTTTATGTTGTATGAAGAACACTTATGCCAGCATAAGCTGAAAGCTTTCACTTGGGTTCCTACACCTGTGTTTCACTTATTTCTGAGCATACTTAAGCATCACGTTCTGGGTGTATCCAAGCCTTATCCTGGTAGTTTAGTCAAATAAATGCCAATTTGTGCCCTTAGACCTTTAGAATTGTATTCTTAACAAATACATAATTCTTTAGTAGATGATCTATCATAAAGTACTCTTTAGTTTTGGAGTGATTAATAAACTCTTAATAGTTAGCCTCCATTTTTCTTTATGGCACTGTTTTCAATATTAACATTTCTTAGTATCTATGAGACACCATGCAAACATATTTGTTGTGGTTGACAGTGAAGACAAATGTCCTGGCTATAAAGTTGTCTTGTTCTGTGACTATATTATATGCACATAATTATATGTACATTATAAAATTTTAAATACATATATACATATGGCTTTATAAGAAAGGTCAAAGTATCTTTTACAAGCTCATTTAATCTGTAATTTAACAGTGTCCAGTCAAAATTAAATGAGTAATATGTAGTATTTGCCACATATATCATTTAAAATGTCCAGTATCTAGGTTTTAAAATAGTTTGAAGAAACAGACTAAATTAATTGTATTTTTATTTAACTCACTATATGCAAAATAATATATATTTAAAATATGCTCAATATAAAACAAAGTTATAGTCCATGTTTCTATTTTCCAAACCCAGTGGACATTTTAAGTTTTATTGATCTCTCCACTTGGAGTAGTCACATTTTCTCAGACTAGTAGCTAATCCATTTGGGCAACAAGGCTGTATACAATACTTGGAAAGTTTTGAGGAGAACCATGTAAATTGTAGCATAAAGAGCTACCCTCTGAGTGAAGAAATTGTGAGATAAGCCTTCATGATGGACATTTGCCAGCTTGAGGCACTATGGGTGGTTCTGTACCTCAGCTGGCTTCCTTAATAGTGATCAGAGGAGCCACTGTGGACACACTGTGTTATAGTGCAAAACAATTATATACTATTTTTAAAATGGAAGCTTAGGGAACAACATGGAAGAGGGGGCAGAAAGACTTTAAGAGCCAGAGGGCCAGGAAGTCTGCTGTGTGACTGCCTGTCTCAGACATGTTCCATGAAGTAGACTTGAACCATAACAGATCAGCAGGCATGCCACAGTGAAACGGAGCAATCTTACGCTCCTCCCCCAGATAGAGAGCTACAGACAACTAATGACTGCCGAGAGAGGAAGAATTAAGCTTTTCCAAATATGAGCTCCCTGATTGGGGACTCCAAGGCAAAGTGGTCAACCTTGAAACCATATGCACACAAACAATAAAATAAAGTCAACACAAACACACACAAAATATACACATAAACTATATTATATATTTATGTATTATATATAACACATAAATACATGAATATATATGGCAATTGCTACTTGATGGCAAAAAGACCATCATAATACCATGGCATGAATAGTTTGCTTAATTATAAAGTCACCAAGAACAACACAACTTCAAAGCACAAGTTGAACAAGCTTACAAAGTTAGGGGTCTTGTGAAATTTATGATCTTTTTAATATATATTCTCTTATTTGGTGTTACACTGCTATAAGAGAACACACACACACACACACACACACACACACAGAAATACACTATGGTTTTACACTAGCATTGTGTGTTGTTTTCCCCCTCTTAAAGGTTATTCGTGTGTGTGTGTGTGTGTGTGTGTGTGTGTGTGTGTGTGTGTGTGTGTGTCCATAGATACATACATTCGTGGACAATTATAAAGAAAAATAAGCTATCAGTTTAAGAGTGGGGTGGCATGGAAGAGGTTAGAAGGAAGGGACACAGGGGGAAAGTGATATAATTACATTTGGATTAGTATGTGAATAAATAAAAAAATTAACAAAATTGGGCATTTTGATAGTTCATTTCATCCAGCATGAAGTTCATATATGAAGTTAGATATTGAATAAAATAAACCTTTGTAACTAAGTAATGTCTCATCTCATTTGGCAAGTATGCTATAAGGCCTTTACCAATACTAATTTTTAATGTGTCTTATTTTGGGAAGCTCTGAAGTGTCAGATCCAGACTGAGACCCAGCCTGGGCTGACGACAGTTATGATGGGAGTGCTTGCTACAGGGTCACCATCCCTGGCACACTACAGCATAATGCATGACATGTGAAGCTCTGTTAACAACCCTGGGCTTGTCTCTGAGACTGACCAGCTACAGGTCTGCTTCTGAAAGGGCTCCTGGTCCAGCAGACAAAGACAGTCCTTTTTGTGGTCACCAATCTTACTTGCAGCTGTGCCTATGGTGTTTCCATAGCTCATCCCTAAAAGTAGCCATTCTACCTGCCTCTAGTTGCAGAATTCATGTTTGAGTCAATTGCTACTTTATGGCTAAAAAGACCACCATGTTATCATGGCATGTAGTCCTTTATTCTACCTTCCTCAGACCTACACAATTTTAAAGGGTGCATCAAACAAGCTTAGAAGTCAAGTGTTTTGTCAAATTCTCCATCTGTTAAGAATGTTGTTGGAAAGTGAATAATGAATAGGAAGAGCTATAAGAATTTAAGTTAAAACCCCTAATTATCAGTGAAAGAGAAGGTGGAATACACATGGTTTTTAAGTTTGTAGTGTGGTCTAGAGAGATGTCTCAGTGGTTAAGCTCTTCATTTAGAAGTCCCAGGCTGACTCCCAGCATCCACCTGGCAGCTTACAACTGTGTGTAGCTCCAAATCCAGAGAAATTGAGCATTCCAGGGAGCCCTGCATTCACATGCATGCATCTAAGCCCCAAGACACACATACACATGATTTTAAAAAGTAGCCAAATACACATTTACAAATATTTAAATCGCAAGTTGCTAGACTGGTATTTTGCTATATTATTTGTATACAATGTTTCTCATATATTCTCATTTTTGTGAGTTACAGTGATTTATAAATAACAACAAAATGAGTGTGTCTTCCCCTTGCATTAAAAGAATGTGGTTGACCTAGATGTGATGGTACATGCCTGTAATTCAGGCTGAAGGAGCCAGAGACAGGAGGATTATTGTCTGTTCAAGGCTCCCTGTGCTATGTAGTGACTTCTAGGCTATTGATCAAGATCTTGCCTCAAAAATAAGTAAATGAGTCACTTACTTGAAATATGGTGTCTGTCAGTCTCTCATTTGTTGCCAGTTAACATTTTGTTGACTTCTTTAGTGTGTATTCAGCAGAGTATAACAGAAAATAATTATCTTTGCGGAACTTCAAATCTCAATTATTTGCAGGGATTTAAGATAAGCCATTTAAAATATATCCAGTGGTGTTCAATATAAATGGAGGAAAGAAAATGACGAGAGACACAGAGAGAGTGTGTTAGACAGTGAGTGTCTTTTGGTGTCTGTTCCAGAGGCTCTGTGAGGAGGGAGTTTAAGTGTCTCAGTGGGCTTGGTGTGTCCTCTGCCCTCTGCTCTTGTTCACCAGTCACTCTGATTATTCTGTTGGTAAGGTCCCTGATGGAGGCTTTCAACTTCCATTCACACTTCTCCTGTTGCTCCTCAAGTCCCCTGGAAGGAAAAGACCCAGTATTTTTTCATCTAACAATGTGAGTTCAGAATTCCCAATCCTTGGTGACTGGGTGCTTATTATAGAATTCTGAGCTTCAACTTATCTAACTGGGGATAATATTAATAGAGTTCTGTATAATTTAAAAATCAAGTTGTGTTTTCAGATGTCTGTCTTTAAACCCTTCTGAACCTGTTCTTCTACAGCAGAATTTTGAAAAGAGGTTCAAATATTTTGACCTTGGGCTGGAGAGATGGCTCAGCAGTAGAGAACACTTGCCCCTCTTGCAAAGGACCCGATTGAGTTCTCAGCACCCACATGACAGCTCACAACTGTTTGTAACTCTAATTCCAAGGGATCTGATTCCTTATCCTGGCTTCCTTGCTCAACCAAATGTACAAACATGCAGGCAATACACATATGCATTAGAAAAGCATTCTGACTAGATTTTTTTCTTCTTTCAGCAATAACTCAGTATATATACTGCCTCTTTTGGTGTGTAGAATGATTTTCTATTTTCTCTGAAAGCATTCCACTGTCTCAGGCATTTTTGTTCAAGCATAGTCTCGCATAGCTGTGCTAAGACAAGTCCAGGAGATATGCTATTGGCCTCTTATGTGGTATCACATGCTGCCATCAGCCATGGCATGGGTGACTATAAGGTTTTGACACTTTTATGTTTAGTCAATGCCCTGAAGGAATGTGAGAAATACTCTATTGGCATTTATTTCATAATGTTGTCACATTCAAATCAGAAGTAGCCAGGAACAGTCAAAAGTTTCTGATCCCAAGACAGAGAATAAAAAACAACTTACAGTTTGACTTCTTTACATTGAGTTGAAAAGAGTAGATATCCAATATTTACTGGTATACATGACACCCAGTTGTGAGATGTTTAAAAACTAACTTTAGAAAACATAACTGAAGTATTATTTATTTGTGTGTTTGGGATGAAGTTGTCCCAGGCTAGTTAAAAAAGGGAAACAAATGCTTCTAAATGCTTCTGTGATGGGGAGAAATGTTGTCTTTCTATTTATAACTCAGAGACCCATGTAAAAATAGCTCCAAGAGGCAGACTTTCTCATATCTTGAACACAGAATTGCTGTTGCCAGTGATTTGAGGAACTCTAGTAAGTGGTTATCTTGGTGAATATTGAAAGTTTAGCATCTTCTTTGACCCTAGTTTTCTTGGGAGGAGGAAATTATAGCTAGTGGGAAAGTCCTGACTGCTGTGTTTTACTTCTTATTATTTCCCAGGCTGTCAATGTCTGTCTTTAACCAAGTTAATATTTCAGCATTCTTTCTGTCAGTAAAACATTGGGGGCTAGTTGAGTCCGTAGTTTGTTCTTTTCAAAACTAACTCTGTGTAATTGGTGTGAGAACAGAAACTTAAAAGGAATCCCAGAAGTTGATGGAAAACATTCTTCGTTATTTTCAGAGGAGCTTCCTGGGCTCTGCCAGTTTTCAAGTTGGGGAACTGCTGAAGTCCAAGGAGCAGCTGCTGTCCCTGAGCCTGAGGTGAGTCTCTTTGTTTGCAGACTGCTTAAGTTAACAGCTGGGTGTGGCTGCTGCAATGAAGGATTCACAGTTCTCACAGGTAACTGACTCCAAAATAGAGTGCAGGACTGCAGCATGTCCACACTCAGGATCACTTCCAGATACAGAATTATTCGTCTGTGTTAGGAAAACATTTACAGCATCAGTAAGGTGATAAACATCTTTGAAATGAAGCAAATACTATGATTGTGCTGTCAAATAACTTTCTCTAATAAAAAAAACTCATTGTATTAATGAGTAAATTTTTATACTTGAAATATGTTTGGTGTAACGTGGTAGCTTCATGAAAGGAAAAGGGAACTGAAATTTTCAATGTTGTCAGTCACTTCTCTATTAATCCTAAGACAATGATAAATTTAAACAAATCAGTAGGTCCTAGCTAATTCCAAGCATAATTTATTTTGATACCAGAGTTGAATGACCTTATAGAGTTACAGAGTTTGTTCCTATTATCCAGAATACAGAATGCGTATTTCTTTTTAAAACTTGCAATAAATTTGAAAACATTCTATTATTTTTAATGTATAACAAATTTTATGACTATATGTAGTTAAAGAACATCACTCTGCATTTATGCAATACGAATGGATAAAAACTTATGTATATAGTTACTCATCAACTTCACAAAGCTCTTGCTCTGATGAAACCTGGAGGTTCTTTTCAGGGTCTAATGTCCTAAATTTGTTGTACTTTCTTTTCCAAGAACCACTTGCAGCCACAATTTATTTCATTGAATTTAAGTAATTAGTTTTCATGCTATATATTTCCTTAAGTATTCTGTATCTCTTAGTGAGAACTGTATTCATGTGTTTTTTCTTACTTTATTTTCATGATCTTCTTGCATCTGCATTTTTATTTGAAAGTATAATATTATATTATACAAGTATACAAATAAATACTCTACAGGCAGCAGAGTGCGAGTTCTGATAAAGCTACCCTTAATCTCTCTAACTTCTGTTAGTGAGTGTCTGTAAACATGGTACAAGGATATATTTTATCTGAGAAGACATAAAATCTTCCTAGTGTGGAATATTTTCCTCAGTAAATTTTGCTGTTGTTTTTGGTTTGGGTTATGGATGGGCCAGCTACAAAGACTAGCTATCAATGTCACTGGTACTCTTCAATATATCAACCTAGCATGGTGTTTGGAGCAGAAGCTAACCCCCAAGACCCTAGATTGATGGCTGAAGATATCAAACATTGAAGTTGGTTAAACTTATTAACCTGCATACATGCTTCTTTCTATCTATCTTTCTTTCTTTCTTTCCTTCTTTCTTTCTTTCTTTCTTTCTTTCTTTCTTTCTTTCTTTCTTTCTTTCTTATTCTTTTTATAAGTTAGGGTCTTGTACACTCTGATCTTAAACTCCTCACTTTGATACCTCAGCCTTTCAAGTACAGGAATTGCAGCTCTGCAGCACCATGTCTGGCTTGCCTCCAGCAGTGCAGCACCATGCCTCGTTTGTCCCAATGCAACTGTGCAGCTGAGCAGATGTGAAGCTCCATGCTTGACTCACTCCCATGCTTCCTAGTGCAATCTAGGAGAATTTTATTCCTCACCTATTGACTCTATTTTATTTGTACCTGAAACACTTAGGGCTAAAAGAGAAACAGGTTTGTAATTTGAAGACAGGCTCTAGCCATGTAGTCTTGGCTGGCCCTAGGACTTGCTATGTAGACCAGACTAGCCCTCAGACTTGCCTGGATCTTCCTTCTTTCCCTCTTAAAGCATAGTATTAAAAAGTCTTCAGTGAGATCAAAATTACTGAACACACAGACTGACTCAGGAAGTGTGTAAGGAGGGCAGTGTTTAAAATACTAGGGAAAAAAATCAGTGTAAAATCTATAGAATTACATGAAATAGAAATGTTACCTATTTTGATTAAAATGTCTCTAATTGATAGTCATTTGATATTGATTGTATGAAAAATATTAACTGTAATGAAAAGAATTGTTTTCTAGAAAAATATTAATTTTGAAACTAATTTTGAATGTCTAGATTTTTTTCATTTTATTTGTGCACCATGGCATTTCTTCACTATGATCTAGTCAGATTATAGCTTAGCTTGGCCTGTGCATTTCCAGCACATGACCTGTAATCGTTTTTTTTTTTGGGTTTTGATGTAATTTATCTTCCTTTGTTGGACTGTCTTATGGGGCTCTGAGTTGGAAGAGCATTAGGTCAGATCTAAGGAACATTTTTGTTTGGCTTTTTATATTCATTGGATTATTAATGACTGTTATTCTTTCTATGCACCAGCTATTGGTTTTAAACAATAGAATAAAACGCATCCACAGAAATAAGGGATGTTTGTAGACATCCTTCCAGGCGCTGATGTTTTTTATGGCCCCCAATCCTGAAAGCTCAGATTGTGAGGCCTTTGGAAGCTAACAGATAATTCAAATTCTAATACTCCATCTAGAGTATTAGAGGAGTAGAAATTAGACTCCATCCTCCCCTAGAGGAGGCCCTGTGTTCTGTGTGGTTCCTGTCACACATATTTCAAACTGAACATCAAGTATTTTGAATTTGTTTGTTTATAGAAAACTTAAAGGAGAAAGAAATGTACATATAATTTGTAGATTTAGACTCAAATTTCATGTGAGTCTATAGTTGTAGTGTAATATTTGCTTACATCTATCTGGGGAGAGGCCTCCAATATATATATCCTGGTCCTTATCATATGTCTTCCTAGTTTACATAGCACAGGTAACCATTTATGAGTGTTCCAGCTTCCCAAATGGACTTGGTATCTTAATTTAGTATTGACCTCCATACATTTTTGTTTAGTTGACTTGGTTTTGGTGGTTTATATGTGTTCCCATCCCCCACTTCTTTTTTTGTGTTAATTCTGTTTTCTGGTGGTGTTGTCCATTTTGCTACTATCCTGCTATACTGACTTTTGTAATATTACATGTTTGATATAGAATTCTTTTACAACAGATTATAATTTTAATTGTGGCAGATACTGAATAGTCTTACATTAGTAACTAAAGTTATGAGAAAACACCACCAAGAGCACAGTTCTGTGCTCCATGCTGAGAGTGTATTGGATATAACTCATTTTATCCTTATCAAACTAACTAATGATGTTATTTAATATATCCCATAAATCAAACAGAAGTGGAAAACAATTTATCATGTTTTCCAAGGTTATAGTGTTCTTCAATAAGAAAGAGTTGATCTGAACTTGCTCTCTTGTGACTGGAGAGTTGTTGATTTCAAGGATGTACTCTTCAACAAGAGACAGCTGGAACCAGGATGAAATATCACATGCCACATACACTTGGTGGCTGAGTGATAGCATGGATTTAGATATGGGACCATTTCTTCACTGATTTGTGTTTTGCAGATTTCCTCCCAGCATCTAGTTTTACAATAGGTAATAAATAAATGTATGCCAGTGTGCTATGGGGAGTGCAAATATGTTCACCATGGTGGCAGAAAGTGGGAACCAGGTTCAAAGGACTGAGGAAAATAAAGACACTTCTTCCAACTAGCCTCAGAAACTTGGACACCTGAAACGACGGACCTCTGTTTGCTACCAAAGGACCTAGCGGCATTCATATGCTCTTCTAGCATGTCTCAAACCTTTGAGGCCATCCAAGTACAACTTAGGAGAACTGTCGTGTTTCATATTATTTAATAACAGGGTGGAAAACTCAAAGATCTACTGCTGAGTGGTGCTAGCAGTCGAGAAAACAATCCCATTGTTTTTAGCATACTTTGGCAATCCAACAGCCATAACCACGTGAAACAATAAAAAAAAAAATGAAACGTTTCTGCTAGAAAATTCTCAGAGGGAGAGAGCCAGAAGGGAGTGTTTACGACTTCCCTGGGCTTGGTTGTTCATTTTCCTCACAGTGTACTTCCATTCAGCAGTATTCAGTCAGCAAACACTAAGGGTTGTTACGTACTAAGAATGGTGACAGGTTCTTCAGAAAATAACAGCAATAACTACTTTGCAGTTGATACCGAGAGCATGTTTAATGCATAATCTGTTAAGCATATACTCTGTGCAAGCACTGTGTTTGATGCTTTTTATGCGCTAGCTTGTTTAATTCATGCAGCACTATTTATTTTTTACATCAGCTTGAGGTCCCATGGCTGCTGGTTATACACAGAACAGTAGAACCCAGTTAATTCTTTAGTTTGTTTGGTTTCTTAGTTTGCTACCTTGTAGGAAGCTCACAGCCTTACTAAACTCCTTACTTACTTCTCTGCCATCTACTCCACCCTTTGAACATTTTGAGGTCTTAATTTCTTGATGTACTATCTTAAGGTTCAATTTTGTATGCTTACAACAAAGCAGAGCTTCAGCAAATAAATATTGGTTGGAAATTTCATTTGTGATGATGACTTCCTTGTATATATTTTTAATTGCTTTCTTTGAATCTAGTACTAAGGATTTATTTCTAAGTAAATTTCATGTAAGTCATTGAGTATAGTAGTTTAAATGTAAGACTATCTGTGTGCTGTTGTTGGGATGTGAAATGCACCCCATAGGCTCATGTGTTTGAACATGTCATTCCCAGTCTATGGAGCTGTTTTAGACTGCTGTATAATCTTTAGGAGGTGGAACCCTGATGGAGGATATCAGCCACTAGGGGAGGGTCTTGAATCTTCACAGCCACACTCATTCCTATCCACTCTCTGCTTCCTAACTGATCCTGGGTAAACAACTGTCTCCATCTCTTGCTGCCCTGCCTTCTCTGATGTGATGGACAGAGCCCCTCAACTGTAAGCCAGAACAAACCTTTCCTCTCCTACCTTGCTTCTCACTCAATATCTGTCCAGCATCAAGAAAAGTAAATATCAGGGCAGTATCGAGGCACAGATTGCAGTCTCCCAGAGAAGCTAAATCCAGGGTTAAGATTTACCTTTATTTCTGTTTAGACCATGGTACCCTCATCCTTTACCTTATCATCAGCTCTTTTAGCTCATCCTGCCACACCTGTCTGACATTCATGTTGGTTCCAGGAATCTGAACTCCAGTTCTCACATCTGTATAGTAAGAACTTTATCAACTAAGCCATCTCCCTAGGATCTCTTGTTTTCTTTTATTAGCCTTTAGCCTTTACTGGGGCATAAATTATCTTTATGACAGAGCTACCCGCGGTTTCCACAAATGTTAAATATGTTTAAGACGTTTTCTGTGTTTAAAAATGTGAATATAAATGAACTGTCCCCCAACACGCCCACTTTAGGGAGAGCAGCACATCTCTGGTTAATTTTAAAGGCAAATAGTATTGAATATTGTGGCATACATCTGCGGATATATAGACGGCAGGGACTGACAGCACGTACTTCATTGCGCCTTTGGCAACAAAAGTAAAGATCACAGTACTAGTCGGGAAAGCAGAGCCACACTCCTTCCTATCCACTCTGCTTCCTAACTGATCCTAGGATGCTGCATGCTAATCACTATAAGTGTGTTTGAGTCAGTGGCTGCAACCCCACAGCAGGGCAAGCCAGAGGCTCAGCTTGCAAGAGCTGTCTCCTAAAGCACTGACTCCCCTGTGCTCTCCCAGGAGCCTCCCCTCCCCCTCTCCTGCCGACCTTTGACCTGTTTTCAGGGACCTTTACACAAAGTTCCTGCTGCAGCCCTGACACCTCCACAGACCTCCACAGATGAAGCATTTTCATCTTTCGGGTTATTTCATTTTCTACAGGGATAGATAATGATATTTTTCCTATTTTATAGATGAGCAAACAGATGAGTAGCAGTTGGATTTCCTATATTTCCACAGCTGCTACAGGAGGAAGACTGGATGTTGTCTGGCAAGGACTCCCCAGAGCGTGCGCATTGTCTTCCAGCATGTTAATTAGCACTCAGTTATTTTGAGGATGGGAAGGATCACCAGATTGGCACCCGATGTCCTTCCTGGACCCTTTTAGTGACAGGGCACTCACATTTGACTTTCTCTCCATTTTCAGACATATCTGGGCTTGGGAAAGTATTTGTACTTCATCCCGACTTTCCACTCACCTTTCCAGAGTTGAGTCAAGCTTCCTTTGCCTGGGAGCAGTGAGGTAGGAGGAGGCCTTGAGCTCAAGCGCTTCCCTGTGACCACTCCAGTCAACCAGGCCAGGTTGATCACTCTCTCTAATGTCTGCTAATGAAAGTTGTAAAGAACTCTTTCCTGTGGTGGGTGGGTCTGGGTAAATTAATGAATGCAATAAGGTCCCAAGCCCTGCCTTGTGCCACAGACAGAAGAATAAATGTCTTTCCCATTGCTTCTTGCATTAAAGTTAATTTTTTCAAATATCTCTTTATATTTTTTTTAATTGATTGTCTAGTAGCTTGAAATTGTAACCTCCACAGTTCTCTAATCTGCCAATGGCAGAGGTATGGACTTATTCTTTATATAAATGTGAAATATTCCTGGGTGGTGTGACCCACACCTTTAATCCCAGCACTCACGAGGCATAGACCAGGCCAACCTGGTCTAATGAGCAAGTTCCAAGATATCCTCCAAAGCTACAGAGAAAACCTGTCTCAAAAACAAAACAAAACAAAGTAAATTTTCAATGACTAAGACATGGGTTCTTACCTGAAGCCTAAATTCTGGCTTTTATCTCTTTGACATCCTATGTTGTGTATACCCATCAGCGGACACATGCAACAGTTTGTTTGGATGAAGGTCCCTGGGGGAAATAAATACAACCTTTTACTAACAATATTAGGCATGTAGCATTGAAATCAAGGCAGAAATCTGTAAATGTCATGTGTCTATAACTTGTGTCTAGAATTTTTTAATATTAATTTTTTAAATGCACAAAATAATTTTCATTTGTTGAAGCTTAAATATACTTACATCATTTACCCTTTTGATTGTCTCCTTCTAACCCTTCCCATGTACCCCCATATTGATACATTTTTTAACTGAATATACCCAATACTACGTACAGAATAAATTCAGGTGACTTTTTCTCTTGCTTGTCCCCTGATCATGAAGGGAAACATCAAAGAGATCTGCTTAGGAAAGTATGGTTTGTAAGCACCTGTGCTAAAGACCCTAGGGGAGACATCATCAAAGGTCTCTAAGAAGAGTCATCTTGTAGTAGCTCTTGAAATTCCATCCATTAAAGTTAGTGGAAAATGTAAATCGTGTAAGTATCAGTTCGATATAATAAAGAAATAGGGTATTTAATTTAAAAATAGTCCTGAGCCTAAATGCCAGCTCTTCTACAGCCTTTCAAAGTGGCTGAATGTCTGAGACTAGATGACCTTGAACTTCTGGTTGACATTCCTCTCTCTGCCAAGTTGTAGGACTATAGGCATACTCCATCACACCTGGCTAATGAAGAGCCTACCCAGAGCTTTGTGCATTCAAGCCCAGCTACCAAACAGGCTACCTCACCAGTACTAAGATCAGTTTCATATCTGTGAGATGTGGATGACAGCACTATCTCCCTTAAAGGGCTTTTTGTAATTATCTGATGAAGCACTAACATGAAATGTTTATACAGATGCCCCATATGGTTAATGCTAATAATTATTTTTAATAATTGTCTTTGTTGATATCTTCAGGGAATTTTCTGTCTTCTTTATAGGACTGGATTAGGTACCCTGTACACAGTTCTGCTGAAATAGTAGCTGATGAAGTTTCTTCTCAGCCATCCACTGTTTAACTGATAGTAATATTATCGTATTATATCAATATGATATTTTTCCTTGCATTCAGCTTGTCTTTCATGACATCTTATATGTCTCTGCAGTTATACATTCTGCACCTTTCTTTATGTCCCTAATTCATTTTCATGACTGGAGGTAAGGCCATGGAAACCAATTAGCACTTCCTTCGTTTGCATTGTTCAAAAGATATGGGATTCATCATATTGCAAATTGATTTAGAGTTCTCAGACACTGATGAGACAGCACATGCCTAGAGTACACTTCCTTAGCTCCTCAATTCTTAGAGAAAGGCCTGAAGTCTTTCTTCTTTTAAAATGTGAATTGCATGAAGTTACTCTCAGTACACAGGCATACCTGCTTAAGGAGTCTGAGAGCTAATTTACCTGTGAAGATAATTTGCAGGGATGATTAGGCCTGAAAGGTATTATATATTCAACTTGAACGTCTTGTATTAGACTTTCTCATGTCATGTTGATCATCACTGTGAGTCTGCTCTCCTGATGCACTTACTTCATCTCCGTGATTTTTATATCACTGGTATCACATTTGTTATTGGTATATGATCCCTAAGAAAAGGAATTTCATGGTGAAGTGTATTTGAAGCTCCTACATTAAAAGGAAAGACAAGCAAACATTCTTTCTATATGACTTTGTCTTCAAAAGCCCTCCATGGCACTTTGGGAGACTCAAAGAATGCATGTCACAAGTATGTTTGGGGTGACCATGGGCCAATTTCTTCATAAAACATTTGTTAACAGCTTGTTAGACCCATAGCTTGAAAAATATACTTACAGAAAATCCTGCTTTATAACAATAGTAACAACAAAAAAAAGAATTTTCCAGGAAAATAAAAGAGGCGCTGTCTACTTGTATTTATGAGCTTTCTTCTACCATAACCTTATTCTTTAGCACACTTTTGAATATGTTTTTGTGTGTGGGACTTTATCAAATGGACATCCAAGTTCAACTCAGAAGTCAAGCCATTTGTCCCCTATTTTCCCATGTAGGTTTTGAGGGCCCCATAACACTTATACTCCCACTACTGAACTGTGTAGATCTCAACATCTGCAAATCATACAAAATGTGTGAGGAAAGACTTTCAAATCAACTGCCCACTCTCTCTTTCTGTCCTAAAGCTTTGTTTTTTGATATTATAATATAATTACATCTTCAACTCCTTCCCTTTCAGCCTCCAATCCCTGTCATGTTTCCCACCCACTGTCTTCTTCCAAATTTATCACCTCCTTTTCTTTACTTATTGTTAACATGTGTGTATGAGCATTCCTAAATACATATATGTAACCTGCTCAGTTTGAATAATGTTCCTTGTTTTTAGTTGTGACCACTTGGTATTAGATAACCAACTGGTGTGCTCTTCCCCAGGGAAACTTTTTCTCCTGCTCTTAGCATTGTTTAGTTACCTGCAGTTCTTTGTCAAGGGTTGAAGTCATGGCAAATTTTTCTAAGTTTGGATCACAGCATATGCATATTTCACAATTACTGCGTGTTTTAACTATGACAAAGCAAACAGTCTCCTTTTGAGAAATCTTCCTTTTAGCTCTTTTCCTTTCTTGATAAGATGAAAATGTTGGAGCTATTTTAAATATGGCCTGAAGTAGGAATCTTAGAATCATTTGCAGCTATCTCTTCCTAAAATTCCTACCTGATTATGTAATTTTCTTCCTAAAAGTTCACATGTTGCTCGCATCAATCCCCCACTTAGGGCCTCATGTCCGCAGTGAGCATAACCAGACACACATGAGTTCAGAAACTTCAGGCGGGCACAGTAGCTTCTCCATGGTATCCAGATAGAGGTCCTCTTTCCAACCTCATGTTAGCTACATACATCACTCTGGCCACTGCTCTCCCTAACATTTGTGTGATTTATGGTCACCAAACACTTTCCTAGTGTGTGATCAGAGTTCATACATTTCTGTGCTATCCCCTTGTCTGATGTTCTCTGTGCTCAGTTTGGTTGAATGCAAGGCAATGTCTGTGTGTGCTGCTGTGGAAAAGTCTAGTTACTTCACTACTCTAGTGTTCATTTCATATCCCTTGCCCTCCCAAAGAACTTGAAACAACCCAGGCATGTCCTCAGAAAGGTCAAGTCACTGTCCATGCCTATGGTTTCCCACTGACTCCGAAGTTTCCTTCCACCAATGACTTTCTTGTCTTTGCTTTGAGCCCATCATTCTTAGGCCAGCTCATAGAGTCTGAATGGGCAAAGAAGGTCACCAGCTCCTAACTGAACTTCCAGTGAGACTATATTTGGATTTCCTGTTGACAAATTATCCTATTTAATATCCACATGTGAGAGTGACAATGTGCCTGGGAGCATAGGGGAAATGTTTCTTTCTCTGTAGAGATTCTTGCCTTAGGCAGGCTCTTGAGTTCAGGACCTGTGTGCTAACTTAGTAGAATTCAGTGAGTTCTGCTGCTGTGGAATGCAGTGTGACTATCTATCTGCCAGTAGAATCATGGCTCCAAGGCTAGTGAGCTGGCTCAGTAGGTGAAGGTGCTTGCTGTTAAGCCTGACAACCTCAGTTTCACTCCCTGGATCCACATGCTAGAGAGAGAAGCATCTAAAGCAAATTGTCCTTTCTGAATTGTTGCATTTGCTCTCTCACTCAGACACAAAGTGCTTGTTTAGTGTGCATAAGGCCCTGTGTTCTATCCACAGCACCACAAAACAAATATGTGTGTAAATAAGCACAGTGGAAACCAATGTAGTAGGGCTGTTTTCCTCAATGCTGTGTTACAGTGGGAGATGTTTTATTTCAGCCAGCTTATAATTAGGTGAGTGAGCCACTGGATTCCCTGATCAAAATATTTAGAACTTACCAGATTTGCATGGAAAATACCATTTTCTCATCTAAAATCACATTGAAAATTTCTCAGGGGCTTACATGGAAATTGGAGAGATGGTCTCCAAGTGTTCTTGTGTTTGTTTGTTGGGCAAACTTTCTACTGACACTAAATGTCTTGGCTGTTGATATTTGCCACTAGTTCCAGTGCAGATGGATTTCTGCAGGGCACAAGTGCATTGGTCTTTAAGAACATGGAAGGATCATCTGAGGCAGTAATGAAAGAAGTCACTGTCATCAGGACCTAATTAGTTTGCTTAAATTTCCCAACCTATCAAGTGATGAGAATAACACCAACAAGAAGTTCTAAATTATAAACTCCGATGCCAGGTTTAAAGTAAATGATGTTATCATTTGATCACAAAGATATTTTCTTCCTTCTCTTCTCCCATGTCATCTCTCAATCCTCAATACTTCACTGTATCTTGAAGCAAATACTACTCAACTGATACTTTTTTTTTTTTTCACGACAAGATCACTTGAAGAATAGACTGGGAGAAATCATTAGCTGCATGAAGGCTGTCGGAAGGGGAGAATAGTAGAAATGCATATAACTGCTTTTGTAATATTTATTATGGAATCGGAGAATTTCCTGAAAGAATGTCCTTGTCATGTCTTTGAATTCTTTGAATTTGGAAGTGTCCACTCATGAATATAAAATGATACAGGAAAGTTTTATTTGAATTTCATAATCAGGGTGACTAAAAGTGGGAATATATGCCATCCCTGTAGAGTGTCCCCATTTTTTATATCTTTCAGATCTGTCTTCAAAGGAAGGCCGTACACTTCCTGTCCTGTGCTCTCCTGCAGGGACATGAGTCAGAAAGGAAACAGAGAATTTTCCAAGATACATTAAGTGTAATTGGTTTTAAGCAGAGGATCTGGGTCACTCACAAAGCTATAAGAGAGCCTGGAAGCAGAGAACAAAGCAATGTTTTATAATAACACATGAATAGTCATTCTGGGAGAGTTTTCCCTTTAACTTTTGAGTCATGTGTATTCAGTCACCACATCCATGTGAGTCACTAGGTTCTGTGACAAACTGCAGGGCTGCTACACTGGTTATTTAAATACATTTTAGGAAGAGAGAAACAGGGGTGCTAGTTTGTGTTCTCAGAAAATCTCACAAACATCACCTGTAGCTGGGGCTAAGGATAGCATGTATCTCATAATTTTTATGCAATGCAATGCAGTTGAAATAATGCCTGTTACATAGTCTGTAATGAACACTGGTCAATATTGCTGTTACAAGAATCAATCTGAGTATTCCAAGAAATTGACAGCAGATTTATTTTCTGATTTTTCGAAACTGTGATTTAAATGACCATAGGATGATTAATGCCTTCATGCTTTTGTCCCACACTGACCCCACCTATTTTTGCTTGAGTCCTGAGACTTCAGTGTAAATTTCATTGGAAAGACTTATCTGAGCAAAGCCAACTTTGAGAAAAATCATTATGCAGTTCTAAGCCTGTCACTGGTGATGGTGATGTGGGTACTCCTTCCAGGAAAACCATAGGTCAAATGAAGCTCCTGAAGGTGTTTGTCTGGTGTATACCGGGAGTAGCAGAGCCCTATGGGCCAATTGGTTAAATGAGTTGAGCAAGCCATCGAACCAAGGAAATGAGACCAAGGGAATACTAACATCTAGCTGGTGGGTGGGTGAAGGCCATGGTGCCCACCTGCATCATCTTTCATAGCTCAGATCCCAGAGCTATAGTAGGGGTCTGAGCAGATAAATGTCAAGCTTCAACTCCTAGTTATATTTAGACACACTTCAGGAGAGCAAGAGCAAGAACAGGCTAAATGAAACCTGGTGGGAAGCCTCCTTATCGAGTAGTGTGAGCAGTGTCAGGAGTTGGCAGTGGAAGTGGTTTGGAGGTAAGACAGAATCTCAGACTGGATTCATTTCCCATTAAAAGACAAATTTGATTTGGTGGTAGATCTGAGAGAAAAAGAACAAATGAATGCAAGGTTTTCCTTGTTGTTGCTTTGCTGCCTAGGTTTTGTTTTTGGACCTGCTGTTGCTGCTGCTATGGGAGACTGCCAGGAAGCTGGTTTTAAGATGAAGACTATGAGCTTAGTTTTGAATTTTATCCACTTAAATGAGTTTGCAATAATGAACTAATAACAAAAATTACTGTGCCACTCCCTGTATCCCAGGAAGTTATTTAAAATTATGGCCAAAGACATATATTTCTGATCAACATTCAGTGATTACAGGATTCTCTGTATACTCTGGAAATCGTTGGTTCAGTGCTCTCAAAAGAGATCTGTAATTGTTGGGGCTGGTGAGGATGGCACACACCTTTAATCCCAGCACTCAGGAGGCACAGGTAGGTGGATCCCTTTGATTTGGAGCGAGTTCCAGGACAGCCCGGGCTACACAAAGAAATTCTGTCTCAAAATAGATAAATATATAAAAAATAAAGCCCAAAAGCCAAAAAAAAAACAATCAACCAACCACAAAACAAAAACAAAAAAGTCTGTAACACTTCAATCCATTAAAAAAAATAACAGGAGGGGATATTATAAAGGTAAAAGAGCCCAATGCTTTAAATAAAACACACAGTGAAAATAAAAAAATAGTAATTTACTACTGAAGACAATTTAACCAGTGAGGCTGAAAATGAACCCAAGTCATATGTAAAGATTTACAATCTTAGAATTGCTAGGGTCACATTCCTTTTGCAGAACTAACAGAAAATAATGATGTATAGAGTGCTCATGCTATTTCATTTAAGATGCAAGTGAAATGGAAAACAGAGAGAAAATTTTACTTTAATTCACCAACAAGTATAATTTACAGCCAAGAGTAAACCAAACCCGAACCCTCTCCAGTGCTTCCTTCTCGCTGTCATCCACACCCAGCTGTCCATTGTATCTTACATTAGTCTTGAGACTTCCCTTAAGCTACCATTCTTTCACATTTGATACTTAAAATTTTCCCAGAGAATTTTGTATTCCCATAGACATTTATTATGTTTTACAATATAATAAAACAAAGAATTTATGTCACTACTTACATGTTGTTTATACATGGTGAGACTATTAGGCCATATTGGAAAAAGTAAGGTGTGTGTGTGTGTGTGTGTGTGTGTGTGTGTGTGTGTGTGTGTGTGTGTGTCCTCTAACAACATAGTAACCCCTGAGAATTATGAGTCCATGTAGTGGCTGTCCAAGAAGCATAGTGTCCCAAGGCTCCTGTAGCACTGTTCTCTGCATCTACATCTTTGTGGGCATTTTCAGAGAACTTGAATATGAGCATCTTCTGAATGGGTCTTAGAGGCAGGATGCTCAAGCAAATATTGAACATCACAGGACTAACTACTCTAAGTCCCTTTGTCTCCTACAAGGACTTTCTGAATATCTGTTCTATAAGTTCTTAGGAACATGTTGTTGATTAGTGTGTCTCCATATTAGGACAATCAACACTAATGTGTTTAATAGTTACTCTTAGGTTATGTATTTCTTACCTTTACTCATTGTGGTTGATGTTGATGCATAAAGAAAGAAAATAATAACTTGTCTCCAGAATCCCAGTCCTTGTGCCTTCCTGTGACTTCCTGTCATCCCTGATCTGTGTTGACAAGATCTGCCTTGACAGGCAGAAATGTCCGTCTAGGGCTGACCACTGTGGCAGGGAGGGTGTGGTGGCAAGAGTGGTTCCAGTTAAGGCAGTGGGTCATGCAGTAGAGGGTCACATCTCAGCTAGGTGCAGGTACTGTTAATTTTGATGTCTCATCCCCTGGCTCTTTTCTTCTCTCCAGAGTTATGACCAGATATTGCTTAAAAGCATCATATTCCAAAGGAAACAATGTGTATGTAATTATCTGAGTTCAGTTCTCTATAAAAGTCCATTGAGTGGGTCCAGGCATACCCTCTCTTCGGAGAGAGATCAGTGGCTACATCCTGAAATAACTATTTCTCAATGACATACAACTTGGCCAAATGCCTACAGAATGTAGCATTTGCCAGCCCCCTGGTACAATTCTGTTGAAAGAAGACAACTTGTAAGTAGGAGGATTTTTTAGAATGCAAGAAAATACTTGTTTGATAGAAGGTGGACCAGATCAAGTATTTAAAGCCTCATTATAATAACACTTTCCAGCTTTCTAAAAATGTGATTTTAAGATTTTCATATTGTAAAAATAATGTTTTGTGACCAAAATTAAATTATTTTCTGGTAATTTTAAAAGGCTGAGGGCAATTTGCTAGGGGCTCAGTGTCTATGCCCATTCTGATTCATATCTTAAACTTGAAGATGGGGCTTCATGCAGATGGACAGAGCTTTGTAGATTCATGGGGAGAGGGCTTCCTGGAATTTGCACTCACATTAAACATGCTAAGAATTTGTTCCCTCTCTACTATGTTTGGGCAGGACACAACTGAAGGCAGCCACCTGCAAGAAAAAATGAGAGCCCCTAAACCCTGAAATCCAGCCCCCAGAGCTCTGAGAGAGTGGATTGATGTTTTGAACTCCCAAGTTGGTGGTGGGTTTGTTAGTGACCATCTCTCTGGACTAACATGTACCTTAATAGATTTTGCTACAGTCCTTTAAATAACTTCTGGCAATGCTCTTGTATCATATGTGTTTCCTCATTACTAGTAATAGCCCAAACATCACCGTTATTCCACTTGTGAAAGCAACAGATGTGAAGCTCAGTTCTATAGAATGAAGTTCTTAGAAGTTGTGAAGAATGAAGCCTACCCGAAGAGATCAGCATACTTAAAAGCAGACAAGAGTTAAAACGTGTCAGATTTGTAGACATATAGTCATCCAGGATAACACAGTCCTTACTCACAACAATGCTTTGTGTGACCCACATATTGCTCATGCTGCATAATAGGGTGTATTAGGTCTTGCCTTTTGTTTTGAGACTGTGATACATGCCTGACAGAAGCATCTTACTAGGGAGTTGATTTTGCTTTACAGTTGAGAACAGTCCATCATCCCAGGAAAGCTGTGACAAGCATGTAACACAGCTGTTAAATTGCACCCATAGTCAGGAAGAACCTGCAGGTGCAGCTTGCCTCCTTCACATTACTCAGTGCCTGACCCCAGACCATGGCATGACATCCTTCACCAGCAGAGTGCTCTTTCCCACCGATTAAAACCTTTCTGGGGAAATACTTTCATAGATACCACCAAAGGTGCATTTCCTTGGAGTTTCTAAATCCAGACAAGTTGACAGTGAGGATTAATCATTACAGGGACTGAGCTTGACATTCTGTGGAGCTCATGTCTATGAATTCCCCTCACAAGATATAAAAATGCTTTGCATTTACACTTCTTGCTGGGAATATTCTTGAAATAAAGTATTTAACAGGCTCTGAAGGGAGTTATAGAAGGAAGTTTGTCTATCCTTCTTGATAATGAATGATTCCACAGTCACATTGGGAAGCAAGGGATTCACTGTAGTAGTAATTTGGATGCACACCATGGACTAGAACATTGCAGATAATGCCTCTACCCTAATGGATGAAGATGAAGATGCTTATAAGAAAACATTTTCTACACACACAAAACAGCACAGGGGAGTCACACATGGGAACTCCTGCTGCCCTATAGACAGTGCAGTCTATGAGCAGAAACCCAGGAAGGAAATAAAACGGGGAGATGAATTCATCCCCAACGTGACTTGCTCAAGGAGAGATGAATTAGTATAACAGAAGGAAAATTTCCTTAGCACTCAAGAGCAGGCTGCCAAGAACAAAACCAAACCACCGCTGTTTTCCTCGAACATTGCAAAATCAAAATAATGCTACTGCTTTCCTTTGGCTTTCAGTAATACATTTGAAATAAAGTCAAGACATTCTTCTGACCTGAGTATTCTTAGGTAACTGTCAGTTCTTCTGATGACTCAGTTTCCACAAGATGAACCGGGGAGGGGGGGTGAAGGAGAATGTGGGCTACAGGCTCCACTCATTGAGGGGAGCACTGATATTCAAGGACTTCAGAGCTTGTCTAGTAACCACAGAAAAAGGGTGCCAAATCCAGCATTAGTTACAATCAGGTAATCTTTTTACGTGGAACACATTTCTTCTAGTTACCTGAAATTTACTGAAGAATGTAATAATCTCTTTTGAATCATAACTTTTAATGCTATGGCTTCTGATCATCTGTGTCCTTTTCTTGTTTGAAATTCAATCTAGATACAATCCAATATATTTCTTTAGGTAAGTCCTTAGAGATGCACAGCATCTGGGCAGTGACAGTACAGGACTTTAGTCCCAGCACTTGGGACACAGAGGCAGGTGGATCTCTGTGAGATCAAGGCCAGCCTGGTCTATAGAGTGAGTTCCAGGTCTGTTTCACAGAGAAACCTTGTCTGAAAAAAGGAAGTGTGCAAGGAACTTTCAATTACTAATAGATGCATCTTGCTATGGTCAGGAATCTGAAAGGACATCTCAGTTGTGGGAGAAGCAGAGGAAGAAGTAGACATCCTCCTTGGGTACTCTATAGAAAACTGGTAGAAGACAATTTATTTGATTTTGCTGTTGATTTATTTTTGCTGATATGCTTATTTGGTGCAGATAAAAAACCAATATATTCATCCTACTTCCTCAACAAAATAACAGAATTCTGTCTAAATCTTTATGGCTCTATTTATTCCATTTCAACTGTGAAATCAGCTACATTTGACTTCTAGAATATTTACCAGATGATTTAGCAATACAGAGTTCAGACAATACAGCAGAACAAGTTAGAATCAGAAGACAGATCCTTGACAAGACCTTTATTCCATCCCTCAATTGTTAAGACTGCCTACCCTGTCATGCTTTTACTGAACTCAGTGTGTGTATTTTCACTACAGTGTTTACTCATGTGGCATTCATACATGTCCTTTGTCACCCTGCATCTTCATGAACTTGTATACTTTTTCTCTTTTCTGCTCTGCCTCTGTCCTGATAGCTTCCACTCTCCAACTGAATCCTGATATCTGAGGTCCACTCTCACATGTCTGCCAGCTCTTCCCGACCGGCTTTGTTTTTAATTTTTTGTTCTCCATAAAATATCTGAATCTTCTGAAATTGAGGCTCTTGGGTTCCACTGCTCTGGTGAACTTCATCTGTCACCTCTATCTTGTGGGACTTTTAACTGTAGGCACAGTACCATTTCAGCATGACTTCTTTCTGACTATTGGATTCAGTAGCCATATCAGTGAGCTTTATAAAGCATTGGACTCTTAGGGCTTTTCTACCCTGCTTCAGTATCTCTTCTTTCTTAGGGTTACTTTCTTGCTACCTGACAAATGGTATTAATGCTATCCCTTCAGGATCTCCACTTTAAGCGCATTGTTCTGGATATTACTAGAACACTCGAAGTAGTAGCTCTGTGACCCACAAATAACTATTGCTACTCCAAATCCTTGTCCTGCATAGCCCACTCCAATATTCTGTCCTTTTGCCCAACTAAGGTTTCATGGTACATCGCCTAGAAATCATATGCCCTCAACTCCCAAGTCTCCCCTTTTCTATTGAACAAAAATATAAGGTAATTAACCCTTTAGCTAAAATTGTAAGTTACTATTTTTGATAAAATAACAAATCTAACTAAAACCACTGTCTAGCTCACCTACCTCATGATTGTATTTCTGCAACTGAATAGACAGAGGCATCTGACTTCCTTGATCACAGGCTGCATTTGTGAGCATGCACCCTAATTTCTTGGGTATCTTCCATAACAGTGTAGTACTGCCATTTAACCCGTGATCGATTTATTCATGGTCTCACTATCTGGGCAATTGCTTTATGCTATAAAATTCCTTAAATCTTCAAACGTTATGACATCTTCCTCGTTTTCAGCTAATTTATCTGGTTTCTGTTTCACTGGGAGAATTTGACAGTTTCCCACAGTGTATTACTAAACACTATTTGTTCCTCTCTTGAAAACCATTCATACACCAGGTGTTGGTGACACACGCCTTTAATCCCAGCACTTGGGAGGCAGAGGCAGGCTGATCTCTGTGAGTTCAAAGCCAGCCTGGTCTATAGAGCGAGTTCCAGGAAAGGCTCCAAAGCAATACAGAGAAACTGTGTCTTGAAAAACCAAGAAAGAAAGGAAGGAAGGAAGGAAGGAAGGAAGGAAGGAAGGAAGGAAGGAAGAAAGGAAGGAAGGAAGGAAGGAAGGAAGGAAGGAGAAAACCACTCATGTTTTAGATAGTGCTTTGTCGTATCTGAGAACCTGGCTCTAGAGATTATCTGCTTTTTCTCATGCATCATAAACTGGTATCTGCTGTATGTCTATCAGCATAAAAACACTCCATTTGGCCATTCACAATGCCTCTCTGACTCATTCTCTAGCTCCCTGCAGCTTTTGCAGCAGAACCATTTCACCTGCTTAGATCATTTTTAAACAATGCCTCCCTGGGCTATCATCCTTGACACCTTACCTGACCAGCAAGTAGCATGATCCTAGGTGGTATTGTGTTGTTAAATCCCGTGCATAATTCCCATTGCTCCTCTCACTAAAATATATCTACACAGTAGATCAGTTGCCCACTCCTTAAAACATATTCTTCGCTTGATATCTGGAAAACCATCCTTTTCCCGACTTCCTACCACCAATGACTATTTCTTCTCTGTTCCTCCCGGTTGTTTTTCCTCTTGGTCTGACATCTTAGTATTGATAACTCATACACAGCAATTTAGTATAGGAATTCCCCCATTTTCCCTCTTCTGTCATTCTTTTCTCTATAGCTCCAAAGGTTTCATTAGCCTCAACTACCCTTTGTTTATGCTGTAAAGTGTGTGTGTGTGTGTGTGTGTGTGTGTGTGTGTGTGTGTGTGTGTGTGTGTGTGTGTTGTGTTTATTTATATGGCTTTGTGCATGCTATATATGCATCCAATTACTAAGGTATTCCTCCAGTCCTTATATCTATATTCTGATATAGGTGTCAATCAAATCTTGTATGTATTTCTTCTCTCCTCTTTCTCACCCAACTTACCTGGTTTCTGCTTAGATAGGAAGGAGAATCTCACAGTTGTCAACACTGTAATGACTGACTTATCTTCCAGAATTACACTTCCTGTCAAAAGCCAACCATCCAACCACTTACTGATAAGTAAAAGCCAAATAGGCATCTCAAATCTAAACTATTCAAAATTGAATGCCCCTCCCTAAGTACTGTCCACCTTTCTCCCAAATGTTGTGAATTATCACAGCTTCTCCATGTCAGGATATCCAAATTCTATCCTCTTCCCCATTATAATCCATGTTTTCTCTCTTTATTTCTCGCTGTCCTACCAATCAGGTATTGTATAAGTCATATCTTCAAATGAAACTAGCCTCTGATCCACCTCAACTCTAGCCTTATCTCTCTCAGTTGTCTATGTGGGGCTCTACTCTCCAGCTACCCTTCATCTCTGCACTTGTAACTCAAATCATCACTTCAAAACTTATCTCATTTCAAAATTCACTTTTGACTATTCTAGTAGAAGAAAAATAGAAGTTCCAATATTGACCTTTAAAACTCTAGAGTCTAAACTCTTTCATAAACTTTTGCTGGTGGGAGCCAGGATGCTAGGACAGTCCCCAAGATCCCCACCTCTGGGGTAATGCTTTGTATAATGCCTTCTCCTTCAGTTTGGATATAACCTGTGAAAATGATAAAAGAACCAGTTTGTTCATTAGTTCAGTTCTCATCCTCTGGTAATGGGGTAGTCACTCATGTAATTTATACATTAGTAGTCCAGGTTATATAAGATACTGTCTTAGTTAATTGGACATGGCATGACTACTGTTAGCTCTGAAAAAGCAAACTACTATGTTGCAACTTCTAAGGAGAGAGTATTGGGTGGATATAGAGAGCTGAAAGTAGAAACCCCAATCACATAGCCACAGGGAATACATTCTCCTAACTCTCATAGGAAACATACTCTTTACTATAACCTCCATGAGAGATGAGAGACTATACCCAGCCTGAATCTTGACTTCAATTTAGTGAGACCTTGATTCATTGACTCTTAAAGATTTTTCAGTCACAGAACCTATGAAATTACTATGAGTAACTATGAGTTACTAAGTCTGTGAAAATTAGCTAGCTTGTGTTAAAATTCACATGTGCTACTTGTGCTGGTTATTTTAACTCTCAACTTGCACAGTTTAGAATCACTTGAGAAAAGTCTTATTGAGAGATTATCTAAATCAGATTGGGCTGTGGGCATGCCTTGGAGGTGACGTGATAACTGATATAGAAAGACCCACATCATTATAGGTAGTGACATTCCATAGACTAGGTCCTAATTTAACTAACAAGAAGAGAGAGAGAGAGAGAGAGAGAGAGAGAGAGAGAGAGAGAGAGAGAGAGAGAGAGAAAAGCAGCCTTGGTGCATTCATTTCTCTCTGTTCCTTTTTTGGGCTTTGTTGCTTTTGTTTGTTTGTTTTGAGACAGAGTTTCTCTGTGTAGCTCTGGCTGTCCTGGGACTTGCTCTGTAAATCAGGCTGGCTTTGAACCTGGAGATATGCTTGCCTATGCCTCCTAAGTGCTGGATTAACAATATGTACCACCCATGGCTTCTCTCTGTTCTTGACTGTGGATATGGCTGTCCAAAGGTCCTGAGTTTGTGACTGCCCTGTAATGATAACCT
Organism: Cricetulus griseus; assembly: GCF_003668045.3. Taxonomy (NCBI): domain Eukaryota; kingdom Metazoa; phylum Chordata; class Mammalia; order Rodentia; family Cricetidae; genus Cricetulus; species Cricetulus griseus. The sequence goes on from NC_048596.1 coordinate 157,627,635, forward strand.
GGAGCTGCTAGTGGAATTGACCATTTCTCCCCAGTGTTACTTTTGGTCAGGATGTTTGAGCACAGAAATAGACAGGAAACTAGGATGGATCTCTTAGTTCTTTTTTCCTAGTTACCTGAATTCTCTGCTCTTTAAAAACATGGTAGCACAATTTCTTTTCAAGGCCTTTGAACCCTCTGTTTTCTGTACATCTTCCTTCAGGCAGATGTACAGCTCAGTCTCTCTTCCTTTTGGTTCTTGTTCAAATATCACTTTGAAGACCTTTGTCCACCCTGACTGTAAACAGTGCCCCTTTTTATCCTTCTACACTAACTGTTTTTCCTCTAGGGATCTGGCCATCTGATATGTAGCTTGTTTGTTTCTAGCATGGAATTTCCATAAAGATAAAAGCATGGTTCTCTTTTGGTGTGTTTCATTCCTGAGATTGGAATAGTGATTAATAGTACAAATAACAAGTGCATTTATTTATTTATTTATTTATTTATTTATTTATTTATTTATTTATTTTTGGTTTCTCGAGACAGGGTTTCTCTGTGGGTTTGGAGGATGTCCTGGAACTAGCTCTTGTAGACCAGGGTAGTCTCGAACTCACAGAGATCCACCTGCCTCTGCTTCCCAAGTGCTGAGATTAAAGGTAGGCGCCACCAATGCCCAGCCACAAGTGTTTTTAAAGACTATTTTCTCTTAATTTTACATCATTTTAGTATTTTTATAGAATGTTTGTGAATTTCAAAGTATTATTGTTGGGAGATGTTGCTAAATTAAAGGGGAATAAAGAAAATGACATTTGGAGAACTGAAAGATTTTGTTAGTAAGTCACAGAAGAATTTCAAACAATTCCAGAAGCAATTAAGCATGAGCATGTAGGTCATGAGAGCTGTTCAGTATCAAAGTACATGTCTCCTATAATTTAAAAACTCATTGAATTTCTGACTGGACAGGTTTGAAATACATTATACTTTAAAATCATGTTAGCACACCATAATTTTGACCTTTGGTTCTGGCATGCTTGAAGAAATCTCTTGTATTCCTTTCTAATATAGAAGCTGGCACAAAACTCAGAAGCACAAAAAAAGTCTGATGAAAAATATGTACCTCAAAATCTTAATATTAAATACAGCCTTATCATCAGCATTTAATAACTGAGTATGCAAATTCTCTGTGATTGCCATGTAGTGTATGTGTTTAGTATTAAAGTGCATTTTGATTAGCATTTTAACATTTGCAAACCAGTCACATGAAAAAAATTATGTAGAATGAACAAAACCTCTGCCCAACCTTAAAGATACATAAATTCTTCTCTTTTAAATATTTTTATTCTTATATTTTCTAGTTTTTTTTGTGTGTATGTCTCTGTGGACACATGCATGTCACAGAACTCACGTGAACCTCAGAGGACAACACTCAAGAACAAGGCCTATCCTTCCTCTGTGTGGGGTTCAGGAATCAAACTCAGTTATCAGGCATAGTAGCAAGCATGATGCAGGAAGTCATTTCACCAGCCCCATTTTTTCCTTTCAGAAAAGTCTACCTTTAATCACATTTAATGGCTGCTTATGTACTAACCCTGTATAATCCTATTCTTGATACCACTTCCTTCCCCTTTCAATAGCCTCTTCCCACATGTGAGTCAACCCTCTTCTCTGCCCATCCTTTCCCTTAAGCTTACTCAAGTGAACAATGATAGCAAATAAACATCATAAAAGAAATCAAAACTCAGAAATGGTTTCTCTTCTATCTGTCTCAATGTGTACTTTTGGCAGTGGATGACCAACTGACTTATATTCTGATCTTGGGTCACTGGTGTGGTAAATTCAGTGTGTGTCCTTGAATGAACAGTTTCTTATCCAGTTTGATGAGATGTGGTATTTTTCTTTTATTCCATATATGAGATTTCTAATGTGTTTAGTTACTTTATAAGCATAGTGTGTAAGATAAAATGTATACTTTGAGTCTAGCATCCCATGGAAATATCAAAAATTAGATTTGGTTGAAAAACCCCTGTCAGATGTTGTTTTGCTTTTTATTCATTATCAGAGAAGATTGCTATCTTTATTCTCATTTATTCAGCTTCACAAACTAATAGAGTAAAGATGGTTTGTACATTTCTGTGAATTATAACACACAACTAAGTGCACACCACAGCCCCAGAATCAGAGTATAGGTCAGGCCCATTACCACAAGGAAGCCCCCTCCTGCTGCTTATCAACTCTGATAATCACCCAAAGCCACCTCTGTCACCAAAGGATCTATTGTCCCTTCTAGCAGATTTTTAAGATAGAAATTGAACAATTGGGAATCTAACAGTATCTAAACCTTAAAGATTAACTCCATTCACCCAGTCTAATACCTAGAATTCCCACAAGCATTACGTGAGGGTGTCAGTCAGTGTGCAGCCTCCGTGGCTGCCAAGCTGTTGAAGCAGCACATTATAGTGATTTTAATCTCATCAAAACATAATTTAATCTCTTCACATGGTTTTGCCATCTGTACACCCTCCTTTTGAAATGTAAGTGTTCAAATATTTTACACATTGATTATTTAGGCTGTTTTTTGTTTGTTTCATTGTTGCAAAGTTCTGAGAGCTGTTTGTAGAATTTGAATTCAAATTCTTTTTTACACATGCCACGTTGAAATATTTTCCTAGTTAAAACTTGTATTTATTTTATCATCATCATCATCATCATCATCATCACCATCATTTTGGTTGTTCAACACAGGTTTTCTTGTGTAACAATTCTAGCTTTCCTGAAACTCACTTTGTAGACCAGGGTACACTTGAACTCACAGGGATCTGCCTGCCTCTGCCTCTTGAGTGCTGGGATTAAAGGCTTGCACCATCATGCCTGACTTTTTATTCTTCTAACAGTGTCTTCTCTAGAGCTGAAGTTGTCAACTTTGATCATGTTCTAGTCTGGATTTTTCTTCTGCTTTCCTTTTTTCTCCCTCACTCTCCTCATTCCTCCTTCCTGCCATGTACCCCTGTGCTTTGATGTTTTGAGATAGTCTTATTATTTAGTTTAGGCTAACAGTGACTTACCCATTCTCTTGCCCTCACTTCCAAAATGCTGGGTTTACCATAATTAGCTCCCATATCCTGATACATTTCTCCTTTCATACGAAATGAATTTGGTGTCACCTGTTCTTTGCCTAAGTCTGGTCCACAATTTCCACTGCATCATTTTTATAAGTTTAGGTTCCTGGACTACCTAATCTTTTAGTAAAGATGAGAAGTTCAAGCAGAGTTTTGTTTTTATTATTATTACAAGTAAAGATCTAATTGTCTCAGTACCATTTACTGAAAAGGCTTTTTCTACACTGACTTGCTTATAACCTTTTCAGAAACTAATGGGGCATATTGCCTGTCATTTCCTTATTTAGTTTTCACTAATGAATCCTTGCTGTCTTCATTGCTATATAGCTTCTGTAGATTTCTAGTACATCTTGCAATCAGTTCCAGGAAGTCTTTCACTTTTTCTTTCTCAAAGTCCTTTTGTCTGTCCTATTTCCTTTGCCTTTCCCTGAACTTCAGAAGTCATCTCTAGAAAGTCTCTGAACATTTGTTCTTGAATTTTTGTTCGTTTCATAGAGAATCTATAGATCACCTTGGAGAGAGCTTTAATAATTCAATATCTTCCAATCCTTTATCAAAGTTTGTCTGCTTATCTGGACTTTCTTTGATGTATATCATTAGCATTGATATGTCTTTAAAATAAATACATTTTACATTTGTTGATAGTTAAGCCTAAACTTCTTATCTATTTTGTACCTCCTATAAAGGTATTTAGAACTGTGTTTTGCAGCTAATTATGGCTAAATGTTTTTGTGTTAGCCCCTTGTCTAGGGAAACCCTGCATTCCATTTTCCAACTTCCATTTTCCAAACCATTGCATCTTTGCATCTACCCTTTCCATCTGCCATCCAGGCACATTAAGGCCTTCCTGATGCTCTGTCTTATTATGCCACTTCTCAGAAGCCCTGGTGCACTGTTCTCCATCAGAGTCACAGCCTGTTAATCGGAGCCCAGTAACAGCACTAAAAGCACCCTTCACTTTCCTTTCCTCCTTCTCCAGGACACTTCTGGCACTGCTTTGTGCCCTGCAGCTTCTCCCTGCTGGTTCTCCATCATAATTATTTGCCCCCCTTTTTTCTGTATAATTCCACCCTCTTTCTGGGGCCACATGACAGTTGAAGAGAGATGACGGAGATGTAAAGAGCACCATCCCGCACAATTGAATTTTCGTCTTCACTGGAAGAAGCTCTCCTCTCATAGCTCGTAGGAACGTATGAGTGTTAGAGCAGCCTAAGAGTCCTGGTTCTATCCACTTCATTGCTGCTCCGCACCACTCTCACCGTGAGATTACATGGGAGAGAAAATCCTTCATTTTTCAGTCTCAGGAGTCCTAACTCCTGTATCCTGAGCTAACACTAGAGGTCTGGACTCTGTGTACACGGAGGATAAGCTCTGAGACTGGGACTGTGTTTAGTCTAGGTCACGTAAGATCCAAAAGGAAATGGAAGTTCATCACTGCTGCCTGGCTGGTATTTGAGATTCTGACTTTCTCCTCTCTTATGTCTGATGCTATTTACTTTTAAAGTCCTCAAATACCAGAGTGGCCATGCTTTGTGCTCTGACTTTGTAGCTCATTCAGGGTTTGAGAGCACAGTAGCCCTGCTCACTGCCTACAACTGTAATTCAGCTGGCAGAGGATGCGATCCATCAACTTCAGCATAGGCTTAGTTTGCTTCACATTCTGACAAAGGCGTTTCTAATTAGTTGGCCTGTGTCCTCACCTTATATGCCTTAATTCAAGGAAATCATTTATGTTTCACACTTATCATCTGACCAACAGCTTCTCAAATACAATTTGTTAATTTATTTTGAGGAGAATAAAATTTGCTTTTGTTTATTTCTTTTTTTCATTCATTTATTTAGCTCATAAATAAAGTCATGCACAATTATGATACAGAATACAGTATGTTCACAATGGCATGGCTAAATTAAACCAATTAACATGTTATATCACACATATTCATCATTTTTGTTTTGAGAACACGTAAAGTATATATATTTATCATGCTCTCAGTAAACCTCAAGACTTCAGATAGTCCATGCCTCTTGTCCAACTGCAGTTTTATATCCTTAAACCAATCGTTTCCCCATTGTTAAAAGACCCACATTGAAGCCTAATAGCCACAATTCTGCTCTCTGTTCCCATAAGTTCATCATTTCTAGGTTACACATAAAATTGAAATTGTGTGACATTTGTCTTCAAGTATGTCACTTTTTTTTTTTTGGCAAGCATATAACTTTACTACTTACTAAAGATGAAATCAAATTTGCATGCACAGGTGAGCACTCACTGAAACACCTTGGATTCATCACATATTTGAGTTTCAATTAGCATATATATATATATATATATATATATATATATATATAGAGAGAGAGAGAGAGAGAGAGAGAGAGAGCAATAATGGCAATATGTTATGCATCAATAGCAGCAACAGCTTTTCCAGGTTCTGCAGTGCTTTGAACAAAATTGTAGAGACATCCAGCACACTCCATTTTCAAAAAACAACAAAAAACAAACAAAAACAAACAACAACAACAACAACAGCAAAAAAGTAAAAAACAAAATCCCAGAAAACAGCACAGTTCTGTTACTCTTGTGGTACTTGGCACCATTTTTTTTTTTTTTAATTAGTTTCTCAGTCTTCATCTGGAAGGAAACCATTCTGAGCAAAATCATTAAAAACAGCTCTGATAAACCATGGTCACTACTATGTATCATAAAGCATGTCCACATATGAGTGAGTACATATCATATTTGTCTTTGTGTGATTGGGTTACCTCACTCAGAATGGTTTCTTCGAGTTCCATCCATTTTCCTGCAAATTTCAAGATTCCATTGTTTTTTCTGCTGAGTAGTACTCCACTGTGTAAATGTACCACAATTTCTCTATCCATTCTTTGGTTGAGGGGCATCTAGGCTGCCTCCAGTTTCTGGCTATTACAAATAATGCTGCTATGAACATGGTTGAACATATGTCCTGGTTATATGAATGTGCTTCTTTTGGGTATATGCCTCATACTGATTTCCACAGTGGCTGTACAAGTTGGCACACCTACCAGCAGTGGAGGAGTGTTCCTCTTTCTCCGCATCCTCTCCAGCATAAACTGTCATTGGTATTTTTGATTTTAGCCATTCTGACAGGAGTAAGATGGTATCTCAGAGTTGTTTTGATTTGCATTTCCCTAATGACTAAGGATGTTGAACACTTTTTCATGTGTCTTTCAGCCATTTTAGATTCCTCTATTGAGAATTGTCTATGGTGTTTGGGGGACTAGCTTCTTGAGTTCTTTGTATATTTTGGAGATCAGCCCTCTGTCAGATATGGGGTTGATGAATATCTTTTCCCAGTCTGTGGGCTGCCGTTTTGTCTTGCTGTCTCCTTTGCCTTACAGAAGCTTCTCAGTTTCAGGAGGTCCCATTTATCAATTGTTGACCTCAGTGTCTGTGATACAGGTGTAATGTTCAGGAAGTGGTCTCCTGTACCAATTAATTCAAGGGTATTTCCCACTTTGACTTCTAATAGCTTCAGTGTAGCTGGATTTATGTTGAGATCTTTGATCCATTCTGACTTAAGTTTTGTGCAAGGCGATAGGCTTGGGTATAATTGCAGTCTTCTACATGTCTGCAGCCAGTTATGTCAGCACCATTTGTTGAAGATGTTCTCTTTGTTCCGTCGTATAAATTTGGATTGTTTGTCAAAAATCAGGTGTTCATAGGTGTGTGGGGTAATATCAGGGTTTTCAATTCTATTCCATTGGTCTACCAATCTATTTTTGTACCAATACCAAGCTGTTTTCAGGGCTATAGCTCTGTAATAGAGCTTGCTTTTGTTTATTTCTGTCAGTTGAATTTCTCATGTCTTATCAGCATTTTTTTCAGTAATAAGGAGGAATTAAAAAACCAGTGAGTCTGATACATGGATGAACAATATTTGCATCATATGCTTTTCTTTTCTTGATAACCCAAGCTTTATAACAATAATAATGTATAACTAATAACAACTGTGACAATAGTTCTCATTGCTGCATAACAACAACAAAAAAAGCCCACTTTTGTCCAAACTCAAAAAGTTCTGATTTTGCCAACATGAATAAGTTCGTATGGATGGGAGATCTTCATTAAAGACCAGTTTCTCATTCTCAATCATATAGCTATATACTTCACAGGAGGCCACTGAGGAAGGTGTGAGGTTTGCTAATCAAAGATCACTGTACTTTCCACTAATCCACGCTCTATGGATTTTGGGGCTAGGGATGTGTCTCAAATGATGCATGTTTATTATGTATGATCAAAGTCCTGTTTTTTATTCCAATTATTCCTTAAACCAGGCATTGTAGCACACCCCTCTAATCACAGCACTTGAAAGGAGGAGGAAGGAGGAGCAGAAGTTCACAGTCATGCTTGACTACGTAATGAATCCAGGGAAAGCCTGGGATGAATAAGACTTTCTCTTAAAAAGAGATAAGGAAGTGAGAGATATTTAGCTGTTAAGAGGACCTGTTGTTTTTGTAGAGGATCAGGGTCCACAGCACCCATGCCAGTTGTCCAATAGCTTCTCATAACTATAGTTCTAGGGGATCTTATACCCTCCTCCGCCTTTGAGAGCACTGTGTATGTGCAGGGTACACACAAACAACACACACACACATATATAAGCATATGAGTGTACATATGTATATAAATATACATAAAAATAAACCTTTAAAATGAAGAAACAATTGTTTAGTGATAAGGTAAGTCATTATGAATCAAAATGCAAAGTTTTCCATAAACTCTGGCAGTTCCTGTTATAAGCTCTGGAAAAGAAGACTATATTGTTTAGCCTCTACAATTTAGACTGAACAATGACTAAATATTTTTGATCTAAGAAACAAATTAAAATAAGAAAGAGAAGGGTGAGGGCAAAGAACCTGGTGTAGATGGGATATGAGAGGATGATGCCCGGGAAGAAGAAGCAGGTTCTTCAGGTAGAACAGAAGAGAGATGAAGCTGTGTGGAATGTGTTCGAGGAAAGGAAACACATCAGAGACACCAAGAAGAAGGAAACACTAGGACATAGTGACAGATTGGAGAACAAAGACAAAGTAAAGGTAGAAAAGGGATATTTAGGGCTTGGGTTTTAGAAATGAATTCTTTTCATATAATCGAGTTTGGATTTGAAGAAAAGAGGCCTTGGCTGAAAATTCATAGAGTATAAAATAGTGAGGTCAGGAGAAAGGGAATTTGGAATTCTAGAGTGGTAAACTGGGGGCACAGCTGGGTTTATTGTATTGTGTTAGTGTATCTTAGAAGAGGAGTTGACTCATAAAAGATAAAAGTGCCAAGGGTGTCACAGTAGAATGTGTAGGCTGTAAAACTGAGACCTATTAGGACCTAATGCTTAACCCTACTTGCTTGGAAGAGTTCTGGGGCTTTGAATATTCATTAATGTTATACAGAATACAGATGTCTTCAGTTATTTATTCCTACATGAACTTCTCACTTCCATACACCCTGGGTTAATCTAATGGTATCATTATATGCACCAGAAAGACTCACTGTGTCTGCTACATATGGCCTTTGTTTATTTTTATGTCCAGATGAGATTTTCATCTCCTAGTTACATGTCTAGATAGCTTAGATGCAAAGCATGTCTCACAGCTGCAAATCCCTGTGTATGACACCAGGACTGCTTGATATTCACAAAGTCTGCCCGTGCTAATGATGGCTTTCCCCTGGATGTTTACAGAGACATTTGTTGGTTTGCATTGCAGTGGCATTTCCAAAAGAGAGGCATTATTTACATTTTGATGTTTAACATCTTTGGGGGTGTTTTCTTTTCCTTTTCTTTTTGATCTTTTAAAGGATGGCAAAATAGGTAGGAAAAAAAGCTTGGAGAATGTGTGTCATTAAAAGACGGTTTTACATTTCCTTCTAAATTCTGAAAAAGATCGATGTATGTTTCAACCTATGAGATTGAATATTTCATTAGGAAGCATTAGGAGGTGCGTTTTAAAGTCAGACTTTCAAGAGCTCCCATCATTCCTGTACTCCATATCTCTAAAAGCCCAGGTGAGAAGGGTGTGTAGATTCCTGTCCTGACATCCCTCATTCCACACCCTGTCATAATTAAATATTTAAGTCCCTTTGATGATGGAAATGGAACTTGATGCTCAGATGGAAATCCTGCAGGGAGCATGAGTTATCCCTCTTTTTCTTTTCTCATGCTGGCCCTGATATTAAAGAGCTTGCAATGCACTACATGACAGTGCATGGCTGTATCTCTTCATGTGCATGGGTTATTTTTTTTCTCTCATTTCGTTTTTTAATTCAAATTAGAAACAAGCTGGTTTTACATGTCAATACCAGTTCCCTCTCCTTCTCCTCCTCCCCTGTTCCCCATCCATCCCCTATCCCATCCCCTTTCTGCTCCCCAGGGAGAGTGAGGTTTTCCAGGGTGAATCTTCAAAGTCTGTCATATCATTTGGGTCAGGGCTTAGGTGCTCCCCCATGTTTCTAGGCTGAGAGAGTATCCCTCTATGTGGAGTGGGCTCCCAAAGTCCATTCTTTTGCTAGGGATAAATACTGATCTACTATCAGAGGCCCCATAGATTGCCAAAGCCTCCTCACTGACACCTCTGAATCAGTCGTATGCTGGTCTGGGGTCTATGAGCTCCCCCTTTTTCGGGCCAGCTGTTTCTATGGGTTTATCCAGCCTGGTCTTGACCCATTTGCTCATCACTCCTCCCTCTCTGCAACTGGATTCCAGAATTCAGCTCAGTGTTTAGCTGTGGATGTCTGCTTCTGCTTCCATCAGCTACTGGATGAAGGCTCTAGGATGGCATATAAGGTAGTCAACAATCTCGTTATTAGAGAAGGGCATTTAAGGTAGCCTTTTCACTATTGCTTAGATTGTTAGTTGGGGTCAACCTTGTAGATCTCTGGACATTTCTCTAGTGCCTAATTTCTCTTTAAACCTATAATGGTTCCCTCTATTCATAATAGAGGTGCATGGGGTATTTAAACTTCAGCCTCATTGTATTGCCACATGAATTACTAGGATGTACTGGGATTGTCTTTGTGTTAGCTTTAATCAAATTTGTTGTTCAGTTACTCCCCAAGTTGGCAGGCATTTGGTTTGTTTGGGGGTAAATGTAGATGGGTAGGTGGATTAGGTACAAGTGGGGAGGTTGGATCATGCCTGACACTTTTTCACATCTGTATCAACATGTCAGCCACTGATGTGTATGTGTATAAGGAGCTCACAGAAGTGAGTATGCAGATTAGAATGCTGTTTTGTTTTTTTCATAGCAGTTTTTTACCATTTTTCAGTAAATTAAACTGAATCCAGAGAGTAGAGCTGCAAGTAGAACTGGGGTTTCTTGGTTCTAGTCCAAAACTACCTATAATGCATTTTTCTGGAGATAATGATACATTTTCAAAAGTTAGAATCTAGTAGGGTTTTCATGCTGAGTAACGTTTAGGCTACTGTTGCTAAAGCTGTTTCCATGTGATGAAAAATAAGCTGAAAGCAGCTAAACATGATCGTCTGAGCATGGAAGCTGAGGTTCTGGCCAAAGTATTTCTATTGTGGAATGGCATTAGAGTACAGTGTTAAAATTAAGGAAATTTTGGGTTTAGTTCTCAATCTGAAAACCAAAACATAACACCTGTTTCTAAATCTTTAAGAAGTTGTTTTATAAAAACCTTTAGGTTCATGGACTGTGGCTTTGCCAACTAAGAAGCATGTTGATGGCTATGCTTTGGGTGGGAAAGTATTATAGAACAAACAAGAACCCAAAACGTACCATTATAGTCTGGTTCAATAAAGGACTGAATGAAGCTGTGGTATCATGGATTCAGTCCTTAGGTGAATAATCTGATTCGACTCTGTGTGTCACAAATCTCAATGGGGATATACACTTCTGAGAACTTCAAACAGTTGCCTATGTAAAGTTATTCTGAGAGAAAATTCAAGCTAGAATTCTATAGTCAGTAGTTTTAGCAAGAGCCTTCCTTTTATTCTACTCAGTTTCTAAATAAAAGTCTATAAGGCAGTGGTTCTTAATCTGTGGGTTGGGTCATTACCCCTTTGGAGGTCTAACAATTCTTTCACAGGGGGTCACCTAACTGTCAGAAACACAGATATTTACATTAAGATTCATAACAGTAGCAAAGTTACATTTATGAAGTAGCAACAATAATAATTTTATGGGTGGGGGTTGGGACAGCATGAGTAACAGTGTTAAGGTATTATAACATTAGGAATGTTGAGAGCCACTGATATAGGGGATAAAGTAGGAAACACAAAGGCAGGTAAAGTCATTGAGCAAGCAGCCAGATGATTTAAAAGGGAACAGAAGATCAGTGAATTGGAAATTTACACACACACACACACACATACACACACACACACACACACACACACACACACACACACACACACACACACACTTGCGCATTGTCTATTAATCTGCCTTAATGTTTCGAGAAGGTTCTCTTGTATGGCAATAGTGATTCATCTATCTGTTCTTGCCATTAGGTTTTAAAATTTCACAGCAGTACTAAGTTGCTATAGGTGCAAACACTCCTGAAATAAAGATGCCAAGATATAACATGGGCTTTGGTTACAGTCATTCTAGCCACTTAAGTAATGAGGATTGCATTAAATGTGGTGACATTAGAGATTCTATTCATGCCTGCTGCTGGATAGCTGTTAATACTGAGTTGAAGTGGAGAAGCTGAGACCTTTATAAGACACTGGCTGGACACCTTACCTTCATCATCTCTCTAAATCTAGTCTGGAAAAGGAGGTCTAAGTCACAAATGAGAAAAGGAAAACTTCCCATGACTTGCCACCTCCGTCCTTAGGTACATAGCTATACACATCATGACATAAATCCCTTTATTTGTCAGCACTAGAAGAGAGAATCATTTACCAGATGATTATAAATGTAATGTGTGTTAATTGAGAGAGAAATCCAAGGTGTCGTATAGTATATAAACTCTACATTTCTTAAAATTAGACTAGCTTACTGTGCTCAAACAAAAATGTTCAAATACTTTTCTTTGAGAATTAAAAGGTATCTTTGAGATGGGTTATCAGTTGCAGGGGGAAGTTTGCACTTCCCTAGGAAACAGTAATTCATACTACCAGTAAAGGTCATGATTAAACCTTTTAACTACAGGTATTGAAGAGTTGTTCATAGATATGCCATTTTGTGACTTATAACACCTTGTTTTGACATATTTAAGCAGAAAACGATAAAATGAATGATCTAAAACAATCTCAGCATTGGCACTTTTATGGCATTTTATACTGTCACAGATCACATCTCATCACACACAAACATCTGATGAATGTTTTCTATTTTTATCTCAAAACTGGAGTTGATATTTTAATTCCTATAGATTTAAAAATTATAAGAGCAGTTATTTCATATCTTAGTAAAAATATGGCATACCATTTAATAATAAATCACACTTTTTTCTATTTTATTATAATGTGAGGTTAGTTGTACAAATATCACCAAGATTTTCTTTTGGTACATTTTAATTTCTACATTTTATTTTATTAGAAGAAAAATGACCATGATCTAGTAACACAATTGTGCATCATTTTCACTTAATTTACTCATTCTTTAATTAGCATTTTGATGAACTACATTAATTTTCTTATTTCATTTTCTGATATCTCTTAAAGCAATACAGGGATATTCAGAATGTACTGGTTAAATTATATACAACATCAATACCCAGAATAAAGTTAAGCAGATTTCAGAATCGAACACTAGCAAAGAGCATTAGTGTCTAATCAGAGACATTGAGCCCACAGGGCTTAGAGGGAAATTATAACACACCAGATCTCTGGAATTGCACACCCCTTGCTTTCACAAGGCTGAAGAGAAACTTAGTACCATTGTGTTGGCATTTCTATACTTCGGTGGAACCACTTATTCTTCAGATTTTCCTACCTAGGGGTTGGAGGGAAACCACTTATTCTTCAGATTTTCCTACCTAGGGTCTTCAAGATTGGTGGCTTGTTAATTTTATCTTTAGCTTGCTTTATTATTGCCAATCACAGTATTTTATACTGATGAAAATTATGATGATGAAAATCTTACTATTAAAATCAACATCACCACTAGATATGGATGAGGCTTTCAATGACTATTAAACATAAAGAGTGTGGATGCCTTAGGTTGCCACTTTGCTCTTGAATGTATCATTTCTGCTTTGGATCCCTAACTTTTGTCCAATGCTGTATGACACAAATTCATTGGTTCTGCTTCATGCATCCTTACTTAGGTTTTCTGGGACACAATCTTTTTGCTTTCTCTCTTGAGAAGAAAATAAATACTAGTAACTGTCAAATTGTGGAGCCAGCAGTACTTCTGTACTAGACATGAGCTCTGTCTCATGTGGTTGGGACAGGGGTCAACAGTTGTAGAGATTCGCACTTATAACCCAGGATTTATATATAACATAGTGTAAGGCTTCGATCTCTTGAACTGTGCATTCTTTCCTCTGGGGTGCTCCTGAGAGCCTTTTGGTAGGTTCCTCTTCATATTGCAGTCTATGGTCCTACCTCATGAATTCATGAAAATGACAGAGTGCTAGCAATGTGATTTGTCTGTTTAAATAACAATCCCTAGTTTTCAGAATTAAATGTGTTCTGGATGTGTGATAAGAGAGAGGATAGTTATCATACTATTTTTATTGATTTTTCACTTGCAGAACCTCAGATGGTGGCAAAGTGGTTGGGACCATAGAAGTCAGCCTCGTGAAGATGGGGGAGATTGAGGATGGGGACACGGACCACATCACGACAGTTGTGCAGGGACAAAAGGTAGGATCACAGTCAGCTTGTTGCACAGATTAAATTTGAAATGATAAGCTTGGCCAGAAACCTGTGTTGCCAACACCCTGTGGGGTTTGAAATCTCATTATTCAAAAGCTAAATGAGAGATCATCACTGAAATCGAAGCACAGTATGAATGTTTCCTCTCTGAAGCAGAGAGCCTGTTTCCTCTCTGAAAGAGAGTGCCTGTTTGCCCAGAGCTTACAGCTTTGTGCCGTTCAGAGCACCTTTCTCTTCTGTCCCAGCCCCCATGTAGATATCATCTCTTCTCAGTGGAAACAAAAGTGGAGATCATTGTTGCATTTTGCCATGATTACACAGCAGGATTCTGGGAAGGTGACTGCCAAGCACAGTCTGCTCTTTATTCCCAAAGACGTCTTTGGAAAGAGATGCATTTCTAATTTGAATTTTATATGAAGGATGGAATATTGAACAAGAACTTTGTATTTTATAAAATTGCACAGAGAGAAGATGGGAGAGGAAGGGAGAGAGAGAGGGAGAGAGAGCCGAATAAATTATAGACATATGTCTGGATGACATTCAATGTTAGCAATATAATAACTAAAATAAAACAGTGCTTTTGAAGCCTAAGTCCAAGTAATGTCTGCAAGGCCTTTTTCTTTCTTCTCCCTTTTCTGTAACAACAGCAATAACAAAAGACAATATAAATATAAGCCTAAATCTTTTTATTATAAATGTAATTTTTATCATACTAAAGCAATTGGGACACACAGTTGAGGCTGAAAGCACAAGCATGTGTGAGACTAACATGTCTACTCTTTGATTCATGGCAGACAACCACAGTAGGTCAGATGTCTCCAATGGAACCTAATATAACACAAGTGGTGGAGAGAAAGAGATGCTCAGGGGTTTCAGACATTTCCTATATAGGAGCATACAGATTCTCAGAGAAACATAAACAAGATGCAGTCACCGATACCATTTAAGCAGCTCAAGGCACTAAGGATGGCTTATGCTCATTATAGATCAACAACGTTTTGTACCAAGACTCTGATAGGGAATATTGCTCTAGAAGCCTTACCCCTAGGAATTTGGAAGCAGATAGCCTAGTCAGGGGTAGATTGTTTGTTATAGAGAGCAGGCAGGGTCCTAGGGAGTTATTTCAGAATTTATCTATATTCCAATTTGGACATTATCCAAAAACTTTAGGGATACAGGTGTTGAACCTTGGATTGTTGAAACAGCTAATTTAAGAGAATGCTAGTCCAGCATGCCAGGCGGTTCCAAGGCCTCACAGGAAAAAGGCTGACACAGACAAGTTCATTAAGATTTGTTTAGATATTGGACCAGCTTACAGTCAGGGATTAACGATGTAGGCTGCCTTGCAGGAACTTCAGTTCAAAATATGTTATTTCTACAGAGAAAGCAAGGAATGTAGAGGATGAGAGGCACAAAGCCTTCTAGAGGTTGATTTGCATATTATCAGGAAGAGCACTGGGTCAGACAGAGTCACAACAGAAGAGGAAATAGAGAATCAGGCTCAGGCCTGAGATTCAGGACAGAAAGTCAGCCAGAGATCAATTATAGTGGGTCTGCCCATGCTCAGAGGACAGAACTCAAGTTATAGACCAAGGTCAAAACTTAAGAAAGTTGCAGCCTGAAGAGGTGCTACCGAGGCTGATGCCCAGCCAAATGTATAGAAAATACTAATAATATGGCTAATCAAAAACTGTTTTAAGATCTTGTGGAAAAAGAAAGGCAACATAGATAAATTTGGAGTTGTTCAAATTTTGGATGCACATAATTCAAGGATTGGCTATAGCTGCTATGTTACAAGAGATTTCAATTAAGAATTTTTCATTTCAACAAACTAATCATAACCTAGGCAAAAGGAAAGATGAGAAACGTGTGCATGTTCTTCGTGTATGGTATGTTCACACAGGTATATATGAAATGTGATTGTGAATGTGTGAATGGTGATAAAAGGAAGTGCTCAAATTGCTTTTGATAGGATTAAAAGGATACATTAATTGCTTCAGGTATAGTTTAAAAGCTACCTAAATTGCTTTTAATAACAAACAAAATGTCCTCATGTGTCTCTAGTTGTTCAAAGGAGGAGAGCAGCTGTACATTCTTATTATCAGAGGACACATAAGAGGCAGACCAGGGCACAACGTGTAATCCCAGCTATCTGGATAACTGTAAATCCAAGGACAGTGGTGGCTACAGCGTAACTCTGAGGTGCAACCATGGATGAATGATCAGAACTTTTCTGAAATGTTAGACTGTATGATCTTAATCAACTTCCAGGGGTTTAATAGGAAGTTATTTTAGTAAAACAATAGTTTTTTCTTACTATAACTTTGTCTTAAATGAACATTTGAAAGGATAAATCCTGTTGTGACTTATTGTCTCGTTTGTTGCTCCTTTACGTGGAATATGTATTAGTCAGGGTCTGTAAAGGAACAGAACTGAAACTGATAGAATGAATGTGTACACGTGTGTGCCTGTGTACCTCCATATGCATGCATGTGTGTTTTATGAAGGATATGGTCCAGGTAAGCCAACAATGATTGCCTCATGCTAGAGAGGTGGAGAATTCGGTAGTTATTCAGTCCATGAGGCTGGATATTTCTGCAGTCCTGATCTGGTGTCAGAGGCCTGGAGAATTCTTGGAGAGCTCTTGGTCTTCATTCATGCTGGTACACCACCAAAGAAGTTGGTTCTAACATCAGGAAAGGAATGGCACAGCCACAGGACAGATAAACTTGCCAGCAAGAGTAAAGGCCAACAGGCTAAAAGCAGTGTTTTTCTTCTGTGCCCCTTTCTCTGGGCTGCCACCAGATAGTACAGCCCATATTCATGATAGGTCTTGCTGCTTCAAATACTCTGCCTGAGAAACACCTTCACTGGAAAGGCCAGCAGCTTGTGTTTCAGCTCATTCCATTTATAGTCAAGCAAACAGCAAAGATAGCTAGCATAGTATATGCTTGACACTTGAGCCTTAGGAAATACCTATTTGGGAGATTATGCTTATTTAACATTTACAAATATAGTTATTTATTTTTAAAAGTATCTAGGATTGCCTTTCAAAAATGTTTCTATTTTCCCTGAGCAGGCTGATGTTTCCTCCTTCCCCAAATCACATTTTCCTCTCAAGTCCTCCAGGAACATTGGCATACACTGTGACATATGCCAAGGTTGCCTATGAAAGTTGGGCCATGACGAGTTTCTGCAGCAGATCCTTGGGTCTGTGCATTTGAGATGTCTGTCCTGGGGCTTAGTCCTCCTGCTCCAGCCACATTCCCCAGAGCTTTCCACACAAAGCTTATCTTTGCCACCACTACACATGTTCTCATATTAAGTTGGACAAAAGGCAATTTGAATTCTGAACTGGGCACCAAGTTCGAAAGTAAGCAGGCAGGCTCGCCTGAACCTGTGACCACATACCAGGACTCCCGTTGTCATTTCAAAGATGAACTGCAGTCCCTGGATGTCCCTGTACTGACTGTTCTCTCAGGTCACCTGGCCCTTGATATCAGGCCATTACTTGAATGAAGTAGTGGAAAATGAGGGATGCTAAGTTTGCCCCAGGACACATTTGCTTTCTCCCAGCATTTCCCCCACCCCTGAGCTCCACTTCAGTGCTGTGACAAGGTCATGCAAACTGAGGGATGTTAAGTCTCTCTTGAGCCCCTCAGTCTTCTCCCCACAGTTTACCTGCCTGTACTCTAGTTCACTAATATGGTCAAGCTGTGTAAAAACCCAAGTGGTGCTCTTTGCAGAAATGTAGAACTTGTTACCAGGGATGTGCCCCACCAAAATACCACAAAATTTTTATGGGCCAGTAGTACAGATTAATTCCAGATGGAACATTTTCATAGACATTGATGTTCTCAGATCATACTGTGTGTGTCATAAGTTAACATAACTGATAAATGTGCTAAATATTTTTGGCATAATCTTGATCCTATCTGGACTTTCAACAAATCTTGTCTTTTTGCAATTTCCTTCCTTCCTTCCTTCCTTCCTTCCTTCCTTCCTTCCTTCCTTCCTTCCTTCCTTTCTTTCTTTCTTTTTGCAATTTTCTCTTCTAAAATGACTTACACTCTTCTGCCAATCCCTAAGAAAATTTATGGTTAAGTGATGAATATATATTCCATACTCATATACAGAATATTCATTTGAATTACATGAATATACATTTTATTTCAGTGCTTTATGACATGTTTTAAGAACAGTAGAAGGATAAATTTCTCTGTTGATCTTCCCACTCAAAACTTTCTTGAACCGTGGGACACAGTCTGTCACTGGAGCTGATCTATATGTATGTGGCTGATGACCATAAAAGAAATTAGTCTAGGAGCTACTACTGGAATAGGAAGCATCTTTATAGTCTACATGGTTTTGAACTGTTGGGGAGATGGCTTATTTGATAGTAGCACTTGTCAGACAAACATTTGAGACCCAGTACCCACTGAACAGTTAAGCATGGTTGTGAGTGTCTGGAAGGCCAGCACTGTGCACCTGAAATAGAGACATACTGATCCTGAGAGCTGCTGGCTAGCCAGCCTGGCCAAAAATGGTGAGCTTCCTGTTTCATGAGAGACAGCCTCTCAAGACACTGAAATGGAGAGTGATAGTAGGAACACTCAAAGTTCTGCCCTGTCTTCCACAGTATGCACATGGATGTTGGTACACACACACACTCTCTCTGTGTGTCTCTGTCTCTTGCTCTCTCTGACAGAGGGAGTGAGATAGAGAAAGAGAGAGAAATTAGTAAATAAAATTGCATAGATTTGAAGTGGAAGAATAGAACTTCTATTAGCACTACAGTTGGGAACTTCAAGAGGTGGCACATGTATCTTGTAGACTGAAACCTACAAAAGGCTGTCACTTGCACTAGTTAGTTTGGGATCCCATAACAAAATACATGCCTAAGTGACTCTTCAAAAACAGATTCTTATTTTGTTAGAATCTAGAGTGTAAAAACCTAAATCAGTATCTAGCCAATTTGGTAACTTGATTCCTGGTGAGCAATATTAGTTGATTTAATCAGTTGTGTGGGGGTATTGTCTGATTTTGTATCATGGATCTAAATATCCTTAGAACTGTGAATAGTCATTTCAAAATCAGAATGCTATTAAGTTGATATGACACCATCTGCTCTGCAATTAAGACGGGGGATGTGGAGTGGGAAGGTCCCATTTCTTCGTTCATAGTCACAGATGAGGGTCCTGTACTAGGAATCATAAAGTGCTCTCTGATGACAAAGAGCCAGCACTGACTCCATGGAGGAAAACAGTGCCTTGGAAGAAGAGCCCTGATCTCTGTGAATTCAGTATTTTGTTAAAATGTTCCTTATAGATTGCTCTGCTATGTTCTGTTAACAGTGCTCTTCTTCAAGAGAGCTGGGTCTAATTATTTCATGGACAGCTGTTTTTACACAAACTGGGAAAGAGTTTTTATCCCAGTCTGAGGCAGCTAGATCTGACTTCAGTGAATAGACACTCCACATTGATGTGATGATTGCTGAGTTCCCATGAGGTCGTTTAACAGCTTTGTGAAAACTGAGATGAGATGGGGACATATAGGAAACAGGAGAAATAAGCCTTACATAGACCAAGTCTCACTGCAGGTGTCTCCAGCCTAGCTATGAGAAAAAGGAAAATGACCACAGGTGACTTGTAGTTAGTCAGAGAATCATTTAAAAGAATAAAGTTCATAGTAACTCCTGTATAGATGGAATTCAATACAGAAACTGTATTAACAAACTTACCGTGTATTGTATATGAATGCAAGGCATAAGTAGTAGACAGAATTTAGAGTCACTAACAAAGACTTGGAATTTTTATCTTTCACTTCAAAAATGTTTCAGAAATATGTATATTCCTTTATTATGAGGGCTGCATCCCTGGGAAAGGAAGAAGGGGCATGAATGAGGGTAAGGAGATGTATATTAGAACAGACAGGAAATAGCCCAAAGAATTCTGGGTCAGCCTTCTGGGGATGGGAATCTGAGGCTGTGGATTGTTCCATGTTTATGTTAACTGTTAATATCTGGCATGCTTGCTGTGAAAATTCTCCCTGCTTCCTCTGCTCTTTACCTAGGGAAGAAGGAACATACATTTCTCACCAGCCACTCAAGGGTTGGGAGAATTTTGTTTCTTCTATCAGTTACAGCTTCATAGAAAGACGAGTGAGGAACTGTTTGGGGCATTGTCTCTTGCTATAGTTTGATCACTGGGGACATGCAACTGCCCTCCTATGTGCCTTCTTCTCCTTCTATCCAGAGAATTCTTAGCTTCAGATGTTATGAACTCTCAATCATTGGTTTCACAAAGCAAGTTACTTAGAATGCAGCTCTTATTTTAAGAGCAAGAGTTTGCACTGTATTGCTAGAGACAAAGAATATCTGTTTGTCCTATCAATAAGATTATTCGATATGCTTTTGCTTTATTTTAATGTTTCCTTTACTTACAATATATGTAATGATAAGCTAAAATTCACCAGTGTGAAAGGAATATAAATATTTGATCATTGGCTCTCTTTCCTAAGAATGTAAATTTTGTTTTTCTGCTCAAGGGACAGTCTTTCTTCTTTTTAGTTATTCCTTAAGTGGCCTTTATCCAGAAATAGATTAATGTAAACACGAGTAAAGGGTCACAGCAAACAACACAGCCAAGACGAAGCAATAGACAAATGATTGTCTAAAACTCTTGAGACTACATCCAGAGCTTCATGTTGTTGCAAACAAAAGCAAATCATTTAGTCTCCCATTTCATCATTTTAATGTGTGATTAAATTTTTCTATTAATTCCTAGTGTGCACTAGCATATGAATGTGCAGCACCAGACAGTGTGAGCGGGAAGGACAGCTTGCCTTTATTAAATGCAGGTATGTAATTCAACTTTGGATACTTGTGTTATATGCTATCTGAACATAAATTTTAATTTCCTGTGAAATCTATGGCCTTGAACTTGGGCAACATCCTCTCAGAGGCACTCCCGAGTACTGTTTACTCCAGGATTGATGGGGTAAAACATAATGGATTACTAATTTTCTCTTTTCCTGGAGGTGACAGGTTTGGGGTTATCTTCCACTCAGTTCTGAATATAGTTCTAAATGTCTTCATCTAGGCAACCTCATGGAATGTGTAAATGCAGGGTGTCAGTGCTTCTTTTTAGTCAGCTTCCATTAGGGAAAATGAGGCCAATTGAGTCAGTGTCCTAAAGATTAGTGTTTTCAAATCTAAAAATGCAAACAAAGTATTAGACCTTTGATAAGAATTGCATTGTGCAAATAAAATATTACTCATAACTTTGTCCTATGTGCCTCTGTTTGTCCTCTTTATTTATCTATCTAAACTCAGCAGCTTTGGCATGAACCTGGTTAAATTCCCCTGTGGAGCTATTGGCATTCTTCTCTAGGCTTTTCCTTAATGTATTCTATGAAACTTGGCAGTGTGGAGTGAGTTATGGAGTCCTTACTGAGTGATAGAGAATGTCATATCTACAATCTTCCATTTATATCTCTAGAGATGTTATTCACAATTCAGAAAATTCTGTTGTCTATTGCAAAAAGCAAAAGCTGTTTGCCTACAGGTCTTATCCTCTTCCAAGCTTATTTATGTTGCAAAGTTGAATGTGTATGTTGGGAATCTGAGGCAGCAGAGAAAACTCAAGGAGGAGCTTATCAGTCACTAAAAAAGATCTTCAAGTATCATAGCTGTATGAGAAAACAAGACTCCAGAAGTGACAGCAATATGCTATATATGAAGCTCTGATATAATTTCACATTATAACTACATAATCCATCCAATAAAGTTGGAAACATGTAGTTGGTTCCTGTGTGTTGCTACACTAAAATATAATCAGAAGCAACTTAAGGAAACATTTTTGGGGGCTTACAATTCCAAAGAGGGAAGAGTCTGCCATGGTGAGGTGGCATGGAGCATGGTGGCCAGAGCAGGAAGCTGAGAGATCACATCTTCAACCCAAACAGGAAACATAGTGAACTGGAAGTAGGGTGCAGCTATATGCTCTCAAAACCTACCCTCAGCCATGTGCTTCCTCCTGCAATGCTCTACCTTGCAAAGTTTCATAACCCCCCAAACAACTCCACCCTGTAAGGACTAAAGGTTCCCACACTTTAGTCTATGGACAACGGTTCTCATTTAACCTCGCTAGTGTGTCTTATTGTTTTTATTTAATCAGGGTGGTAGTAATAAAGATAAATTTCTTCCCTGTTGGGTAATGGGGAGTTGGGGCAATTAACTTGGAACTCATAGAAGTGTAGCTGGTAGGGTGTCTTGCAGTCACTAGTTTGGGCTTTCCAAACTAGTTATGTCTGGTTACATAACATATGCACTTCCTCTACCTCTGTGCCTTTGAATAGCAGACAGGCTGCTGTCATGTTGGAAGATGCTTGCCCTGTTAAACAAGAGCACTGTCAGGTTCCCAGAGCTGGTGTCCAAGCCTAGAGTTGCCAACAGCAAGGTGCCTCTAACTGGCATTTTGGCCTTTGCATGACCAAAGTCTCCTGAGCAGTCTTGGGTCCCCCCCCCCCCCCGTGAAATCTCGTTCTGCTTTGTGTGTGACTGCATGTGTGGCTGGCTATGCTCCCCTCTGCATGCATGTTTCTTGGCCAGAGATGGGCTGTAAGTGGCTTCATCGATTGTTCTCCGCCTTATTTCTTTGAAACAAGGTTTGACACCTAACCCTGAGCTGCCCTTAGGCACCTGGAGTCACACTGCCTAGTCACCTGTGAACTTTTCCACAATGCTTGGGCCACAGGCACAGGTACATCCAGCCACTCTCGGTGCTTACTTGGGAGCTGAGGATGCAAACCAAGCCCACAGGCCTGCACAGTAGCATCTTACCCACTGAGCCATTTCCCCAGACCTGGCTTCTTTTTGACTCTCAAATGTGGAAGTGAATGCATCAAGCACAATTTTGTTTTTGAAAATTTCCCAATTTTTTCAAAGCATTCCATGAGCATGTTCATCTGATGTACTTCCTTGTGGAACCAAATACAAAATCTTAGTCCATAGCAATTATTTTTCAGGAATTCTCATATGCAAAAAACTTGTAGGGAATTTGTTGAGAAGATGATTCTCTCTAAATTAATTTTCAAATATGTACACATATTTTCTATTTTTAGAATAATTTTCTCTCTGAAACTTTTTATTAGGATGTACAATCAGACTGGCTAATGACCCTGTTTTGAGTTTATGGCTGTCAGCAAGTGTTAGTTTTGATGGAGCATCTTCCTCGGATAGGTCCCTATTTATTGAGTCATGAAATTAGCCTTTGTTCTTTAAAGACTACTGTCATGTTGTACATTATTATGTCACTGCCTTTCCTATTCTGGGAGGACATATGTATCAAACAGTGGTGATTTCTAGGAGTGTAAGTTGAATCTGAACAGATATAGAGAAGGTGCCACTGTCACTCACCAATACATACAGGCTATCTTTCTATTTAGGAAATTTATTAGTTATTTTTGATTCAGAGATGAACTACAGTCTTTCTTAAAAATAGGCCACTTCTTCACAAAATGGTAAGTAACTTTCTACTCTTACTTTGCAGGTGATGTAGATTGCCAGCTACTACAGATACACTGCTTATATCTTTTCATTTTAATCACGTCACATACATTAACACAGAAACCTTAAATATGGCAAATTGAATTTCACATTGTTTAATAATAACACCCTTTTTGCTGCCATAATAAAAATCTTCTATCCTCTAGAACCTGAGTGACTTATTGGTAAAATAGAATTTAGTTATTAAATTGTAGCTCTCAGTCCTTGTGAATGCACAGGTTTAAGATTTCAAGTAAGCCAGACAAAACAGCTGGTTCTTCCAGGTGGTCTTTTATTTAATGGTTATCCCAAACTAGGTAGGGTAGGAATGAAAAGAGAGGGGTAGGGATAGAGATAAAGAGATAAACTTATTTCAGCTTCCTGGAGAATGAACTTGGAGCTCCAGAATATACATAAAGACATACGTACGTACGTACGTACGTACGTATGCATGTGTGTGTGTGTGTGTGTGTGTGTGTGTGTGTGCACGCTCTCGCATGTGTGTGATAGCACCTTGCTCTGTAGCCTAGGCTATCCCAGGACTCACAATGCTTCTGCCTTTGCCCCTCCCCATTTGCTACAATTATAGGCAGGTTCCACACTAGCATTTTTCTTTTATATATTGCCTTAGGATTTAGTTGCATTCACAGAAACACACAACTAAGCTAAAACATTGGAGTAATATACACAGTCTCTGTGATTCATAATACCTTATGGCTGAAAAATATTCACCCTGTTCATTCTAGGTTCTCATGGATTCCAGCCAGATATCAGCTCTCCAGAATTTTTCCTTTTCATTTGTTTTCACGCAGAACTCAGGCACTTTTACCTTGTCATTTCTAAGATGACACCATTTTATGTCAGAGATCGTGTTTTTCTATATGATTTTAAATGATCTGTATCTATAAAACTTAGGGCTATTTTGACTTAAAACTCTGGTCCTTATTCCTTTGATTTCCTTATCTTTTCATTAGTTTACAAAATAATGGTTTTCTCTATGACAGCCTCTCACACTCACTTTTTGTGCCTTGTTCATATTCAGCCTGCATTACCCCTTCCTGTACAGGATTTCCCACTGCCCCCACTTCTCTCAAAGACTCCCCTTCCTACTTGCAGATGTCTTTTTCTTTTGTTGTTTCTAATAATCTAATGTAATCAATTCACCATGCATGTGGAGACTTTCCTGATCTTTTTACTTAGTCTGTGCTAATATATTTAGGTTGTTAATCAGCTTCGTTTTAAAGGGCAAATTTCATCTAATCAGTGGTGCCATCTTTTAGATGCCTTTTATATTTCACCTCTGTGTTCTGCTTATGTCCTCTCTTGTCTACCTCAGATAGACAAAGATAAGCAATGCAGGATGATGATGTCATCTGAGCAAGGAATTTGGTGGAAAGATATGCAGAGCACTCTTAGCCATCGTTACTCTTCCCGCCACACTGAAGCAAGGACTTTGGTTTTGTCCTTTTCTCTTGCCTCCCCATCTCAGGCCACACAATGCCTGGTGCTCTCTCCCTTCTTCTAATAGGGAAAGTCAGGATGAGGATGTGTGAGTGGTATTTCTGTACAATGAATCCCAAGTACTGCAGCAGATACAGGGAGGGACCCAACAACCTGCTTATTCCTCACTACCCTTCAAAGGTGGTCCCAGTTCCCATGCTGACACATAGCAGACTGTAAGTATCCATTACTGTGACATAATCCTTGAGGTAAGAATTAGAAGGAGAAAAGTTATTTTTACTCACAGGTTTGGAGTTTGGAGTTCCCAACCAAGTGATACCCTTTGTGCTCAGTCTCTGATTTGACTGACACATCATGGTGGGAGCCCATCCTGGAGCAAATGGCTGACAAATATGAATCAAGAAGGAATAGAAGAAGGAAAGAGACCAGTAACTGGTATTCTCCATTTCCTTTGGAGGGGGTATCTCCAGTCTTCAGTGACCTAATAATCATCCATGTGGCCTCATGTCTTAAATTTTCTATTATCTGTTATTAGCACCACCTGAGGGCCATGGAAGGACCTTTAGTAGACATTTATAACATCTAAACTGACAGCACAGTTGTACACTAAGAACCATGGGATGAGTGCAGTACAAACAAGAGGCATCTGTTGGATGGAAACAGTAGAGGCCGAGGAAGGCTTCTAAGTGTTAGCTCAATTGGTTTTATAGGAAGTCTAACTGAGGCTGGTAAAAATGGGCTGATACTTTGAAGCCTATCAAATTCTTTGGGCAGAGGTATACTAATAAGTAACTAGTTTTCTCTTCATGAAATGTGAGTTACCATTGAGTTTTTCCAGTTGCATCCTGCCCTGACCATCACAGAATGGACAGAGCTGAGTCATACCCCTTCTCTGACTACCCAAGGTCTAAATACAAGTTCTGTAGACTGAACCAAGTGTCATCTGTGGAGTCACATATTTTGTCTATTCTTTATCACGGCATCTGTTATAGTTTTCTATTATTCTTGGCCTTATATCAACAATTGGAAGACCAAGACATCCTGGGTCTGGTTGGATGAGAGAATCAATGTTGTCTAATTCATCTTAGAACCTGTTTATTTTTATGAGGCATTTTTTGTTTGTGATAGAGTGGTGGCAACACAATTTAGATTCCATAACATATATAGAAAACTGGCACTGCAAATTTCTTGTGAGCTTATTTTTGCTATTGAGTGTAAAATTATGTTCATATTCATGTATCTGTGCTTGGGTGTATGCACTTGGTGTGGGTAACTGCAGAGAACAGAAACATTGGGTTCCCTAAAGTTGAAATTACAGACAGCTGTGAACCATCCAACATGGGACCAGGGGACTGAACTTAGGCCCTCTGGAAGAATGGTAATCACTCTTAATCAAGGATCCATATCCAGCCCTGGGAACTTAATCTGTGAACAATTTATATCACAGGTGTTGCCTTTCACAGAGCTCTCTCATTTTTTCTGCTTCTGCTTTCTAAGCTCTCTTGTTTTCTTCTTTCCTCTTCTTGTCAGCATTTCTGTTATTTCTGTTTAGATTGTTCAGTTCTCATCTAGTCTTAATAAGAGCTGAGTACCATTTCAGATATGTGTAAATCTAAGATAATTTTGAATACCACTGAGGTGCATAGATATCTAACTGAATTACAAGGATACACCCTAAATAACATAGGGTAGCATTTCAAAAGAGGCAGGATCTGTACAATCAGCTGTAAAATTAAACAGCTGCATAATTGAAATTATGGAAAGAATAGGTTCCTTCCAAGGTCCCATGGTATATTAAAGTCATCATTGTGGAAGATCTGAAGTCAATGACATGAGTTCCTACTTTAGTAAGTCATTTTTACCTCCTTCTGGCAGCCATGTGGGGAGTCAATATGAGCACAGAAGCACTTCCTCTGGTGAAGAATATGGAGAAAACATGATAGAACAAGCAATAGCACTTTCTGGTGGCCCTTGGGTCCCAGGTCACATGTCAAAACTCCAGTTAGCACAATGATAACCCCTCACACTTCTTGATTTTCAGAAACAGACAGGAGGAAAACATCCCTGGTGATTCTGATTTGTCTTTTTGCCCCAGGTTGCTGGAACAGAGGGCTATTACATGTTATCTGTCCTGGTTTTGTTGCACATTTCCTTGGCACCTTTGAATTATTCAGAATTTTCAAAGCTTGGCTTTTATAATTGATGAATCCTGTGGAAAGCAGGTGGCATGCCACCTTTTAGCACTTTCCTGTTACAGAGTCTGTGAGAGATGACACCAACATTTGAATAGAGATACTAAAATGACAGAAATCTTCCATTTACTCTCTGCCCTTGTGTTTGCCTTGGGCTGGACCTCAAGAGGGTAATGTATCAGTTGAGATCTGGACCAGTTTAGAACAAGATTCATTAAGTTATCATAAAACCCTGGAACAATGCAAAACATCTAAAGAGCTTTTCTCTCTGTGGAATCTGTCATATGGTATGTTTAACCTTTGCTTTGGACAAAGCTTAATAACTATGGAAATGGGGATACACATAGACAGTCTTTAAAAATGACTCATGCAGGGCTGGAGAGATGGCTGAGTAATGAAAAGCACTTGCTGCTCTTGTAGAGGAAGTGGGTTTGGTTCCCAGCACACATATCAGGCATCTCACACCTGCTCATTACTCCAGTTTCAGGATATCCAACACTTTTGTCACGCCTCCACACGTACCTGCATCCACATACTGCATATAAGTGCAAATGTACTTGGGATTTTCTTTGGGCCACCAACCAGCTTCTCTCAAAAGACATTGAGACTTATTAATTATGAATGATTGGCCTTACCTTAGGCTTTCTCCCACTATCTTTTATAACTTAATTTAACCTGTTTCTCTTCATCTATGTTTTGCCTTGGGACTCTTTGCTTTTCTTTCATTTTTATGTCCTACTTCCCGTTTCTTCCATGTCTGTCTGTCTGGCCCCTGGCATTTCTATGGTATCTCCTTTTCACTCTTCTCTTTCTCTCCTGAGTCTAGGTTCCTCCTCATACATATTCTCCCTGCCTGGAAGTCCTGCATATACCTCCTTCATTGCTATTGGCCATTCAGATGCCTTAGGTAGGAAAGGTTAACAGCAACACGTCTTTGCATAGTTGAATATTCTGCAACACACAAGCAAGCTTGCCCACAGATATACATAAAAATAAACAAATCTTTGAACTGTGACCCATATTGCAGTCTGCACAGCTATTATTAAGGGGTAGGACTGTTGCATAGTCAGAAAATATAAACAGGAGGCATCATGGAGATTCAGAATTCAGGGTCCCAGTCACATGTTCAATTACACAGCTGGAGTATGTGTGCAGAATGGCTGGAGAAAGAGTTGACAAACTCTGGATTTTGGTACATATCTGAGTGCTTGATGAATAAGTACCATGGCTCACTTTTATGTGAGAATTTGAAACCCTGCTATAGTGGAAAATTACCAATATGGAGTCAGGTAGAAATATAAGGGTATTTAATAGGGAAAAGCCTTACTTACAGAGCGACCTAGCCAGCCGGCATGGCAGCAGTCTGTCCAGCAAGTACCAAAGTGAAACTGAATGAGAAACGCAGTCACTCTATGTCACCCTGACCTCGAAAGTGTGATCAGGCACACCTGTAGCCAGCCCCTAAGTATGGGTGGCTACAGCTTCCCCTATAATTCCCTTTTTAGTCTAAAAGAGGATTAAAACTTAACAGTGTAAAGTATCCAAAATTAACAATCATAAAGGTAAAATATAAGAAGATACAACAATCTGCTTATGTCACATCCTAAATATCTGTCACACCCTAAAGTCATCTGAAAGAGGTATCCAAGCCTGAACACCTCCTTCCAATCCCAACCATAAACAATAGGAAGCTATCCCTAACTAGGTATATACACTATCCTAAATGACAACAATGGGGGAAGGGGGCGTAGCATTCTCCAAGTTATTTCCTGCTGAAATGGGACGACGACAGCCTTGTGGGGTCCTGTAGGAAGAAAATGTTAGTACAGTGAAAGTCTTGAATGGATTGTATCCAGTCCATGCTGCTAGCCGGGAGCACCTGTGGAGAGAGGGCGAGAGCAACCTAGCCAGCCGTCGTGGCAGCAGTCTGTACTGCAAGTACAAAAGTGAAACTGAAAGAGAAACACAGTCACTCTAAGTCACCCTGACCACGCCCTTGCAAACATGGTCAGGCACACCTGTAACCAGCCCCTAAGTAGGCGTGGCTACAGCTTCCCCTACACCCTGCCATTATAGGCACAGCAAAAATTTGAGTTGAGATCATTTTATCTGTTTTTGTTTTCAGTTGCCCAGAATGTTATCAAGGTTAAAGATCAGACCATGTATTTTTTTCACTTTTAGACTCATGCTCCAGTCTATGGTATTTTACAATATAGAAGAGGTGTCCTTGGCTGAGACCATAAAGGAAAAGGAAAGCTGTTTGGTTAAGTTGACTTTTCCAAAGGATCCCATGCCAGCTTTCCATCACTGTGACAAAATACCTGAACAATTGAACTGGGAGGTTGATTTGGTTATGGTCAATTGGCTTCAATACTATTGAGCCTGTGGCAAGAGAGAACATTATGGTGAGGAGTGTGTGATAGAGCAAAGTAGGTCAACTCATTGTAGCCAGAAAGCAGAGAATGTGAGGGTGGAATGATAGTTTCAAGACAATGACACAAATGGTTCCACAGAGCTAAGGCTGACAACCAAGTCTTTAATACACTGAGCTTTGAGAGTAATTTCAGATACAAAACATAGCACATCACACCTGTGTTCTGAGACTGATAAATATATACAGTTTAGTACTGCTTTGGGAAACCCAAGCCTCACATATCAGCACCCATACTATGAAAGTTACATAGAGATATTCGTGGTGTTGTTTTCTTTCATGATTCAGCTACCAGAATTGTGTGTATTGAGTGTGTTTGTGTGTATGTGTATATGTGTTTGTTTCTGTGAATGTGTGCATTGTATATGTGTTTGTGTACGTATATGTGTTGCAATGTGTTGTGCATGTGTTTGCGCGTTTGTGTGCATATGTGTTGCTGTGTGTGTTAGTGTGTATGTGTTGTGTGTATGTGTATGCATGTGTTTTTGTGTGTGGTGTGTGTATGTTTATGCATGTGTTTGTGTATATTTATATGCATGTTTTTGTGTTTGTATGTATGTGTGTTTATGTGTATAAATGTGTGTGTGTGAGTGTGTGTGTGTGTGTGTGTGTGTGTGTGTGTGTGTGTGCACTTTGTTGTTGTTCCAAGTTTCCTCCAACAGAAACAGCAGCTCTTTGGAGTCTATGGATGATGTATGCAAAGTGGTCAGAGGAGAATTTCTCTACTGTTCATTAATCAAACTGTCCTTGTTCTCTGCTTTAAAACATTTCATCACAGGTTTATATTTATAAAACTTGAAAAGCACTGAAATGAAAATCAAACAAGAAATCAAAAGGTGAAGGACTTGTTTTGGGGCTTGACAGAGACAATAGAGAGCTTTATGTTTTCTGAAAGAACTCAAAAATCTAAATTTTATGAAAAAAATAATTACTGATCTTTAAAGGGCAAGAAATATCTAAGGAGCCTTTGTAAGTGTTTGGGAGAGAAAGATGCTTTGTAACTCTGAGAAGGTGAATATAAAGCATAGCAATGAAGAGGTTACATAATAACTAAGTGATTAATATTTTCATACATTTCAGATTTTAAGGTTTGTTTTCACCACAAAAGAGAATCACCTTTCTAAACTTAGTATGCATATGTGAATTTATAACATCTTTCCAGATACAATTTAACAAGAGTGACATTTTCTTGAATTTATTATGTTTTTTCTTTACTCTTCTCTTCCTCTCTCTCATCTCCTCTCTCCCCTCTTTTTTCTCTTCTTTTTAGAGATAGGCTAATAAAAGTGGTTGTAAAGTTTTTATATCTCTGAAACAATTTTACTTTAGTAATGAGTGGAAT
Organism: Cricetulus griseus; assembly: GCF_003668045.3. Taxonomy (NCBI): domain Eukaryota; kingdom Metazoa; phylum Chordata; class Mammalia; order Rodentia; family Cricetidae; genus Cricetulus; species Cricetulus griseus. Next base: position 157,658,525 of record NC_048596.1, read on the forward strand.
CATGTAGTTTCTGACTATAAGTTATTTACTTATCCTTCTTTCAGATGAAAAACAAAGTAATAATATATTATTATGGTATAATCTAATTGATAAAATTTAAAATAGTCATGAAAATATCAAAAAGATTCTATCTTTGAGCATACATCATTTCTAGATGTTAAGTTGTTTTCTCTCATTATCCTGAAAGCTGGTGCTGCGTAATGTCTTTGTCAGTTCCATAAGGATGATCCTTCTGTCTAATTCTTGTCATGGATGCAGAAATCTTTTAGAAGACTTGAATTTGCTGGTTTGAGAATGAGACATTTGGGGAATTCAGAACTATGTCTGTAGATTATAGTTCTCACTGTGTTAGCATGGGAAGCTGAGTCAGATCCCAGCATCCACATACAAGGCCAGATACAGCCAGCACTGGGAGGCAGGAGAAGAGATAGGAGGATGGCTGGGACTTATGTCTTCTAAACTTACCTTCAGTGTCAATAAAGACACTGTCTCAAACTCAGACAGGGAGTGATAAATCAAGATACCTGATGTTCCCCTCTGTCCTCTGAGAGCACATGGAGAGGTGGACCATTTCACACACATGAACGTATAATACATGTACATATCACATGCACATATACATACATGAACTTGCATCCAAAATAAAGAATGTCATTTGGAATCAAGATTTCTGATAAAAACATATAATATTCATAAGAATAATGCTCAGAGACTTACTTTGAGATGGTTACAGAGGGATGGTGTACATATTCTCATTTCAAAGTTCAGTGAAGAAATTTCATCTTTATTCAAGTAGCAAATGAGATATGTTATTCCTATAGAATGTTAAAGATTTGAAAGACCTTTTCCATTTTATGCTGAGGGGACTGAATCCCTGTACTATGCTAACAATTGCTTACAATCTGATGTGTTCATTTCAATATCAACTAGTAATTTTAATTGGTTCTATTGGTAAACTGGAGCTGACTCACTCTACATACTAAAGTTGCACTGCCCTTTAAGCTTTGGTATATGAGTGTTATAATGTTGCCATGGCCCAGTCGCAATTGAAAGAGCATTCTGCCCTCAAATGTATGCTTTGGGAGTTGTGTTGTGAGTTTGGGATTCATGAAGAAATATCACATATACTGTTAATGTATGACCCTTCCCTCTGATCCTGAGTCTTTGGTTGTATGACGTAGTTACTTTTTAAACACTGGCCACCTATTCTAAATAGTATGTCTTTCCAGTGTTAAGGATCTGCTTCTGATAATACATGGGTTCAAGAAAGTGTGATATTAACATATTGACATTTGAAGATATATGTACAATATTTATTTTATAGATCTGAAATCAAAGAAATAAACCTTTCTGCTATATAAAAATTTTAACTAGTTTGGCCTTTGAGAAGAATTTTAAGTATTTATGAAATAACATGTATGTTGTCACTTACCTAAGTACATAAAGCTACAAGTGATCAGAGAAAGCTTACAAATGTGTTCCAAGTGTATTTTATGTATATGCACTTACATTTTCATCTATATTTATAGATGTGTATGTTTTAAAAACATTTAAAGACAAAGAAATGAATAGGTATTGAATAAGCACCATTGTTGCATTCATTAATTGAATTTTCAGGTACATTTATCAAATTTAACAAAAATTATGAGATCCATAATTTAACACTAAAATATGATGTAAGACAACACAATTTTTAAAAATTCAAGTTCACTAATGGATTCTGATGAGCAGGATTTTATATATGAAATGGATAAGCAAAATGTGGCCCTGATTGAAGGTTTTCTTTCTGAGCTTTCCATGATACACAATTGCTTTTAATTTAACTCCTGCCATTCTTTCTTCTTGCCCAGTGTTAAAGAATCCCGTGTGTAAGCTATATAGATTCCCCACATCTGACAATAAATGGATGCGGATCCGTGAGCAGATGTCAGAGAGCATTCTTTCTTTTCATATTCCTAAGGAATTGATTTCCCTTCACATAAAAGAAGACTTGTGTAGGTAAGAGAAATTGATCATCTCTCACATTTCTTTTCTGTGTTTTATCTAAAGTTCTATATGATAGATATTTAATATTTTATGTTGTTTGAAGAACTCAAATTGAGAAATTACATTGATTAATTAGCACATACGTTACCTCACATACCTGCTGATGATGTTAAATAAAGTTGACCTCAACTGCCTTTTTATTTTTATTTTTGCTTTTCCAATATGTATAATATAAAATTTTAAATTGTGGGTCTCTGAAGATAGATTGAGTGCTTTCTGTGAAGCATGGGACCTGTCTGGAGTCCCTGGTAGACAACTGGAAAAGCAGGTAGCACTGGTTGGAAATTCCAGTTCTGGAGAGGCAGATACTGAGAATTACTAGAGCTTGAGGACCAGCCTGGCTTGCTACCTGGTGAAGCTCCAGGTTCTGCAAGAGATTCTGTCTCTAAAGAAAAAGTGGAAGTTGACAGAAGAAAGCACAAAGTATAGACCTTTGCTCATCGTCACATGAATATATGTTCAAATACAGGGGTACAATACTCCACGCACATACAAATTGCATATATAATTCACTTTTGTATTTTGACTTGCATTTCTTGTGCAAAGCTTTGTAGTGAACCAATGCTACAAACTCTGACCAATGTCATTACCTTGTCTGTTTAGGATTACTCTTTGTTTGGTTCCTATTTGAATTAAAGAAGAGTGGCCTTGTCTATCAACTATGTAACTAAGCAAGGCTTTCAATACTTGTTGGTCCAAAAACTATGTAAGACAGACAATAAAATACATTAATGGAAAGTAATTTTTACAATGAAATCAAATCAATTTCTATAATAACACAGGGGGATTAGTGAGTCCATTGGCTTATAAGAGAATCTCTGAAACATGATTATTAATTAGATAATCTGATTCTCTGCATTTTCAACAAGCCTGTCATGACTCAAAAATGCAAATACTGTATCATACAAAACACATATGAGGTTCACAATCTCAGATAATTGTCAATGTTCCCATAGTTTTGTAGTTCTATAATTGCTGAAACATACAGCAGAGAGTAGAATGTTCTGTGCTTGAGTTCCTGTTCCAACAGCCATATACCTAGAACTAATGATATTGTGCTATTTAGTAGACTCTGTAGTCCCCAGAGGTTCCAAATTGAGCTGTGCCAGAAATGGCATCACAGAAGGGTGGATAGAGTAGGAATAAATACACCACAATTGTTTATCAAAAAAGGAGAAGAATTAGAAGAAACAGAAATTTATGAAAATGTAGAATGGCCTTGGATTTAAAGAGACTGGTGTGGGTCTAGAGAAACAGCAATTGAAAGGAAGACAAGAGAGATGGGTGTTTAGGGTTGCTGAATGAGGAAAACCAGGATACAGAAATAAGATCAGAGAAAGGGACTCAGGCCACAGGAAGGTGTGACACAGTCAGGCATTTCCACAGACTATGGAAGACCCAGCCACATGTACTGGAAGAGAAGACCTAGCAGCAGAGTATCAGGCAGGTCATAGACCATCACTCATTTGAGAAGGATAAAGATTTGCCCAGTGAAGCAGATGTAAGAGGTGATGGCTGGACCTAACCCCCAAAACTACATCTAAGGAACTCCATCTAACATAGTTTCCAAATCCCTAAGAAAATATCTGGAGGCACAGAGAAGAGACAACAAAGGTGTTTCACAACATATAGAAATCTATTCACATATTAATATATTATTATGCTATGTTCTATATTTGATATATCTTATTTTAGACATATATTTAGATATATTTAGATATATCTTAGTTTGTAGACACCAAAGCTTGCTTGGTGTGTCATTAATACCACTTTATTTAAAAATACAACCAACTCTTTGTTTGGTGTATGAATGAATGAATGAGTGAATGAAATACACAAACTCTTTGTAAGAGAAAGACTCTTATTTCTTACTTTGCCTACTTAAAATATCTCCTATGCTGAAGAGATGCTCACCTGATCTTGTCTCCAACCCCTGCCTCCTATCTGCCCTCATGTTACTAGTGCTTCTCTGCCTAGTCTATTCACTAGTGGAAAATCAGGAGCAACAGTGAAGATGTGATAAGGAAAGGCTCCAAGCTGTGAATTTATTGCTACAAGCCATCACAATTTCTGTTGTCTTTTTTCCTTTAAAATTGCAGTGTGCCCCCTATTTCCTGGTCTCCTCTTTTTCTGTATCTTTGTTGTTTTCAAATACTTCTGTAGCAAATACTCGCTAACACACACAGAAGTCTGTTGGAAAGTTTGGATGGAGTCCCAAGGCTGATGATTGATGATTGATGATTTCTGAGAGAAGAGAGTTATGATTGCCATTGTTATTTAGAAACAAGTTATGAAGTTTTATGAATGAAGGTGATGGAGACAACATACTTAAACATGTAGGATCTTATGAAATGTCACACGTAAAACTCCCTTGAGAAACCTACTTGAAGATATAGTATGTTCAACTGAGAAAATAGCTTAAGTGAAGAAATCTACTTTACTATATTTTTCCACAAAAGTATATTTGCATATCAAATTTATATAGAACATTAGAATTAGTTTGAGAGCTGTAGAGATGATGTAGTTAGTAGTATGCTTCCATGTAAAGCTGAGGGCTTAGGTTTGGATCCGCAGCACATACCGAGAAAGCTGACTGGGTGGATGTGTGCTCATTGTCTCAGTTGTAAGGGAGTGGAGGCCCGAGGATGCCTGGAACTGGTTGGACAAAAAGCTTAGCACAGTCACTGAGCTCTGGATTAAGTGAGAGTTTCTTAGGAAATAGCAGGGGAATGACTGACAAAGATGCACAAGTGACCTCTGACGTCCACACATGAATCTGTGTGTGTAACTACACACACACACACACACACACACACACACACACACACACACACATTTCATTTAAATGAACATTTTAACAAAGTCTTAAAACATCTTTTTTTATCAAAGTAGAATCTCCCAGGAATAAGTGGATTCTGAAAATCTCTATTCAGAAGTGTTTCTGCTACTTTTATTCAGCTCCCAGAAATCAAACTTCTAAAGGGTTGGGCGTGTGTGTGTGTGTGTGTGTGTGTGTGTGTGTGTGTGTGTGTGTGTGTGTGTGTGTGTGTAACAATCAGAATGAAAGAAACAGATAGAATCAGTTTGAGAATTTTTTGGTTTTTCGAGACAAGGTTTCTCTGTTTAGCTTTGGAGCCTATCCTGGCACTCGCTCTGGAGACCAGGCTGGCCTCAAACTCATAGAGATCTGCCTGCCTCTGCCTCCTGAGTGCTAGGATTAAAGGCGTGCTCGGCTCCTTGTAGCCACTTCTAAATAATCACTCAGATTGCTTAATATTAATTACAGAATGTTTGGCCTATAGCTCAGGCTTATTACTAACTAGCTCTTACATTTAAATTAACCCATTTCTGTTAATTTATGTATTACCATGTAGTCATGGCTTTTACTGGTCTGCTGGTATCTTGTTTCTTGTTTGGCTGGCTCACGTCTCTCGTGACTCTGCACTCTCTTTTCCTGTATTCAGTTTGGCTTTCCCATCTAGCTATATTCTGCCTTGCTATTGCTAAAGTAGCTTTTCTTATCAAACAATGAGAGCAGCATACAGAAGGGTTCTCCCACAGCAAAACCTGCTTCTAAAGATGAAAAATTTTTGACAGTCAAATTTAATACTGACTTTCATGAATCTGAGTTTGACATATCTTTTGAGTTAGGCTGGGTATGCTTGCAGGGCCATGTGTTTTTGCTATTTGCTTGTTTGCACAATTTGTCCTCTTATGGTATAAATGAAGAAAACCATATTCTCTGCAGCCAATCATGACAGAGTTTAAATGCTGCTGGCAGGGCCTTAATGAGTGGCACAGCCGTTACTTTCATGTCATTCATTCACGGTATCTGCCCTTGCCTTAAGCTGACATCCAAAACCACTCTTGTTATTTTTCTCACAGTGTGACATTTGGACCCAGTCTAAACTCTTTTTATTAAATTTGAGGTTGTACATACACAAAGTCTTATGGCCATGACAGAGTTTAATTCCCCTGGGAGCTCTGTCCAACTGTCTTGGGCAGTGGCATCTTCTCAGTTTAAATTCAAAGATAATAATCTTTTGAATCAGCAGTGAGGAGTTTTCATAGAGCTGCACTCTGAATTTTATGTGATAGTTTAGATCCAGGAAACCCACAAGCAAGAAATCTGAGCCATCACTTGTTTACTTCAGCAAAGATGGCTCATTTTGTGGTTAGTGATTTTGGGACTTTTGTTCCTGGATATAACCTATAATACAGTTATGAGATATATAATGAATTTTTATTATGAAAAGAATGCATGTAAAGAATTAAAGCAATAAAATGAAGAAAATGTGATAAAGGATAAAATTACTCTAAATATCATCAGCAGAAGGAAAAGAAGGGTCTGTAATTTCAGTATTTATTCTAGCTGTGGTAAGCAGAATTTCTGTCTGTGACCATCATGGCCTCCTTGGCATCAAGTTTATATTTCCTTACTCATCTGAGATGTGTGTTTAAGATGTAACTTTGTGGGTATGTATGTATTGGAGAATGAACCTGGCGCCTCACACAAGCCAGGCAAACAGATCCATATGTCCAGCATCTGCTTTATATTGAAATGTTTCTATAGTCTGTCAAGATGACATTAAATAAAGTATAGGCAAATAACTAATTAAATACTTCACCTTATTTTACATAAGTATTTTTAAAAGTATATGGAAGAAAATATACTAATGTCTTAACTATACTGTTTCTAGATTATAGATTAAAAATGGTAATTTATTTCACAGCAATATAAAGTCAAAACACAAAATCTTGCTCTTTTTACAGAAGCTTAGGCTTGCCAGCGAACATCAGGTTCATTTTCTCGAGTTTATCAATGTAAATATGTCTATTCAAAATTTATTCCCTCAGCCTTATTATAAATATTTTATTCCTTTCATTTTAGAGAAATTGTCAACCCTTTATGCTTCATTTTTATTTAGTTGAAAATGATTATTTAGTATTTAATTTAATGTAATTTACAGGTTATCTATGAATACCAACATTTATATGTCTATGATAAATAATATATCTATATATATATATATATATATATATATATATCACATTTTAATTGAAATAGAATTACATTACATTACTTTCCCCTTTCTTTTTCTCCTTCAAACCTCACCCACACTTCCACTCTGAAATCAGTAACATCTTTACTTTATTGCTATATATGTACATATATACACACACATACATGCTTATGCAAACCTTTAGAACTTTGCTTTCTTCTATATTAACCCCCCAAAACATGTTCCAGTGGGTGATTAGTTTATGGTGTGTATGGCATATACATCGAGGACACTGGGACCTGGCTCCTCATCATATCTTTGATTACGTGGTGGTTTATACAGAACTTGTTGGCTCTGTCATGCAGGTGATAATATCATGGCATCCCAGTGAATGTCCTGGCATCTGATCCCAATGTGCTTAGCCATGGGCATTCCTTGGTATTGATCATGCAACTCCACCAACATTGGTGGGATCTTTAGCCATTCTACTAGTCCTCAGCGGGTATGTGCTGTCTCTGCAAGTTCTTATACACCCTGTATCATCCATGGGGTGGGAGGGAAACATTCATCCAGCTGTCATCCTCTGCCAATAGTTCCCTGGCATGCCTTAGCTTCTGTGCTGAGTAAAGATGGCCTCAGCATGGATCCCAGTGAGTCTGAAGCCAGCATGGTCTGCAGAGTGAGTTCCAGGACAGCCAGAGCTACACCGATAAATGTCTTGGAAAGCAAAAACAAAAAGAGGACCTCATCATCAAGGCCATGTAGCACCAATGTGTGCTTTCAAACATTTTAAATTATATTAAAATGTGTGTTATGCTACACATGACAGTCACTTCCCTGAATTTTATGTATATTTCCACTTCTTAATGAATTTTCCTAAAAATTTGTTTATAATAATTACATGGTATTCTATCATATACGGGTTTGCTAACGTATATATAAACTGTTGCTCAATGTTTGCACATGTATTATGTAATTAAATTACATCTTTTTATTTTGGGTTTTTGGTGCATAGATACATACATGTATATGAGCACACCTGCCTGTGTATGCACACGTGGAGGACAGAGATGAACTTTATAATCTTCCTCTATTATCCTATACCTTAATTTTTAAGGTGATTTCTGTCACTGAAACTAGAGCTTGCTATTCCAGCTACATTAGCTGGTTGGTGAGCTCCTCTGATCAGCCTCCTTCCACCTTCTCTATTGTGTTGAGTTACAGATATTTGCTACCATGTCAAGCTTTTCCATGGGTTTTTGGTTGTCCAAACCATGTCCCCCTGCTGCCCTACTAACTTGGTGAATCCATAGCACTATATTATGTAATGTGATTGTCATAGTAAATATTTATGAACATATTAGTAGACATCTTTAATATGTTTTGAGTTTAGAGGCAAAGTCCATTTGAATTTTATGGCCTTGATTTCCGATTTCCTACTTGTTTCTGGTGACTTTGCATAAAATTTTTCCCTTTACATATACATGCAAATCATGAACTCACTGATCTTAAGACATTTATATTTTATCTCTTATGTGGATGGATATTTAGCCATATGTTGATTACCAATACCACAAAAACACAAGGATCATGTTAATGTTAAATCTAATATGTTCATCATTTACTTTTATTTTTTAAATTTTAAATATGTTTATAGTTTAAAACATGTAAGTAAAAATATTGTACACCAAAATTAACTAGACTCAAAGTCTATATATCCCATTGGACTTCTACAGAGTTAGAATAACCATTCTCAAGCCTTTGAGTTTCCCACTGGATATTATGCTTTTAACTATCAAGCATATTTCCATGCATTTAGCCACCACCAAAACAAAAAAAAAGAAATCCATGTCAGAGTTAGAACTATAAAAATGTTCCTGTTTACTTTTAAGACTTATCTTAACATGTATACTATGGCATGTTTCAAATATTATTTTAATTATATTTTTATATTATATTATTACCGTTTCAAACTTTTGTGTATATTTTGTGATCTTTTGTGTGGCAACTACAAAGGCAGTTTCGGGCTAGTAAGATGGTCCAGCCAGCAAAGTGCTTAGCTTGTAAGAGTGGATGCAGACTTGAGTTCAGTCCCAGGAACCCAGATAAAATAAGCTTGGTTTGGTGATTCATTCTTAAATCCCAGTGCTGAGGAGGGAGAAACAAGAGGATTCCTGGGGTCTTCTGGCCACCAATTTTAGACTAATTGGCAAAGGCAGACCCCTGAGAGAGCCTTCTCAAGTTGGTGCTCAGCTCCTGAGGAATTACACCATAAGTTGTGCTTGGGCTTCAGCATTTGAGCACATACACATGCATATGTACTCACAAATATTAATCAGTTCCTGATGTTTTGTTTATTTTACATTTTGAAATCTTAGGACCTGAAGCTTATTAACAGTACAGCAGAATCTACCAAATTTGCTGTACTACTGAAAATTTAGCCAATATTTATTTCTTTTTCACCTCTTATTTTGGGCTGAATTCCTATAACACCCTACCATGGTCACTAAATTAAGGAGATTTAACAGTCACCACAGCAAAAAACAAGTACTTAATTTTTACCCAGTATTGTCACTATTTCTTTATATTTGTAACTAGTAGAAGTGCACAGGGACATGCCATAGCATATGTATGGAGGTCAGAGAACCACACAGAATCTGGTCTTTCCTTCCCACACTTGAATCTCCAAAACCAAAATCAGGTTTTAAGGTTGTATGACAGGTGGTTTTTCTGCTTTGCCATCTTGCTGGCCCAGCTAAATTCTTTTTTAAAAAAGCTGATATATGGCGCCAAGAGCATCAATTAATAAATAGGATCTCAGCCTGGCAGTGGTGGCGCATGCCTTTAATCCCAGCACTTAGGAGGCAGAGGCAGACAGATCTCTGTGAGTTCGAGACTAGCTTGGTCTACAAGAGCTAGTTCCAGGACAGCTTCCAAAGCCACAGGGAAACCCTGTCTTGAAAACCCCCCCAAAAAATAAATAAATAGGATCTCATGAAGTTGAAAGGCTTCTGCATGGCAAAGGACACCATCCTCCAGACAAAACAGCAGCCTACAGAATGGGAAAAGATTTTTTCTAACTCCACATCCAATAGAGGGCTAATATCCAAAACACATGAAAAATTCAGATATCAAGAAAACAACCCAATAAAAAATGAGAAAACTCAAATTTCTGAGAAACACAGAAATGTTCAGCATCCTTCATGGACATGCAAATCAATACTACTTTGAAATTGCATTTTACACTCATCAGAATGGTTAAAATTAATAAAATGAATCACATAAAATGGTGGCAAGAATATGGAGGAAGGGGGACACTCCTCCATAGCTGGTGGGAGTGCAAACTTAAACAGCCACTATGGAAATCAGTGTGGTGGTTTCTCAGGAAGATGGGAATTGATCTACTTCAAGCTCTAGCTATACCACTCTTGGGCATATACCCAAAGGACACTCCATCCTATCAAAAGGGTGCTTGCTCAATCATGTTCATTGCAGCTTTGTTCATAATAGCTCAAAATTGAACAAAACCTAGATGTCAGGCAACAGATGAATGGATAAAGAAATTGTGGTACATTGTATGATTGATTTTTACTCAGCCAATTAAAAAAGATGAAATTCTTAGGTAAATGGATTGAACTAGAAAAAAAAAAAAAACTATCATCCTGAGTGAGGTATTCCAGAAACAAAAAGAGATAACTGATAGTTATTAATTAATATGTAGCTATTAGCTGTTAAATCAATAATGACTAATCTACAACTATAGAACCACAAAGGTTAAGTATAGAGAAAGTATACAGAAAACTGGGGAGGGGAGCAAATAGGTCTCCTTAGAAAAGGGAAATAGAATAGACCATTATGGATGGAATGCAAGGGCTGGAAGAGAAGTTTCAATTGGGGAGACAGGAGAGGAAAATAAGGGCCATTTGAGGGGTAGCTTGGAAACCTAATAGAGTAGAAGCTTTTTTAAAATATGTACATAAAGAATGTGGTCTAACTTAAATTGTAAAATAATGGGGGAGACAGAGCCCAGCTGGCCATATTTTGTCACCAAATGAAGGTTCCAGTCCTGGCACTGGGTGACATCTACTTGAGTTATTGGCCAAAGGAGGTTCCATGGGGCTCCCCCCAAATAACTCAAGCTTTTACCAAGACTATAGGTTGCTGTCCACAATCTGATAGCAAGGCCCCATTGCTGAAGGTAACACTTACATACTTCTGTCTAGGGGGCGCAACCTCTAGCAGCACAGGGCTTTGATAGGAATACACAGAGTTGGGGAAAAAGAGAACGTAAGGGCCAGGAGGGATGGAGGACACCCAGAATACAACAAAAACCCTCTAAATAAACATGGTCAAAGCTCAGCTGAACTCACAGAGACTGAGGCAGCATGCATAGTACCATCTGTACTGGGTCCCTTGTATATATTTTATGGCTTCCAGTTTGTGTTTTTATGAGATTCCTAATCATGCAAATGAGTGGGTTTCTCATCTTTGTTCCTTCTTTTGAGCTCTTTTCCTTTTGTTTGTTTGTTTTGTTCAATTCCAATGTGTTACTTTTTGTTTTATCTGATCTTACCATATCATATATCATATTACTATGTTATTATTCCTAAGAAGACTGTTTTATAATGAGAGACAAAAATGGAGTGGATATGGGTGGGAAAGGAGTTGGGAAAGAACTGAGTAGAAAGAAGATAAACCTTAATCAGTATATACTGTGTAAGAAAAAATCTATTTTCAACGAAAAAAATAAGAACCTGACATCATTGTAACCCTAGTTCTTAACATCAGGAGAATGGTAGTATAATGCTGTAGATGGAAGTTTCCATTCCACCTGGTCTTGTAGAACTATATTAATTAGAAACTGTTTGGTTGATGACTCAGGCTTCTTCTTGACTAGCTCTGTCTTAATTGTTAGTTCATTTCAATTAGTATATGCATCTCCACATCATACTGGAGAATGCTGAGCATCCTATCTTCCCACTATCTACACAGTGTCTCCTGGCGACTCTCCTGCATTCCTCTCCCAGAATTTTCCTAGTCTGGTAACCCCATCTATATTTTCTGCCTGCCTACATCCTGCCTGTCCATTGACCAAAACAGCCTTATTCATCATTCAATAAGAGAAACATAATTTCACAGTATATAGGACATCTCCCATCATAATGCCTTCTCTCTCTCTTTTAAATGTATTTTTGTTAATTTTTCAAGAATGTTGTAGAAGGTTTTTTGAGCATATCCATCCCAATAAACACCCTTATCTCCTCAGTCTAGCCCTAACTTTGTTTCCTTTAAATTTAATAGCACATGGACTCCAATTTTTGCCATCCTTATACTTCTGAGTATGCCAATGAAGCATGGACCACCTGCTAGGAGTCATACCTTAATGGAAAACTAATTATCCTTCCTCTAGAAGCCATCAACTATTGGTAGCTTCTCATAATTGAGGGCGTATTAATCCACTCTCCCTCATTGCAAGAATGTTGCATAGCGTGATCTTGTCCAGGCAATCACAGCTTCTGTGAGTTCATGAGTGCATTAGTCCTGTCATGTCCAGAAGACACTGTTTCATTCCAGTCCTCCATAAACTCTCGTTCTTACATTCTTTATGCACCATCTTCTGGGGCAGCTGGCTCCTGAGCCCTGGAAGGGCATTGCAAAATAGATGGCCATTTGGTGGATGAGCTTATTCTCTATACTTTGACCAGTTGTAACTTCTGTGTTAAGCACCACACAAAGAAGCTTCTGATGATGTCTGAGAGCTACACTAATCTCAGTTCAGAACCAGGCCAGGCCCTCAGGTCCTTAGCAAATTCTGGAGCTGTTGGAGAATGTGGAAATTCCCACCTCCATGGCATCTTTACTTTATACTAATACAGTTCTATAGTTTCATTCTATAGTTTTTCTTAATGTATTTTATTTTTAGTGTTCATTATAAAGAATTCCTATGTGTGTATCTCTCCTACTCATCTCATTAAATTATTTGAACTTTATCTTCATTGTTTAAACATCTGTCTTGTGTAGATCACAGGTAGCTTTTCTCCCATTGTGTTTGTTTAAATAAAAAAATGGTTAAAACTATGACTGGTGGTGACTATTTTTGAGATGACATACATATTCTGACACCTGTGACATTTATGATGACATTTTGCTATTTTCCAAAGCCATCAACTTTAATTTAATTTCATCCTTGTCCAATTTATATTTAGAAAAAATGTATTCCTTTTCTGTTGCCTTGTGAAGATGCCAGTGTTTATTATCACTTCACTTATATATTTTAAATTGCTTCTCATTTTATATTTATTGTCTTTATTACTTACTTATACCTTTCCAACTAGTTCATGAATATCTGAGAGTAAATTCTATTTTGTATCCAAGATGTAGAAAGGTATGATCAGTCTTTTTAATTGAAATAAAAGTACCATTGACACTATGTTACTGTTATTATCAATGCTCTACATCTCAATTGTTGTTGATTTCTGTTGCTCAATCTTTCAAAATCTAAAGAGTTTTATGATAAAAAATCTATATAATCTTGCAGTGACTCTGAATAAACAGTTTTTATCCTTTGTATGTCTGCCCTCTCAGCTGAATTCCTTAACTTAGCAACAGTCTTACATCCTCCACATGGACACAGTCTCTTGGTAGTTTAACCTGTTGTTCCTTCTGCTTCTCCCTAACAGTTTCTTCCTCTGAGTGCTATACGACGCTACTCTTTTCCTGCTTGGGTCTAGACATCTGACCTCTCTTGCTTTATCTGCTTTCTGATGCTGAAGTTTTCAAAACACAGTATCTCACACCTGCCCTCTGAGCCCCAGATCCTCCTATCTAATTGCTAACCAAACACTTGTACCTATATGCATTGGTGGAGTTGCCCACCATGGCTAAAGCTTAACTCATACTGAATTTTTTTTCAAAATCATTCTTAACAGTCCCTGTCTCAATAAATCAAAGTAGCTGTTAGAAACCCAATAGTAAATCTTACTAAATTTACCCCAGATCAAGTCCAATTTCTAATTATTCTGGTTTTAAAATTTTTTGTAAACCCATGACATTTGTATACCCCTCTGATTGAACTCATTATTCTATTTATGTAGTAGTTTAACTATACATTTGTCTGCCAACATCCTTAAACACACATTCAAACCCATCAATCACATTGCAGATTCATACAACCTGATTGAAAATATTTTTCTCATTTTTTATTTGAATTAGAAACAAGATGGTTTTACATGTCGATCCCAGTTCCTTCTCCCTCCCCTCCTCCCATACCACACCCCCAACTAAAACACTACCTATCACATAACCTTTCTGTACCACAGGGAGAGTGAGGCCTTCCATAAGGAGTCTTTAAAGTCTGTCATATCCTATGAGATAGGGCCTAGGCCCACTCCAGTGTGTCTTGGCTCAGGGAGTATCCCTCTATGTGGAATGGGCTCCCATAGTCCACACATATGCTAGGGATAAGTACTGATCTACTACAAGAGGCCCCATGGATTTCCCAGGTCTCCTCACTGACACCACATTCATGGGGTCTGGATCAGTCCCATGCTGGTTTCTCAGCTATCAATCTGGGGACCAAGAACTCCCTCTTGTTCAGGTCAGCTGTTTCTGTGGGTTTCACCAGCCTGATCTTGACCACTTTGCTCATCACTCCTCCTTCTCTGCAACAGGATTCCAGTTCAGTTCAGTGATTAGTTGTGGGTATCTGCTTCTATTTCTACCAGCTGCTGGATAAAGGCTACAGGATGGCATATAAGTCAGTCATCAATCTCATTTTCAGGGGAGGGCATTTAAGGTTGTCTCTCCTCTGTTGCTTAGATTGTTAGTTGGTGTCATCCTTGTAGATCTCCAGACATTTCCCTAGTGCCTGATTTCTCTTTAAACCTAAAATGTCTCCCTCTATTGTGGTATCTCTTATCTTGTTTTCTTCTGTTCTTTCCCTGACTCAACCTTTCTGCACCCTCATGTCCTCCTCACCCCTCCTCTTCTCCCCTTCTCATTTTCCTAGTTCCCTCATCCCTCCCCCATGCTCCCAAAGGAGATCTTGTCCCTTTCCCCTTTTCCGGGGGACCATGTCTGTCTCTCTAAGAGTCCTCCTTGTTACCTGAAAATATTTCTAAAATCCAGATTGCAATGAGAGTTGTCTGAAGATTATTTTGATATTAAGCCCTTTGAGAAAAACCACAATTATATGCCACAATGGAGGCACATTTCTCTTTGTAGAATATTCACAGTTATACTGTCCTTTTGAGAAGTTTAAATGTTTTGATAATAGTTAAACATAAGGGATTTGGCACTATTCACAAGAAAGTCACTTCTTTGTTCTAGTGTATGTAGAGAATGAAGGGGAATAAACTGGTACACTATGGAGTAATTTGATGTCATGTTACAAACATGTTATAAACAACATCTGTGTGGTGTGTGTGTGTGTGTGTGTGTGTGTGTGTGTGTGTGTGTGCATGTAGTGTTTGTGTGTGTGTGTGTGTGTGTGTGCATGTAGTGTTTGTGTGTGCGTGTGTGTGTGTGTGTGTGTGTGTGTGTGTGTGTGTGTATACAGTTATATTTGGTTTTCCTTGTGTTTATAGTACTTCTAGTATGGTCAAGTACAGGACAAGTTATATAAGTCTTTCTTCTCAAACTACTAGCATAAAATTTTTATAGTCTATCTTAATGTCACCACATATTTTCTTTATGTTGAGCATTTTCTTTAGATTTCACACTATGTCAAAGTTTGCGAGGCTCAGTCTACAGAATAGGTATAAGTTCAATGGAGATTATCAATATTGAATTAAATCTAGTATGGTATGCATTTGTTTAGATGGGTCCCCTGTGGCTATATAGTCTTATCTTTGTCAAGATATACAAATTCCTATACCATAAAATGATATTTTAGAAACATATTTTTATTGTAAATAAACTCTATAGTGAGTGTAACTCTCTGGAAAAAAAAGTTCAATTGCATCAGTTTTTGTCTCTTTCCCCTGTGATCCCTTCCTTTCCTGTATACAATTTAATCATTAATTCAGTGAACAGAGAGAAGAGAGTATTTCCATAAGAATGTTTCATAAACTTGAGTTTGAAGCCACTCTTCAAATTTTATATCAAACATATGTGTATATTTGGTTTCATTGTGTAGAGAAAGCTTGTGAACCAACACTGACAAAATGAACTAGATATTTTACAAACTTTATATGCAAAATTTCAGTAATTTCCGGGAAAGAATAGATAGACTTTGCTTGGGTATTTCAGTTTCCAAAGTTTGAACATGTGCATGAGGATAAATCATATTAATCATCATGATAAATCATATTAATGACAATCATTTGGTTTATTTGTTAACAAATACTTCATCTTTTCTTTTTAATTAATAAAATTTGCTTCAACTAAATTTCTAAGCACTATTAAGACAGGTCATTCATTCATTACAGTGGGAGTTGGTGTTCATTGAAACCTTATAACTTTACATAAATTACTTATTATGGAAATTCTTTAATGTGATGCTATAAATATTTATGGTGCTGCCTGTACCTGGGTGTAGTACCATCTACTGGAACATGGTTAACCTCTAAGTGGCCATATCCTTCTGGCTCCCCCAGAAGCCATCAATTGTCAGTAGTTTCTCAAAGGAGGATGGGCCATCATGAGTCCATCCCTGTTCACTCTGGGAATTTGACTGGCTCAACAATGTTCAGGTCTTATGTATGTAGCCAGAGACACTGTGAGTTCATTGTACAAGGACCCTGCAAATGCAGTTTTGCTGCAGACATCTACTTCCTGTAGCTACTGTAGCTCATGCAGTCTTTCTTACCCATTTTCTGTGATAATCCTCGAGCCTTGTGGGGAATTATATAATATAAATGTATATGTGTGTATATATACAGTATGATATATACATGTCTGTATTTATTATATATATATATATATATATATACATATATATATATATATATATATATATATATATATATATTTAGGAGGGCTGCTTCAGGCTATGTCCATTTAACAAAATAACAGTAATAGATTCTCTCCTATGGCCTAGGGTCTAAAAAGTTTTGCATTTTGGCTCAGTTAACAGAAAAATATGAATTATGTCTTTTGGAGCATAACTTAAATCAAGTAAGAAAGTTATTAGTGATTAGTTATTCCCATAATACTTGTACCACTGTTATACCACTGGTACGATCTTGCCAGGCCAGTAATTATTGCTACTCACAGGCATCTGGTAAGAGTGTTGATGACTTTTGTCATCCAATAGCATTCATAGAATTTTTTTAGTAGTATCAAAGCTAGCCAGTACAGATGAATCTTCTAGGTTGATAACAGCTTGATTTTTCCATGTGCTATAAGACATGATTCAAGCATGTGGTGTCTTCAGAAATATGGTCTTACTATCAAATTCTGGAGAGTAATCAGGAGCATTGACAATAGCGTATAATACTGGAGAGTGGTGTCTATGGAACCTACTGACTCAAGTTTTTAGATTTATTTTTAAGTTATATTCAAGAATTATGACGAATGCACATACAATGATATAAATTATAAATCTATTTATTTAGTATAATGTAGTATTAAATATACAAAAGATCATTGACAAGTACCTGTAAACTGCAAGCTTTGAAAATAATACTTGCTGTAAAGAATTTTTTTAGGGTTTTCGGCCCGCTTTCCAGTGCCCTGCTCGGAGCCTCCGGAGGCTTGGGGACTGCACAAGGGGGGAAACTAGTCCCAGCAGACCAGGCCACCCAGTGGCTGCCAATGTCTCAGTGGTATTCCCGTCTCCATCCATGAGAGGAAATGAGCATGGGCCTATTTCCAGCCCACCTTCTGGTTCCCTGCTCACAGTCTCCTGAGGCCTGGGAATTGCTCCTGGGGGAACCAGTCCTAGCAGACCAAGCCATCCAGAGTCTGCCAACATTGCTGTGCTAGTCCCACCTCCACCCACGGGATGAAGGAAGAGGAGAGCCATCAGAGCATTGGACCTACTTGAACACACTGGAAGAGAACCTTGGACCCATACCCACCAAGAGAGGGAAAGACCCCACCAGCACTCACAGGAAGAAGGGATGAGGACAGTATAAGAACACATTCAATAAATGAAAAATCAATATGATGCCATCAGAGTCTAGGGACTCACATCAGCAAGACCTGAATATTCCACACAGATGAAGCAGAAGAGAACGACCCTAAAAACAACTTTATGGAGATGGTAGAGACCCTAAAGAGGAAATGAGAAAAATTCTTGGAAGAAATGGAATAAAAAACAAAAAAAAATTCAAGAAATGGAGGAAAAGAAAACCAAAAATTGCATGAAATAAACAAAAATCTTAAAGAAAACAAGGAAAGCCAAGAAAAAAATACAACAAAACAAGTGAAAGGAACAATTCAAACAGTGCAAGGCTTGAAAGTTGAAAGAGACCAAAAATAAAATACAGTCTGAGGGAATGTAGGAAATAGAAAAGCAGGGTAAATGATCAGGAACTACAATGCAAGCAAAACCAACAGAATACAAAAGATGGAAGAAAGAATCTCAGGCATTGAGGGTACACTAGGAGAAATAGATTCATAGACCAAAGAAAATCTTAAGTCCAACAAATCCCTAACACAAAATATTCAGGAAATATCAGACACCATGAAAAGACCGAACCTAAGAATGATAGGTATTGGAGAAGGTGAAGAAACCCATCTCAAAGGTGCAGAAAACATATTCAACAAAATCATAGAAAACTTTCCAAACCTAAATAAAGACATGCCAATAAAAGTACAAAAAGATTACAGAACACCAAATAGAGTGGACTAGAAAAAAAGGTTCCTTTGCCACATAATAATCTAAACACCAAACATACAGAATAAAGAAAGAATATTAAGAGCAGCAAAGGAAAAAGAACAAGATACATATAAAGGGAGACTTATCAGAATAACACCTGATTTTCCATGGAAACTGAAAGACAGAAGGTCCTGGATAGATATTCTACCAAAACAGAGATAACTGATGCCAGCCCAGACTAGTATTCCCAGCAAATCTTTCAATCAATATAGATGGGGAATACAAGATATTCCGTGACAAAACCAGATTTAAACAATACATACAGACAATCCAGCCTTACAGAAATTTCTGGAAGGAAAACATCAACCCAAGGAAGTTAACTACACTCACAAAAACATAGTAAATAAATAATTCCACTTTACTAACAGCCAAAAAAATAAGGGGAGGAGAAATCCACAAACAATACCACCACCACAAACAAATCCAAAACAAACAAGAATTAACAATAAATGGTTACTAATAATCCCTCAATATCAATGGTCTTAACTCACCTAGAGAAAGACACAGGCTAACAGAATGGATACAAAGACAGAATCCATTCTTCTGCTACACACAGGAAACACACCTCAATTTCAAAGACAGATGTTACCTCAGAGTTAAGCATTGGGAAAAGATTTTCCAATCAAATGGACCCAAGAAACAAGCTAGACTTCAAACTAAAACCAATCAAAGAAGATGAAGAAGGTCATTTCATATTCATCAAAGAAAAAAAATCCATCAAGATTGAGTCTCCATTCTGAATATTGATGCCCCAAATACAAAGGCAACCATATTCAGAAAAGAAAGATTATTAAACTCAAATCAAACATAAAACATCACACACTTATAGTAGGAAACTTAACCAGCCCTCTTTCACCACTAGACAGGACCACCAGGCAGAAACTTAAGAAAGAAACAAAGGAAATAACAGAAGTTATGGCCCAACTGGGTTTAACAGACATTTATAGAACATTTCATCCAAACACAAAAGAATATACCTTCTTCTCATTGCCATATGTAACCTTCTCTAAAACTGACCACATACTCTGCAACATAGCAAACCTCAACAGATACAAAAAACCTTGGAATAACACCCTGTATCCTCTCAGATCATCATGCTTTAAAGTTAGAATTCAAAAACAACACAAATTGTAGAAACCCTGAAAACTCATGGAAATTGAACAATGCTCAATAGAACCATTCCTGGGTCTAGGAAGAAATAAAGAAATCAAAGACTTCCTAGAATTCAATGAGACAATATACCTAAACTTATGGGACACTTTGATAGCAGTGCTAAGAGGAAAGTTCATAGCACTAAGTGCCCACATGAAGAAACTGGAGAATAGTCACACCAGAGAATTAACAGCACAATTTAAGCTCTAGAACTAAAAAACCCAACTCACCCTGGAGGAGTAGAAGTCAAGAAATAATCAAATTGAGGTCTGAAATCAATGAAGCAGAAACAAAGAAAACAATACAAAGAATCAATGAGCTGGTTCTTCAAGAATATCAACAATATAGAGAAAACTTTATGCAAACTAACAAAAAGCAGAGAGAGAACATGCAATTTAATAAAATCATAAATGAAAAGGGAGACATAACAACAGAAACTGAGGAAATTCAGAGAATCTACAGGTCAAACTTTGAAAACCTTTACTCCACAAAATTCGAAAATCTATAGGAAATGGACAATTTTCTGGATAGACATCACTTACCAAAATTAAATCAAGAACAGATAAGCAATTTAAATAGACCTATAACTGTTAATGAAATAGAAATGTTTATCAAAAGTCTCGCAATCACAAAAGCCCAGGGCCAGATGGTTTCAGTGCAGAAGTGTACCAGAAACTCAACGACCAGCTAATACCAATACTCTTCAAAGTGTTCCACACAATAGAAGCAGAAGGGTCATTGCCAAACTCTTTTTAAGTAGCTACAATTACCATACACAAGCCACACAAAGACACAACTATGAAAGAAAACTACAGACAAATCTCCCTCATGAACATTGATACAAAAGAACTCAATAAAATACTGGCAAATCAAATCCAATTACGTATCAGAAAAATCATCCATCATGATCAAGTAGGCTTCATACCAGTGATGCAGGGATTTTTCAATATACTAAAATCCATCAATGTAATCCACCATATATACAAACTGAAAAAGAAAAACCATATGATACCACACCAGATGCTGAAAAAGCCTTTGACAAAATCCAACACCCCTTCATGATAAAGGTCTTGGAGGTATCAGAGATAACAGGAGCATACCTAAACATAATAAAAGCAATATACAGCAACTAACAGCTAACATAAAACAAAATGGAAAGAAACTCAAAACAAGTCATCTAAAATCAGGAACAAGACAAAGTGGTCCACTCTCTCCATATCTCTTCAATATTGTCCTTGAAGGTCTAGCTAGAGCAATAAGACAAGAAAAGGAGATCAAGTGGATCCAATTGGGAAAGGAAAAAGTCAAACTTTCACTATTCAAATATGATATGATAGTTTACATAACTGACCCCAATAACTCTACCAGGGAACTCCTACGGCTGATAAACACCTTCAAAAAGTAGGAAGATACAAGATTAATTGCAAAAAAAATCAGTAGTCCTACTATATACAGACAAAAAATGGGCTGAGGAAGAAATCAGAGAAACATCACCCTTTACAATAGCCCCAAACAACATAAAATGTCTTGGGGTAACACTAACCAAACAAGTGAAAGATCCACCTAAGAAGAACTTTGATTCTTTAAAGAAAGAAATTAAAGAAGATACCAGAAAATGGAAAGATCTCTCATGCTTTGGATAGATAGGATCAACATAGTAAAAATGGCAATCTTGCCAATAACAATCTACAGATTCAATGAAATCCCTATCAAAATCCCAACACAGTTTTTCACAGACCTTGAAAGAATAATACTCAAAATTATATGGAAAAACAAAAGACCTAGGACAGCCAAAAGAACCCTGTACAATAAAGGAACTTCCGGAGGCATCACCATCCCTGATTTCAAGCTCTATTATAAAACTATAGTCCTGAAAACACCTTGGTATTGGCATAAAAATAAACAGGTATACCAATGGAATCAAATTGAAAACTCTCATATTAACCCACATGCCTACAAAGGATTGATTTTTGACAAAGACACTAAAGTTATACAATGGAAAAAAGAAAGTATCTTCAACAAATGGTGCTGGCATAACTGGATTCTGGAGCATGTAGAAGACTGCAGATAGATCCAAGTCAAACTCAATGCACAAAACTTAAGTCCAAATAGATCAAAGCACTCAACATTAATCCAGCCAAACTGAACCTCTTAGAAGAGAAAGTGGGAGGTACCCTGGAAGGAATCGTACAGGATATTGTTTCCTGATTATAACACCAGTAGCACAGACACTGAGATCCACAGTTAATAAATGGTACCTTCTGAAACTGAGAAGCTTCTGTAAGGCAAAGGGCACAGTCAACAAGACAAAATGGTAGTCCACAGGATGGTTTAGATCTTCACCAACCCCACATCTGACAGAGAGCTGAATTCCAAAATATACAAAGAATGCAAGAAGCTAGTCACAACCAAAAAAATCCAATTAAAAATAGTATAGAGATCTAAATAGACAATTCCCAATAGAGGAATCTAAAATGGCTGAAGGACCCATAAGAAAGCATTTAACATCCTTAGCAATCAGGGAAATGCAAATTAAAACAACTCTGAGATACCATCTTACTCCTGTCAGAATGGCTAAAATAACAAACACCATTGACACTTTATGCTGGAGAGGATGTGGATTAAGAGGAATACTCCTCCACTGCTGGTGGGAGTACCAACTTGTACAGCCACTTTGGAAATCAGTATGGTGATTCTTCAGGAAAACGGGAATCAGTCTACCACAAGATCCGGCAATTCCACTCTTAGGTATACACCCAAAAGAAGCAAATTCATATAACAAGGATATCTGTTCAATGATGTTCATAGCAGCATTATATGTAATAGCCAGAACCTGGAAGCAACCTACATGGCCATCAACAGAAGAATGGTTAGAGAAAATGTGGTACATTTCCACAATTGAGTACTACTCAGAAAAAAAAAATTGAAATTCGCAGGCAAATGGATGGAACTAGAAGAAACCATTCTGAGTCAGGTAACCCAGTTACAAAAAGACAAACCTGGTATGTACTCACTCATATATGGATTTTAGACCTATAACAATCCACACCACCAGAGAAGCTAGGAAACAAGGAGGACGCTAAGAGAGACATGCATGGTCCCCCAGAGGGAAAGGGACAAGATCTCCTGAGCAAATTGGGAGCATGGAGGATGGAAGAAGGCACTAGGATAATGAGAAGGGGAGAAGAGGAAGGGTGAGGATAACATGAGGAGCAGGACTTGGGGGAAGAATAAAGGATAAGAGATACCATAATAGAGGGAACCATTATAGGTTTAAATAGAAATCAGGCACTAGGGAAATGTCTGGAGATCTACAAAGATGACACCAACTAACAATCTAAGCAACAGAGGAAAGGCTACCTTAAATGGCCTCCCCTGATAATGAGGGGACTTATATGCCATCCTATAACCTTCATCCAGCAGCTGGTGAAAGCAAAAGCAGGCAACCAAAGCTAAACATTGAACTGAACTGGAATCCAGTTGCAGAGAAGGAGGAGTGATGAGCAAAGTGGTCAAGATCAGGCTGGTGAAACCCACAGAAACAGCTGACCTGAACAAGGGAGTGCTCTTGGTCCCCAGACTGATAGCTGAGAAACCAGCATGGGACTGATCCAGACCCCATGAATGTGGGTGTCAGTGAGGAGAACTCAGAAATCTGTGGGACCTCTTGTAGTAGATCAGTACTTATCCCTAGCATAGGAATGGACTTTGGGAGCCCATTCCACATGGAGGGATACTCCCTCAGCCTAGACACAAGGTGGTGGGCCTAGGCCCTTTCCCAAAGGATATGACAGACTTTGAAGACTCCTTATGGAAGGCTTCACCCTCCCTGGGGAGCAGAAAGTTTATGGGATAGGTAGGGTGATAGTTGAGCTAGAATGGGGGGGGCAAGGGAGAGGAAACTGGGGCTGTCATGTAAAAAAAATCTTGTTTCTAATTTAAATTAAAAATAGAGGGAGAAATAACATCAATTGTGATACAGAATCAGTAGTAATATTTTGCAAGATGATTTTGCTTATCTAACTATTACAACTTTTAAAGATGAACTTACATGCTTTCCCTTATCAACTGCATTCATTAAGAGGAAAATTGGTGTGTGTAGTGACTTGTATCACTGTAAACAAATGCTTGATCTTATGTTTACCCAAGTCTCCATCCTTGTCATGTCTTGTCTTCTTCCACACAGCTGAAGCATAAGTCTTTCAAATTGTCTTTTGAGGTTTATATACTTGAAAAAAAAACCAAAATGAAAAAAACTGAAAATCTTTACTGACTTCAAAGAAACATGGCTTAGAGTGAAAAGCTCTCAGGAGTGAGCCATTTTTCTTAGATAACATATTAAATCATCTCCAAACTGATGAGTTTCCTAGATGATGTATAGATTTCCAAGCACCTCTGTTTATGTATTTATCTTTGTTTCCTTGCTTACTCTCATTGAGAATACTCCAAACCTAAAGATCCAGAGGATCCTCATTCTGTTGTGGGCTCATTCCTGTTAGATTCCACATCTCCTGCTCACTTTTCCTTATATTATGTTGTTGCACAGTGCTGTGCTATTCATCATGTGAGTGACTTTGACCTTACAACTCCTGTCATTGAGTGCAGATGCTATGTGCCATTAAATTCATTTTTGTGAATTCTTGGAATCCTGTAATAAGGGGTCCTGTTTAGTGTTTTGTGTCACCAAGCTGTCAATTAAATGTGAGTTTTATTTTATTATTTGGATATTAAAATACCCTCCCAGGAAAGAATGGAGTGATATTCATCTGGAAGGATGCTTTGTTCTTTTGTGCCAGGATTCTGACCTGTTTTTTTTTTTATTTTATCTTTTTTTTTTAAATTTGGTTTGCTTTTTGAGGTAATATGGATTAAGCCCATGGCTTTCCCATGCTTGGCAAAGCTCTACAGCTACAGACCAATCATACTAAGATTCTTTATTTAAAATTACTATGAGACAGTGTGTCATAAAAATCAAATTATACGCATTGAGCTGGTAAGATGGTTCATCAGTAATAGGCACAGGCTACTATACCTGATGGTATGAGTTTGATCCCTGGGTCTCATGTAGAAAGGTACAGACAATTCCTGCAAGTTGTCTTGGGACTTCCACATTTACACAGTAATTGTAAATAGCTGTGTAGCATTTCTAGATTTTCAAATTCTTCCAAGGGCAAAAAAAACCCCTAAATAATATGCAAACATGTGCCAAATGATCAATGAATGACATGTAGCTGATGCATAAACATATATGCCTTTACTATGTTGAGATACTTTGCCTTGATATAGTAAACAATGGGCACAACAACCACATGGTGTATATATCAAGGTTGTTATTGTTCTTCCTTACCAAAGTGCAAAGTTGGTAGTTTTGAGGCACAAAAATGAGCATGTGATATGTGTCTGTGTGCACCTTTTTGGATTAATACCATACTACACACCATTGGCAGCATAAATACACTGTGTCATGAACTCCCACTGATTAAAAAATGGACTGGGCCCACTTTCTGTTCACTGTGCTGGGGAATTAGAGCTGAAATACTGATTTAGGAATAGCAATCAGACTTCAGATTTATTACAGTCCCACGTATTCTGCAATGTAAAAGGAAGGACACTTCAAACTTTCTGTTTATATTTCTGGATGTTAATACTATCTCTAGTGTATATCAAGTAAGTTAATAATATTATCTTCATCCTGAGAAAAATTAAAATTGTTTGTAGAGGCCAGTATGACAGCCCCAAACTGTCTTCTAACTCATTTGTGACTACACAGTGGCCGCTGTTTATAAGAGCAACTGACAGGCAGCTGACAGTTGGAAGGGTCTGCTTAACTCTCTGCCTCTTCTCCTGATTCCCTGACTGTTTACTCCAACAGTAAAACTGCAGTAGTGCAACTTGTATCCAATAAGCATGGGAAGTCTGGACATAAAAAAGAAATCAAGAGTATGTACACACAGAGTAAATGCAATGATACTGTTCAACAGAGATAATGTTCTGTAAGGTACAGGACAGGCATCAGGGAACCCAAATGTTGGTCTTGGACTCACAGCCTTCAGAAGCATCTACAACTACATTCCCATCAATAAGCCAGAGCATGGTATTTTGTTGCACAGCTTAGCTAGCCTTTATGGGGTTCAATACCAGTTTGGCTTTGCATCAGGCAGATGGCCACGGATGGCTTATTGACTTCTGGGTCTCGGTTTCCTCATTTGTAAAAGGAGAGTGACAAGGATGATGACTGTGCTGTCAACTACAGATTATGGGTAATGAAAAGGTGGATGTGTCAGGTGCTCAGAGCATTACCAGGCACAGAGAAGTTTGTTAAATATGTAAGAGAAACATATTTTGTCTGTACTATTGGACTTTTCAGCAGTTCATACAGCCAAGACTATGCATCAAATGCACTCTGGAGAATAATTGAAGCAACTTCTTTTGGTGTTGGACAGCATTCTAATGAGTCCCCCACATAGGAAATTTTAATCTTTCACTTCTGTTCTTGAATACTTCTTTAGAAAAAAAATAGTTCTCACTAGGAATAAGAGAAAGTGTGTAGAATTTATATTCATGAGCCCTGTTTATACATCCCATCCCTTTATCCTCAATGGGGCACAGACAATGCCATGTCACCTCTCAGTTGGGTTCTCCCCCCTTGTCTAAAGCAGATATGGCCCCTGAAAAGGTTCCATACTGCTACTATGTTGTATAGTATGTTAGATGTGTGGCTGCTGAGCATTAAAACCCTTAAGCCCTCCATTTGTTTAGTGTAACCACAGAACAGTGAAACCTGGGTCTTGTGGTAAGAGTTAAATGACTAGATATATTTTATGCCAAGTTAACTCTGAATATGAACAAAACAGCAAAGGAACTGTATTTGGCTGGCTATTGAGCTCAAGGCACGCAATAGCCAGCCAAATACAATGTAAACATCTGCAAACCTCCTGCATTGTACACACCTTCCCTGGGTCACACCTGCAGTCCTTGTGCCATTATGGAATTTGAACAGATGATATCCAGAAATGCTTGTGTGTTCAGGAAGTGAGAAGAGGCATGGTGAGAAGGCAAAAAAAAAAAAAAAAAAAAAAGCCTCACACCTCCTTAGCTCTATCAGTGTCAAGTGCTCACACCCTCCCTGGCTCTATCAGTGTCAAGGGCTCACACCCTCCCTGGCTTATCAGTGTCAAGGGCTCACACCCTCCTTTTCCCTGTAAGTGTCTGTGTTTAGTTTGTGCTTCTCATGAGTCCTAAATACAAATTCCTTGGGAGAGAGGGATTGAGAGAAACCATTACACACTGTAGTGCTCACTGCAGAATGAAGCTTAAGATATTAAGAAGTAATTGCTGTTTGTGTTTTGTAACTTCCAACCGTAACAAGAGTAAGACATTGCTTAGAAGCAAGCACCAGTTCACCTTTATCAAGAGTAACAAATAGACTCTTTGCCTGGAACAAGGCATGCTGATTGCTCCTCATTTTTTTTCTAATGCAGTTGCCTAAAATTAAATCATAGAATCCTACCGTTTATCACATACAAACAGATTCTTTGATTACAACTAAATCCTGAAATAACTGTGTTCTAGTTCCCAGTCTTTGCATATAAATTGAAACCTTATTACGTGTAGAGAAACCACTTATTTTAATGTCAAGCGAAAATCAGAGTGAATGACCACTCAGACAGTTCCATCATTTTCTGTGAAATAGTGGCTCATCAATTACAGCATTAACTACACAGTCATTTACAAAATGCATGGAAAAAAACTGTAATTTCAGAATGGGATTGTTATCCCTATATCAGTTAAAGCACATTTTCATTTGTGAGTGGAACTCACTGTGAAACAAGATGGCTAGTTAAACTTTGCTGGTTTTATGCTGTCACCCAGCCACTTTCGGAAACTGAATCCACCCACCAATCATTTACATGCTGTACCCTTCACTGACCATTTAATATTTAATTTTTTTCTCACAGATAATTTTTGTGTCTTCTTTTGGGTTTGATTTAAGGTCTAATTTTATTTAATGAATGAAAACAGCTTGGCTGTTAAACTTTCCACCCATGCACACACACACATGTGGTTTTCTGATATTCTAACAACCAAAGTGTCCCATTTAAATTGTCAGCTATTTTTATCTCACAAAATAGTTTTATAGAGCTCATTGTGGAAAAATATGTCTATTTATTTCAATAACAATGATTTAAAATACAGTTTTATTGTCTCTAGTACTCAGTCATAGTCTTTATTATATAAATTTTTGTCATGCTATTTGGTCTGACTACATTGTTGTAACTGAATTTACTGTTAGTCTTGGATACTTGTTGCAATCATCACTTTTAATAACTTCAGGGATTTTTTTTTAATTTATGAACCCATTTTAAAACTATTATTGTGGATACATCATTTTAATATAAAAGTGTTCACAAGCGTGCCTTTGTTTGAGAATTAAAGAAATTTCCTGTTCATGTAAAAGCCCATAGGCAAGTTGGACATCTCTATAGCGATTTTCACTTTGAAGATTCAAGAGAATATTTCTGAAATTAGTAATGAGGAATAAAAGCCCATGGAAGAGGCTGAAATATGTATGTGCTAGATGTTTTTCTCTTGATCCCCCCATTTCCATCACCTATCTGCTTCCCCCACCTTGGCTTCTTATGTATCATACAGAGAGAAATGTAGTATATGTTATAGAATTACTGCTTAGGTATCAGGGTTCTTTGGAGAAGATATATATAATATATTCCTATACAGAATCACATGCTGTTTTGCATGCACACATACATACATATATACATATGCATATATATACATGCTCATGTTATTCATATGCATATCCTATTATAAGCACATCAGACATATGTGTAGTTGAGTGATTTATGATAAAGAACTGACAATTTCTTAATGGCTGTCACTCACAGGATCACAGTATATGTGATCATGTTCAAATCCTCCTCCTCTACAAGCTATTCCCTCCCACCAGTCTTAAAAATTTGCTTAAAACGTGTTTCAATTTTGCAGTGGCAGACATACCCTGACTCCTGCAATGTAATTATACATTGAATTCAAATATAATTGAAACAGCTTCAAGGGGAGGAAGTGGGGAGGTGAAGGTAATATCTACACACTTGATCTTCTTTGTTTATTGTCTTCCTCCATTGCTCTATTTAGAATAGCCCAAAGGCACAAGGGGCAGGGTTTCAACACCATGTACCAATTGAGCACTCATGCAAGTTTTGTGCATTGCAGATTAAACATAGAAAGCAGGATAGGTTGTTCTTCATGCAGCTCCTATGAGCCTGATTCTATGTTCAATTATTTGCCTTCACTCCTCACAGCTTTGTTTTGTTAGTAAATCTTGTTTTTCTGTGTAATTCAGTGACTTGTGTTTTCACCTGGGGCATGTCTGCTTTTAGTCTGTGTTGTGGACAGTTCTGGGGACCTAATAACTTGAAGGAACGTGTATGTCTACTGAAAGGAAAAGCATGTGTCTTTGAAATATTTATATAAGGTGATACAAAACCAGACACACAGATAGTAGGTACTTCTAAAGTTATTGCTGTGATCTGTCTCAGTTATTCATTGAGTATGAAGGATGTCACACTTTGTACATGGGATACCCAGAACTAGGAGCATGGGCTATCTGTGTAGCAAGACTGAGCTATCGCCTGTCCTTTGCAGATGTTTGTGAGTGTGAGGGACCTAGGCGTATTAATATTTTAATAGCCAACCTGTTCATCTCAATCTCCTCTATTTACTTTTTGTTTGCTAAAGGATGAGGTTGACTTGGAGACAGGCTAGAAGATTACATAAAATGAAGAATGCTAGAAAGGGAAGTACAATGAGACCATGAGATAGTTCTTGGCAGGGTAGTGGTTTCTCTGGGAAAAAAATCATGTTATTGGAGACATAGAGTCATGACTGAAACACAGATTTGTAATGTTTTATTTTTACTAAATTTTTTTGGTAATTTTATACACAAATACAATATATTTAGATCTTATCCAGCATGCCTGCTTCCAACTCCCCCTGAACAACACAAACTCATTTCAATTTCATGTCTTCTACTTTTTCCTTTTTATTTACTTTAAATTGTATTATCTACTGCTTTCAACTAGTGCTGTCCATATGCCCACAAGTGTAGGACCATCTACCAGAGCATAAGCAACCTAAAAGGAGCCAAATCCTTAGAGAAGCAACCAGTTGTCAATAGCTTCTCAGCTAGAGCATGGGGGTCATGAAGTAGTCTCCATCCTTTCTAGAATGTTGACTAGCTGTATCTGGTGTAGGTCTTGTGTAGGCAACCACAGAGACTGTAAGCTCATGAATGCAGTGGCCCTATCATGTACAGGAATGCTATTTCAGGGACTGTAGAGTCTTTCTGCCCCATCTACTGTTGTATTTATCTTGACCTGGAATCTTCAGATTGTGTGTTTAACTTGGAATAACTGTAGAAGACCAAGCTTTTGAAAGGAGAAACCTTATAATACTGTGAGTGATGTAAGTTGTACATAGATGGGAAAGGAATATATAAATTTTATTCCTGTGAATCAAGGATAGATTTACAAAAGTCATGTCCTTTATCATTTTCTTCAAAAACTTAGTAAAAATGTGTCATTATCTATTGACAACAATAGCTTTGGGTTGCTGTTATATCCATAAAGGAACTTAGAGAGTTGAGGATACAGGGTTCTATAGAATTGGACACTGTATTCATTTGGTTACACTTTGCATAATTTCACTTACTGTACACTGCTATAATATTAGAAGAAAAATTTCCCACAGTGTAATTTATTTCATGTTCATGTTTATTCTGTTTTGATTTTGAGATTATAATTTAACATTTTCCTTTTCTGTCCTCCTCTAAGCCATCCTATCTACCACTCCCAACTCTCCTTCAAATTCATGGCCTCTTTTTCCTACTAATTGCTATTTTATGCATGTATATCTATATATATATACATACTACTAAATAAAACCTGTTCATTCTGTATAATGTTGTCTGTATGTATGATTTAGAACTGGCCATTTGGCACTGGAAACCAGTTGGTATGATCTTGCCTGGGAGTGCCACCTCTCCCATCCCAGATTTCTTGTGTTGTCCATAGTCTTTGTGTAGCAATGAGGCCTCATGGGCTTCCCTCCATTCTATTTGGCACACACATGTTCTTTCCAGTACATGAGCATTTACACATGTATCTCTGGAGGTGAATAACTCAGGTTATAAATCCCATTCCTTCCAGATTTGTTCATTAAGTACACTTAGTTTGATGTCTACTTTTTAATGAGTTGTTTGTCTTTGTACATTAGATGAATGTATGATGTGAGGCATGTAAACATATGGAACTGTAGTCTATAACTCTATGACTAATGCCAGTGATGTTCCATCACTTTAACTAAGTCTCTCCATTGGTCAAGCAAGATTTTAGATTATTTTCTGAGCTCCCTTTGTGTTGTGACATTCTTTTTGCTTAAAGGTAGTTTTCTGTTGGAATAATTAATTTATTCCAATAATACATAACTTGATTAGTCTTCTATGTTGTTTCGAGGATGAAAGTTGTTCTAATGCTACAGTAGAAAGATGGGCATTAGCCACCGTAGGTGGTTTCCCCATCTCTATGTACATCTCATTGTTGCCACATGAGTAACAGGGTATTTTGTAATATGAAATGCATGCATACAGAATCAAAGCATTCTCTTTTTATCTGTATGTATGAATAATTGTGCTTTGAACTATCTTTATGATACACATAACCTTAAAACTGTATCTTCTTTATATATTACAAAGTGTTTACAATAGACTGTGTTCCATTTTACTTTCTTTTGCTGTGATAAAATCACTTTGTTCCAGATCAATTTGGGTAGCAAATGTTTTATTTGGCTTACACTTACTGCTCACAATTCAGCATTGAGGGAATGTGAGGCAGGAACTCAGCCAGGATTTACAAATGAAACCATTGAGGAATACTGCTTAGTGGTTCATTCCTGGACCATACTCAGCTTTCTTTCTTGCAGAACCTTGCTTAGATGGTGACACTTAGAGTGTGCTGGCTCTCCCACATCAATTATCAATCAGAACAATCCTTCACAGGCATGGTCATATGACAATCTGATCAAGGCAATGCTTCAATTGAAATATCCTCTTCCTAGGTGAACAATTCTTCTTAAACTTCTTGTAATATATGAAAGACATTGTTTTATATACTAATGGAATCTATGAAAATTATGTGTTTGTGTGTTGTGCAAGAAGTTGCTAGTCCTCAGCCCACTTTATTTGCTTTCCTGGATTTGCTGAGTTCAAGTATATATTCATGTTTGGACTTGGCCTACTGCTCAATAGTGAGCCCCAAATACTTTCAGAATTGTTGCCTTATCTTCCATATCAATAGCTGTATCAGCTCCCTTGTGAGGAAGGTTAGGCTTTAGTACATTCCAAATGACATCTGTCAAGGTAGTATCCTCAGCAGTTCAGGCACCCATCTCTTTCAATAGACAAGAAATAGTTTTGTTTTCTTCACATAGGAAACTTACCAGGAACATATTATACAGGTAGAAGTGTGCTAAAATTAATGTGCTATAGGCTGACTCTTAACCAATAGGTATAGAATGTGGTAGAAAATGGTGTTTGAACTTGTAAGTCTTGATCACTTAGCAATAAACTTAAAATATCAGAACACTGCTGAAAATAAAACCCTGACCTCATGACTGCAAGGTTCTTTCATTTCTGTTACCTATTAAACTTTTTAAAATCTACCTTAATGTGTTGTTATAATTACTTTATTTCAATTATTTTTTTAACCTTACAGCAACTAAGTGCCACATATGCTGTTTCAGTGCTCTGGTTTCATCCTATTATTTGTACTTTTCTCTATTTGAAGTAATCATATGTTGATTTTCTGTATGTGTGTCTCTCAGTGTCATCTGTTAGAACTATCAGACCATCTATTTATGTATCTGTATAGATTGTAACATATTGGAGTAATATAATAAATTTAACCACATATTCTAAGGAATTCTGACAGTTTATCTCAAGTCACTTCCCATCCCATAGAATGATAAATGTTTTGGACCATGGTTTGGGAAAACATCTCATGCATAACTACTTGGGTTCATACCACATGAAGTTCAGTGACACTGTCATGTGCCCTCCTTTCCTTCAACATCCAAAATTTAGTTAGTATTTCTGGTGATGAGTGAGAGGCATCATAAGTCGCAAACACACATCTGTTAATATGGAACAGAAATACCAAACATTAATATTTATATAGAGCTACATGTTTATAGCAAAAGCAGGAACCTTACCAGTTAAGTTGATATATCACTCATCTGTCTGTCTTAGACCCAACCTACTTGGCTTTAGGCTTGGCTTTCTGAGCTTTCTGGACTCACTTGCTTGTTTTGTCATTCTTTTGTACTCAATTTGAATAGCCTATGATTTGAGGTCAGAGAACACAACTCCTCCATTTTTAAACCTTCCTATCTATCACTATCTCCTGTTTCAGCATAAGCTTTTACTCTCATTTTCTACTGATTAGTTACTTCTCCATTGACTATTGTGTCATAAAAGATAATCTTTGGGGAAGGTGAGACTGAGATTAAAGCTGGCAATGACTTAAAGACCTCAAGTGAAAGATGGAGTGGATTTCATTACGGTCCCATTGAAACAAAGCAAAGGCAACAAAGACCAGCAAACAAAGCACATTTGAATACACCATAAATTATTCTTACATTTAATATTCTGACATAGTAAAGATTCTACATCTTCTGAATTTATTAGCTTGGTATTTAGCATGTTTCATGGCCAAAATTGCAAAGACAGTTCATTATTGCTGGTTAAATTAGCATCATGAAAATGTGGCCAGTGAAAGGTCATGGAAATGAGGATTCATCCAGCTACACAGTGTATCCAACCATTCATCACTATCACTTTTAAAAAGCAATCTTATTATTTAAATTAACTTGGCTAAAGGCTAAAATTTGGATAAAAGTTAATAGTTTAATTCCAAATAGCAGGATTTGGTATTCTGTTGGATTAAGCAGAGATAACATATATGCATGAAGAGTATTGAAATTTTCCTTGAGAGAAATGGATGCAAGGTAACCATACCTCTATCTATGAGATTTCATCAAAAAGTTTGATTTTCTTGATGTGTGTATAGTCTAAACCTCTTGTACTTTCATTTTTATTTCAAGCTGGTAAACTCAGTGTTTCCTTAGAAGGACATTGACACAATTTGTTATTTGTTTGATAGCTCTAATTAATAGTTCTGACTGCTGAGATAAAACACAAAAGAAAATATGCTCTATTGTTTTGTATTCTTAACAGAAACCAGGAGTTAAAAGAACTTGGTGACCTATCCCCACACTGGGACAACCTACGGAAAAATGTCCTTACTCACTGTGATCAAATGGTGACTATGTACCAAGACATTCTGACAGAACTAAGCAAGGAAACAGGTATGAAACAGCAGTGTCACTTACCCAGACTGAATTGCCTTTACTGAATGTCCCATTGGAGCAGTGATTAGAATTGCTGCTGTAGAGATAAGGTAACCAAAGAGCAAACTCGATGTACCTCTCTTATCTTGGCATCTAAAGCAAAGAAGAGTGAACTATGTTATTATATGGTAAATAATAATAATAATATAGTAATAACTGAAAGAATTTCAAAATTAATATTTGTGAAGAAAGTGAAGGAATTAGTATTTTCCTTTCTGAAGTTCTTGTAACATTCAGTTTTGCCAAATGTGTCTTTGAACACACACATATTTTATATTTGTTTATGTTTCTATTTAGTCATTTGTTAATCATTTCCAATTTGCATCTTTCTAGGGTCCTCTTTCAAATCCAGCAGCAACAAAGGAGAGAAGACTTTAGAATTTGTTCCCATAAATCTACACTTGCAGCGGATGCAAGTTCAAAGCCCTCACCTGAAAGGTACTTGATATTCCTCCAGGAGTGTCAACTTGTGTCCCAGCATGTGCTTTGTTATAAAGCTTGGTGATGACAGCATCTGTAATTAAGAGTTTGGTTAGCAGGAAGGCGAGACAACCAAAGCCGATGCTGGCCCTCAGTGATGAAACACAATACTGTTGCTGCTTGTTGTACAGTAGTTTATAAATGTGGCACCTGACTTGAGTTAGAGATGAAAACTCAAGGGTCTCGGCTTCCTAAATACCATTCATAATTGCTGAGGGGTTTGTAACGGCTTTAATTAGTAAAAAGAAAGATAGGAAACAAGCTTTCTGTTGTCTTTGGTAGAGGCCTAAACTCCAGAATGAAGCAGTACCCTGCTCATCTGATTTGGTAACTATTAAGAGCAACACTAACACTCTTTCTTGAGGGAACAAGTGAGCCCATGTAGCTGTGGAAAGTGTGGACTATTTTGTTTGCCCTCTTGTCCAGGAGATAGGTGTGAGTTCTGACAGCAAAACAGAGCTGGATCTCAAGTTTCTGATGCAACACATTTATTATTGTTCTGTAAAATCCATTTAATGTGTGCACGTGTGTGTGTGTGTGTGTGTGTGTGTGTGTGTGTGTGTGTGTGATGTGCACAGTGTGTGTATGTGTGTATGCACTTAGCACCTATGTGGAGGTCAGAGAACAACTTGGGAATCATGTCTCTCCTTCTACCAGGGACCAAACTCAGGCCCTCAGGATTGGTCACAAGTGCTTTTAAACAATGAGATATCTCCTAGTCCCCCATGTCATTTGAAAACAAAATATTTTAAATGTTCTTCCTAAATCCCTTTAACTTATTCATCTATCAATTTAATTTTATGCTTTGTTTCTGTTTTTATTTTTCTTTGAGACAAGTTTGCATTGTCTCGCCTCAAATTTACTATGTAGATGAGATTTCTGATCCTTATGCCTATACCCCCTGACTCTGGGATTAAAGTTGTATGCCCATACCCTTAACTTCATTATGCGCTGATATGATGGAAAGGTCAAGGGCATTCAAGAATTCTTTTTTGATTGCTACCTGTCAGTATTTGAACATTAAATAGTTTTAAAACCAGCATACTTAGTAATGATCACCATGTATTTTTCATAATTGCTAATGTGAGTGTGTGTGTGTGTGTGTGTGTGTGTGTGTGTGTATGTGTGTGTGTCTGTGATGTGCACAGTGTGTGTATGTGTGTATGCACTTAGCACCTATGTGGAGGTCAGAGAACAACTTGCGGGAATCATGTCTCTCCTTCTACCAGGGACCAAACTCAGGCTAATTGAGTTTATGCTCAATTGCTAATGTGAGTTTATGATGCAGTAAAAAGTCTAAGTTTTGCATCAGCAGATTTGAGTGTGATTTAGAGCTGTACTAAAGTTTACATATGACCTAGGTTCTTCATTTAGTCTTTTAAGTCATTATTGTTCTTCATATTGTTTATGGTTGTTGGATATGTAAGATATCTGGAGCAATATAGGAATTTGTTATGTTGTTTGTTTTACTTATTATATTATTATGTTTATTATGTTGTTGTCCTTTGATATCATAAAGCCAAAATATATCCATGTATGAAGACAGAGTTTCTGTTCCACCCAGCCCTACAGCCATTTAATCCCAAATAAAGACACAGAGGTCTATGTTACTTATAAACTGTTTGGGCAATGGCTCAGGCTTCTTATTGGCTATCTCGCTCTTAATTATTAACTTAACTAATTTCTATTAAAGTATATATTGTCATGAGGCTGTGGCTTACCGCTAATGCTCCACCATGTTACTATTTTGGTGGCTACATGGCATTTCTCTGACAACTCTGACTCTCTGCCTTCTTTTCCCAGAGTTATCCCAGTCTGGTAGACCCACCCATATTTCTTGGCTGTCCATTGGCCAACACAACTTTATTCATAAACCAATAAAAGAAACATAGCTTCACAGAATACAGAAGGACACCCTCCATCATATGCATGTCATCAAAACCATTAAAACTAGAGAAATTCATACTCTAGTCAAAGACAAATATGTGTTGAAGTAGGAAATGGCCAGGTCAGGGAAGAGGTAAGCTAGAGAACAATTCTGAACTGTTTTTACACTCAAGGACTTAACAGCAGGCACAGTGAAGTTGGAAGAAGAGAGGAAATTTGACTGTAGCCATGCACAAATGATAGTGTCTTCACCCACATATACAATATGGGGACAAATGGATACAGTTGTGGGTTCAGATTTAGTTAGGCATTAAAATATGTAGTAATGATTACATATATAATTTTATGAAAATTTGTATACTATGGCATGTTCTAAAATAACAGAAAGATAAACTATAATGAAGTACAATGAATGTACTATTTTTAGCATCTGATTCTCTGGACAAAGAAGTAAACAACTCATGGCTAAATGGCAAAAATTTAGAAAATCAAACAAAAGCTTTTCCACTTAATTTTCTTTGGTATGAATATTGGCTCCCAATAACTACAATAATGTTATACCACAAGCAAGGTTGTGGTATACCATGTTGACAATCCAAGTGTCAGCCAGGTCATATACCCTCTGAGCCTGATGGGAGGGAGGCCTTCCTCCATTAGTAGTTGGTCGCTGAACTTTCTTGCATTATTTTTATTAGTTCAAATTAGGAACAAGCTTGCTCCACATGTCAATCCCTTCTCCCTCCCCCTCATCTCCCCCCAACCCTCCCACAAAACCCCCAACCCACCCCTCCTCCACTACCCAGGCAGGGTAGGGCCCTAGACGGGGACTCCCCAAAGTCCACCACATCATCCTGGGCCGGGCCTAGGCCCTCACCCATGTGTCCAGGCCAAGAAAGCATCCCTTCAGGTGGGATGGGATCTCAAAGTTCCTTCTTACACAAGGAAAAAATGCTGATCCACTACCAGGGGCCCCATAGAGTTCATAGGGCTCCTCATTGACATCCATGTTCAGGGTCTGGATCAGTCCTGTGCTGCCCTCCCAGACAGCAGTCTGGGGTTGATGTGCTCCCCCTTGCTCAGGACAGCTGTTTCTGTGGGTTTCACCAGCCTGGTATCAACCCCTATGATCTTCATTCTTCCCTCTCTACAACTAAGTTTCAGAATTCAGTTCAGTGTATATCTGGGGTGTCTGCCTCTGCTTTCATCAGCCACTGGATGAGGGCTCTAGGATGGCATAAAAAGTAGCCATCAGTCTCATATAGGGGAAGGGCATTTAGATATCATCTCCACCATTGCCTAGATTGTCAGTTCGTGTCATCCTTGTAGATCTCTGGAGATCTCCCTAGTGCCAGATCTCTCCTCAGACCTACAATGGCTCCCTGTAATATGGTATCTCTCATCCTATTCTCCTCTATTCTTCCACCAACTCAACATTTCTCCTTCATTTCCTCTTCTTCCCTCCTCTTCTTCTCCTTTCATTCTGCAAACTCCCTCTTCCCTACCCTCATGCTCCCAATTACCTCAGGAGATCCTGCCCATTCCCATTCTCCAGGGTCCATGCATTATTCTCTTAGAGTCCTTCATGTTTCCTAGTTTCTTTGGTGAAGAGGATTGTAGACTGGTAATCCTTTGCTCTATGTCTAAAGTTCATATATGAATGAGTACATACCATGTTTGTCTTATTGTGACTGGGTTACCTCACTCAGGATGGTTTCTTCTAGTTCCGTCAATTTGACTGCGAATTTCAAGATTCCATTGCTTTTTTTTTCTGCTGAGTAGTACTCCATTGTATAAATGTACCACATTTTCTCTATCCATTCTTCAGTTGAGGGGCATCTAGGCTGCTTCCAGGTTCCGGCTATTACAAATAATGCTGCTATGAACATGGTTGAACAAATGTCCTTGTTGTATGAACGTGCATTATTTGGGTATATGCCCAAGAGAGGAATGGCTGGATCTTGAGGTAGACTGATTCCCATTTTCCTGAGCAACTGCCATATTGATTTCCAGAGTGGTCTTACAAGTTTGTACTCCCACCTGCAATGAAGGAGTGTTCCTTTTTCTCCACATCCTCTCCAGCATAGGTTGTTATTGGTGTTTTTTATTTTAGCCATTCTGGCCAGTGTAAGATGATATCTCAGAGTTGTTTTGAGTTGCATTTCTCTGATGGCCAAGGATTTTGAGCACTTTCATAAGTGTCTTTCAGCTATTTCAGATTCCTCTGTTGAGAATTCTCTATCTAGTTCTGCACCCCACTTTTTAATTTGTTTGTTTGGTGTTTTGGTGGCTAGCTTCTTGAGTTCATTGTATATTTTGGAAATCAGCCCTCTGTCAGATGTGGGGTTGGTGGAGATCTTTTCCCATTTTGTGGGCTGTCATTTTCTCTTACTGACTGTGTCCTTTGCCTTACAGAAGTTTCTTAGTTCCAGGAGGTCCCGTTTATTAATTATAGATCTCAATGTCTGTGCTAATGGTGTAATGTTCAGGAAGCGATCTCCTGTGCAAATTCATTCAAGGGTATCTTCCATTTTCTCTTCTAGAAGATTCAGTGTGGCTGGATTTATGTTGAGATCTTTGATCCATTGGGATTTAAGTTTTGTGCATGTTGACTGATGTGAATCTATCTGCAATCATCTGAATGTACAAATCCAGTTGTACCAGCACCATTTGTTGAAGATGCTTTCTTTTTTCCAGTGTATAGATTTAGCTTCTTTGTCAAATATCAGGTGTTCATACATGTGTGGGATAATATCAAGGTTTTCAATTCAATTCCATTGGTCTATCTCTCTATATTTGTGCCAATACCAAGCTGTTTTCAGAACTATGGCTCTATAATAGCACTGGAAATCAGGGATGGTGATGCCTCTAGAAGATGCTTTAATGTACAGACTTGTTTTGGCTATCCTGGATTTTTTGTTTTTCCATATAAAGTTGTGTATTGTTCTTTCAAGAGCTGTGAAGAATTGTGTTGGGATTTTGATGGGGATTGAGTTGAAGCTGTAGATTACTTTTGGAAAGATTGCCATTTTTACTATGTTGATTCTACCTATCCAAGAGCATGAGAGATCTTTCCATTTTTTGGTATCCTCTTTAATTTCTTTCTTTAAAGACTCAAAGTTCTTACTGTACAGGTCTTAAACTTTTTTTGGTTAGTGTTACCCCAAGATATTTTTTGTTGCTTGTGGATATTGTGAAGGGTGACGTTTCACTGATTTCTTTCTCATTGAATTTATCATCTGTATATAGAAAGGCTAGTGGTTTTTTTTTTTTGAGTTAATTTTGTATCCTGCTACTTTCCTGAAGTTGTTTATCAGCTGTAGGAGTTCCCTGGTAGAGTTTTTCAGGTTACTTACATAGACTATCTTATCAACTGCAAATAGTGAAAGTTTGACTTTTCCTTTCCAATTTGTATGCCTTTGATCTCCATTTCTTGACTTACTGCTCTAGCTAGAACTTCAAGTACAATATTGAAGAGATATGGAGAGAGTGGACAGCCTTGTCTTGTTCCTGATTTTAGAGGAAATGCTTTGAATTTCTCTCCATTTAGTTTGATGTTGGCTGTTGGTTTGGTGTATATTGCTTTTATCATATTTAGATATGTTCCTGTTATTCCTGTTCTCTCCAAGATCTTTATCATGAAGGGATGTTGGATTTTGTCAAAGACTTTTTCAGCATCTAGTGAGATGATCATGTGGTTTTTCTATTTCAGTTTGTTTATATGGTGGATTACATTGATGGATTTTCAAATGTTGAACCATCCTTGCATCCCTGGAATGAAGCCTACTTGATCAACATGGAATATTTTTCTGATATATTCTTGGATTCCATTTGCCAATATTTTGTTGAGTATTTTGCATCAATGTTCATGAGGGATATTGGTCTGTAGTTATCATTTTAGTTGTATCTTTGAGTGGCGGCTTGGGTATCAAAGTGATTGTAGCCTTGTAAAAAGAATTTGGCAATGTCCCTCTGGCTTCTATTTTGTGGAACAGTTTGAGGAGTACTGGAATTAGCTCTTGTTTGAATTTCTGGTAGAATTCTGCAGTGAAGCCATCTGGTGCTGGGCTTTTTTTGGTTGGGAGGCTTTTGATGACTGCTTCTATTTCATTAGGGGTTATAGGTCAATTTAAACTGCTTATCTGCTCTTTGTTTAATTTTAGTAAGTGATATCTATCCAGAAAATTGTCCATTTCCTTTAGATTTTCAAATTTTATGCAGCATAGTTTATCAAAGTTTGAACTGATTATTTTTTGGATTTCCTCAATGTCTGTTGTTATATCCCCCTTTTCATTTCTGATTTTGTTAATTAGTGTGCTCTCTCTCTGCATTTTGGTTATTTTGTATAGAGGTTTGTCTATCTTGTTGATCTTCTCAAAGAACCAACTCTTTCTTCCATTGATTCTTTGTACTTTATTGATTTCAGTCCTCAGTTTGATTATTTCCTGGCATCTACTCCTCTGTGGTGAGTTTGCTTCTTTTTGCTGTAAAGCTTTCAGTTGTTCTGTCAATTCTCTAGTGTGAATATTCTCCAGTTTCTTCATGTGGGCATTCAGTACTATGAACTTTCCTCTTAGCCCTGCTTTCCTAGTGTCCCATAAGTTTGGGTATGTTGTGTCTACATTCCCATTAAATTCTAGGAAGTCATTAATTTATTTATTTTTATTTCTTCCTCAACCCAGGAATGGTGCAATTGGGTGTTATTCCATTTCCACGAGTTTGCAGGTTTTCTGCACTTTGTATTGCTGTTGAATTCTAACTTTAAAGCATGGTGATCTGATAAGATACAGGGGTTTATTTCAATTCTTTTGTATCCGTGGAGGTTTGCTTTGTTGCCAATATGTGGTCAATTTTAGAGAAGTTTCCATGTGACACTGAGAAGAAGGTATATTCTTTTGTGTTTGGATGGAATGTTCTATAGATGTCTGTTAAACCCAGTTGGGTCATAACTTCTATTAGATACTTTGTTTCTTTGTTAAATTTCTGTCTGGTGGTCCTG
Organism: Cricetulus griseus; assembly: GCF_003668045.3. Classification (NCBI taxonomy): domain Eukaryota; kingdom Metazoa; phylum Chordata; class Mammalia; order Rodentia; family Cricetidae; genus Cricetulus; species Cricetulus griseus. Next base: position 157,700,394 of record NC_048596.1, read on the forward strand.
TCTATTGCTGAAAGTGTGGTGTTGAAGTCTCCTACTGTAAGTGTGTGTGGTTTTATGCATGATTTGAGCTTTAGTAATGTTTCTTTTACAAATGTGGGTGCCTTCATATTTGGGCATAGATGTTCAGGATTGAGATTTCATCATGATGGACTTTTCCTGTGATGAATATGAAATGACCTTCTTCATCTCTTTTGATTGATTCTGGTTTGAAGTCTAATTTGTTAGATATTAGGATTGCTACACCAGCTTGTTTCTTGGGTCCATTTGATTGAAAAATCTTTTCCCAACTCTTTACTCTGAGGTAACACCTGTCTTTGAAGTTGAGGTGTGTTTTTTGTATACAGAATAAGGATGTATTCTGTCTTTGTATCCATTCTGTTAGCCTGTGTCTTTTTATAGGCAAGTTAAGACCATTGGTATTGAGGGATATTAATGTCCATTGATTGTTGGTTCTTGTTTGTTTTGGATTTATTGTTGGTGGTGCCATTGTGTTTGGATTTTGCACTCCTGTTTCTTTTCATGTGTGGTAAAATTGGATTGTCTATTGCCTATGTTTTTTGTGAGTGTAGTTATCTTCGTTGGGTTGGAGTTTTCCTTCCAGAACTTTCTACAGTGCTGGATTTGTGGATATGTATGATTTAAGTCTGATTTTGTCATGGAATACCTTATTTTCTACATGTATAGTGATTGAAATTTTGCTAGGTACAGTAGTCTGGGTTGGCATCCATGTTCCCTTACTGTTTGTAGAATATCTATCCAGGTCCTTCTGGCTTTCAAATTTTCCATTGAGAAGTCAGGTTTGATTCTGATAGGTCTGCTTTTATATGTTACTTGGCCTTTTTCCTTTGCTGCTCTTAATATTTTCTCTTTATTCTGTAGGTTTGGTGTTTTGATTATTATGTGTCGAGGGAACTTATTTTTATGGTCCAGTCTGTTTGGTGTTGTGTAAATTTCTTGTACTTTCATAGGCATATCCTTCTGTGGGTTGGAGGAGTTTTCTTCTATGATTTTGTTGAATATGTTTTCTGTACCTTTGAGCTGAATTTCTTCACCTTCTTCTATACCAATTATTCTTAAATTTGGCCTTTCCTGGTGTCCCACATTTCCTGGCTATTTTGTGTTAGGGATTTGTTGGACTTGAGATTTTTTTTGGTCGATGACTGTATATCCTCTAGCGAGTCCTCAACAACTGAGATTCTCTCTTCCGTCTCTTGAATTCTATTGGTTATACTCACATCTTTAGTTCCTGATTGTTTATCCAGCCTTTCTGTTTCCAGCATCCCCTCATTATATGTTTTCTTTATTGTTTCTATTTCAGCTTTCTTGCCTTGAACTGTTTTGAGTACTTCCTTCACTTGTTTGGTTGTTTTTCTTGGCTTTCTTTAAATTCTTTAAGAGATTTCTTTATTTCTTGAAATTTTGGGTTTGTCTTTTCCTCCATTTCATGTAATTTTTGCTTGTTTTTTCTTCTAATTATTTAAGGGATTTTCTTGTTTCCTCTTTAAAGGTCTCTATCATCTTCCTAAGATAATTTTTTGAGGTTCATCTCTTCTTCATCCTCTATGTTGGGCTTTTTCAGATCTTGCTGGTGTGGAGTCCCTAGATTCTGTTCATGTCATATTGATCTTTCTGTTGTTGAGTGTATTCTTATTGTGTCTTCTTCCCATCTCTTCTTCCAGTGGGTTCAGGTGGGGTTTCTTTATCTCCTCTTGTGACCTGGTAGTGTGTGTGGGCCAAGACTTCAATGTCTGCAGCTCTGGATGTTGTTGCTTCTTCTGGTAGTCTGCTCACTCACTAGGGGTCCGGCTGTCCATGGAAGGGGAAAGGGGGAGTGAGGTTTTTCCAGACTCAGGGAGCTCCTCCCTGTTTGGGCAGGTCCACTCTAAGCAGGTGCAGGCCCAGAGAGATCCAGGATGATGGGAACATTGGGTAGGAGTAGGGCAGGAGCAGAGGGTACCCTCACCTTGGTAGGGGTTGTGTGGCAGAGGGAACAGCCTTTCTTGCCTTCTTTTTACTGATATGAATATACACCTTGCTAACTGAACAGCTTTCCATGTTGCCTGCATTTCTTCTCTATAAGTTTATCTTTCTCTCTCTTTGTCCTCCTTGTCACTCGCTAAGTTCTTGTTCAAATTTCTTCCCTAAGAACACTGGCATATTAGGCTAGGACATGTCATAATGATTTGTCTTAAGTTTGAGAAACTCTATTTATGAAGTGCTTTGATAGTGGGAAGATTCTGCAAATGCAAGATTAATGTGTAGTTCTTGAAACTGGTGACTGGGCAGCTCTAATGTTGTGATGTCTCCTACTGACAGATGAGGTAACCTGCAGCTAACTTCAGGTTCCTTCAGACTACCAATTTTTCATCTTTATTAATGACTTAAGTGTAACAAATATCCACAATAGAGATGCTAGACACTGATGAAGTGAAAAGAGTAACAGAAACAAAATATCCAGAATGAAATTTTAAGTACATACTCCATAATACTTCAGTGTATTTTACTTTTATATCCCATCAGTTTTAAACATTGTAAAATAATATTCTTATTATAATAATCGGTTGTAATTCTTTTATATGTTAGATATAATAACATACTATATTTAGGGTATAAAATGTAATGAATTCAAATTAAGCAATTGTTTTTCTTTAAAGAAGTAAAACTTTAGTGTTAGTTTGAGGCACTTAATCCTGTAATTGAGCAGCAACATTTTGGCAGTTCTATTTAAAATGTATTATAGCACTGGATTCTTTTATGTAACTGCATTATTCATGCATTACTATTTGGATATCAGAGCCCTATAAATCTTAGATATATGACCAGAATTTTACAATTTTCCTCCAGTCCTTTAGGTGGGACTTGTTAAAGGGCCATGATGCTACAGTATGTGCTAGAGAAACAGGGAGGGAAGGGAGGAAGAGACAGCAAGGCAGACACTAGAGTAAACACTTCACCCAACTTGAGTCAATGATGATGATCTCATGGGTTCAATTTTTAGTTTCCTGAGGCAACCTTGCCCATGAGTTTAACTCTAACTGCACTCTAGTGAACCAACCATTGGTTATTTTTCCATTGTGTGTCATAGTTAGTGTTCTATTGCTATGAAGAAATACCATGAACAAGGGAATTTATAGAAGGAAGCATTTAATATGGAGGCAGGCACGAAGGCATGAAACAGAAGTGGTAGCTGAAAGCCTATATTTCTATGCAAGATAAAGGCAGATAGAGAAAGCAAGTCTGGGCCTGGTGTGGACTTTTGAACCTTAAAGCCCATGCTCCAGTTATACAGCTCCATCAAGGCTATACCATCTAACCATTCTTAAACCTTCCACCAACTGAAAATCAAATATTCAATATATGTATATATTGCAGGGGGTGTTTTCATTCAAACCCATGTTACGGAAAAGAAAATCAGAGATATACTACTAAAGCCAACCAGAAAATGGTAGCCTCTCATAGCCTTTTAGTTTCTGATTGAGTCCATAGTGGAGGGATCAGCTCTCGATTTGTATAAAATAAAATAAAACTCGAAAGCACACTGTGGACACACACACACACACACACACACACACACACACACACACACACACACATTGATTTCTCCTTGTTAGCTATTTCAAGTGGTTTCTATTAAAAGTACCCTAAATAATGTCTATCTAAAAATATAATAAAACAAAAATATTAATATCATGAGAGTGAACTTAGAATCAGGTTCAACAGCAATTAGATTTTTCAATGTGACTGGGAGTGTTTGCTCCAGGAGGAAGGAACAAACAAGGAAGGCTGTTAGAGTTTCCTCAACCCTGTAAATCCAGAGTCTGGATGCATCATCTCCTTGGTATGGAGAATCTTTCTAAGATTAGTTCAATAATGATCCCAAAATATTTGAGCTATTTAGAAACACAAACTCACCAACACCTGCTGATTCATGTCAAACAGATTTGTGTGCCATGTTGAAGTCAGGGATTATGTTTAAATCATTCCTTGATGTGAGATTGTCATGCATAGATTTTCCTATTAACACATTTTTATAGTGGAAGAGATTTTAATGAGATCTCCTGTAAAAACAGAGCCATCCTGTTTCAATTATTAAATGCCATTTAAAACCTGCAAGAAAACTATTATGAATCTTCAAACAAATCTGGCCTCTGCAGTTTGGCGAAGCTTGCCCTCTTAAACCTTGTTTCCTTGTGGCATGGAACATGTTGCTGTTTTCATAAAACCAAAGGTATTTTTGAGATACCGTATAATGTCATTGAAGGAAGGCACATTTTTAAGGAAAGACAGGGAGAAGACCTTTATGTACTCTGTTTAGTTTTCTAGGAAACTCTCTACCGTATTTTAATGATTGCCTCTAGACACCAAAGTATGGAGTTCTGTCATATAGGGCTAAAAACTGTTCAAATTATGAAGATACACAAAAAGTGGGAAAATAAGAATAATTTAAAATAATAGTACCATTCCTTGTTATTAAATTGCTCCCTTTCAATTTGGATTTTGTTATATGAGTGATTCTATTCTAACTATTCTATCTGCTCTTGCCTAAAGAAAAACAATCAATTGCAGTTAATTCTAATTTTAAGGGGCATGTCTAAGAATAGATGTGTGTCTTTAATTGGGCATCTTTCTTCATTATTCTGAGACCAGGAAAGTAATTACCTACATAGATCAGTCTACTATTTTGTAGCAATTGCAAGTGAAATTCAAGGCTCCAGGACCATAGAGAGAAACATAGTTCTTGAAACATTTATCAGTAATTGTTTGTTCTTAAATGAGTATTGCAAAATACCAAGCCTCTCTTAGATAATAATTTTGTGAGTTCCATATAAAAACATTGTTTTTTTTAAGAAACTGGGTCATCTACTCTGAATGTGACAGACTCTGATTTTTAGTTGAGGAGTGTGCAGTGTATTCAGTGTACTGTTTCTGAGACAAATTTTACACATCCATATCTATAGCTTTTTGCATACTCTGAAATCCATGTTCATTTGGGGAAGAAGATGCAATAGTTATTGTCTAGTTGATTTCTTCAGTGTTTCTTTTTGTGCCTCAATGCTAAAATTTAAAAATTCAAATGAACCTTTTAAACTTGTGAATAGAAAAAAGGTTTACCATTACACTCATGAACATAGAATAGATTCATAATGATCCAATATTTCCAAGTGTTGAGTCTGGCTGAGAGACAGAACCAATATACCTGTCTATACAGAAATGCCTGGCCAGAGTGAGACCCTAAAATCTTCTTCAATTCCCTGACACAAACTTTGGGTGTCCCATACAAGAGATTGCATTAATGGACTAGGTGCATGAAGACATGGGAAAATGAAAGAGACATCATTTTAGAATTTAGACAAAGTGCTGATTCTGCAGCTGTATGGTCTCACAAGTTTCTATGATGGTCAAATGTGAGAGACAACTTAGGGTCTTTTCTCTCTTTAAAATATATCTAGTGATGATTTGGAGGTTTTTGTTTTGTTTTGTTTTTTTCAAGACAGGGTTTTTCTGTGTAGCTTTGTAGACCAGGCTGGCCTTGAACTCACAGAGATTTGCCTGCCTCTGCGTCCGAGTGCTGTGATTAAAAGTGTGAGCCAGCACTGCCCGCTGATTGGGAGTTTCTTAATCATGGGACATTGGCTATGTTTTGACCTTCATAATTAAAAAAAATTAAATCTAGTTCTGAATTTTAATTCATTTTTGATTTTTAAATATTAACACCATATTTAATTTGAGACTTAAAGTTTTTGATGTGACCAAGAGGAAGTCAGAAATGAACATTGTGTTTCTATTACTTTCTATCTTGTTTTCTTTATTCTTTTTTGTTGAATTATTTTTCCCATACTAGGTTTCAACACAATCTCCCGAAGTGTCCCAAACCCAGCTTTCTCTGTACTCTCTCATTCCATCACCTCTCCACATGATCCCTCCTACTATAGTCCCCTCCTGCCCCAGGCCACTTGCAGAATCTAGTCTATTTCCTCTTCCCAGGGAGATTCATGGATCCCCTTAGAGCCCTCCTCTTTATATATTCTCTCTGAGTCTATGAATTATAGCATGGTTATCCTTTACTTAACAGCTAAAATCCACTTGTAAGTGAGTGCAAACCATATTTTTCTTTCTGGGTCTGGGTTACCTCACTCAGGATGATTTTTTTTCTAGCTTCATCCATTTGTCTTCAAATTACATGATGTCATTGTTTTTAACTGCTGAGCAATACTCCATTGTGTAAATATACCACAATTTCTTTATCCATTCTTCAGTTGAGTAACATCTAGGTTGTTTCCAGTTTCTGCTTTTTATGAATAAATCCATAGAGAACATAGTTGAGCAATTGTCCTGTGGTAGGATACAGTGTCCTTTGAGCAGATGCCTAAGAGTAGTATAGCTTGCTCTTCATTTAGATCAATTCCTGATAGTCTGAGGAACAGTCATATTGGTTTCCTTAGTGGCTGTACAAGTTTTCACTCCCATTTTTAAATTGGATTATTGTTTTTTAAATACCCGTTTCTTAAGTTCTTTATCTATTTTGGATATTATACAATTATTAGATGTGGAGGTGGTAAAAATATTTCCATACTATAGGTTGCTACTATGACATTTGCCTTACAGAAGCTTTTAGGTTTCATGGTAACTAATTTGATAATTGTTGGTCTTAGTCCCTTCACTGTTGGTATTCTGTTCAGAAAGCTGTCCCCTGTGTGAATGTGTTCAAAGCTATTCCTCACTGTCTTTTCAATGAGGTTCAGTATATCTGGCTTTATTTTGAAGTTTCTGATCCACTTGGACTTGAGTTTTCTGCAGGATGATAGATATGGCTCTATTTGCAATCTTCTACATGCAGACATCCAGTTTGACCAGGACTATTTGCTGAAAATGTTTTCTTTTTTCCAGTATGTAATTCTGGCTTCTTCATCAAAAATCAGGCATCCCTAGACATATGTAATTATGTCTGTGACTTCAGTTGGATTCCATTGATCCACCTGTCTGTTTTTATACCAATACCAGGCATATTTTACTACCGTTTATCTGTAGTACAATGTGCATCAGGGCATTGACACTGCCAGCAGTTCTTTTGTTGTTCAGGATTATTTTAGCTATCCTGCCTTTTTTTCTATATGAAGATTAGAATTGTCTTTATATCATTTTCCCTCCACTTTTCCCCCTCCCTCCAATCCCTCCATTGTACAGAGCATACTTAATTATTAGGGCTTGAACAGAGCATACTTAATTCTTAGGGCTTGATTCTTAAATTTTATTTTCTAATCAAAAGATAATAGTTTTTCATTGTATTTTGACCATTTTGGGCTTTCTATAACTGTCTCCATCTAATGGAATGAAAGTGGTAAGAGCTTCTCTTATCCATGGGTATAAGGATATATATTAAGAATGAAGTTAGAGTTTATACTGTTTTGGGAAATTGGCTAGGTTTTCAATGCTAGGCATGAATTCCCTATTTTGAGCAGGTCTTAAGTCAAATGAGACAACTGTTGTTTGCAGCCCAAATACAATTGCCTCTACCCCATCCTTGGTAATCTCTTGCCATGCTGGGCATTGTGGTTCATAGGTTTTACAGCTGAGTAGAACTGTTAGTTCCTGTCTCCATGGCATTTCTGATACTTTGAAAGCTAATCCTTAGGATGAATTTCCGCTTCTTAATTGTGAGTTAAACTCTCTGGGGTAGGAAATAATTAAATTTCTTACAAAACAATTATTCTTCTATCTTAAGAAATATTATAAAATGAATTATTTTATTAGTGAGTTGTTAAAAAGTTAAGAAATTATTATAATGTTATTACAGCCAATTAATTTATTGTTAAACCCATGTTGTATGAAGTGTTGGGTCACAGTGAAAATTGTATTTTATTTCTCCTGATCCTGCATTTTCAGAGTGGAAGTGTTCTAATTTAAAGCAATAACAATTCAGATGGAGCTAGACTGAATAATTTTGAAGAAGCAATGGTATTTACCCAAGACTAATAACACAATTTACATTTTCTCAGTAATTCGTATCTTAGAAACAACCAATATGACAATATCAAAATCAGTTTGAGAAAGATCTCCTATGAAATTGGATTTCTCAGCAAAAATGTAGTTCACCCAGAAAACATACACTCTGCCTTCCTTTTGTGGATATCTTTCATTTGACTATAAAAATGATGCTGTGTTTTGAAGCCATAAAATTCTGGATCAAAAGATTGAATTTCAATTTAAATGTATGGATTTATTTTTATAAAAAGCATAGCATCTGACTAGAAAATAAGTTGGGGCATTTTGCATTCTTTTTGTGTTATGTAAGAAGTTACAAATGTATGTATTCAATATTGTGTAAATTTTAGAATAGATATGTGGAAAACGACAGGATAGGTTTTCTTTTTAATTGTACTGTTCTGCCCTTGAGCCAAAATAAATTAATATTTTTGGTTCTTCACTTTAAAAACTTTGGTTGAGAAATTGTTCATTATTGTTGAATTTCAATATGATTGCAAATTAAATGATCCAAAACCCAATAAAGTGAAACACACAAAAGACCAATTAACATGTTATCTCAGCAAGTATATAGAGGAATGGGGAACATGCTGTTCTGCACTGTAGCATATAATTAAGATGCAGTTGTAAATCTTAGAAATATTATAACATGTTGAGGTGCACAGGTAGCTTTTAGAAAGATTGATTAGTTATTCTTGGCCCCTTGAGAAGAGAGTTCATAGTTATTCCTACAGACTGAGACAGAATAATTTCTCAAGATTCCAGCAGAGTGGATGTTTTAGTGCACAGTATATGCAGGAGACAAATGTTTGCAAAGTGTTCATCTCCTTGCTTGTTTCCATTCTAGATGCTCTCTATGATGTCATCACTGTGGGAGCACCAGCTGCCCATTTTCAGGGATTCAAGAATGGTGGTCTTCGAAAATTACTCCATAGATTTGAGACAGAGAGAAGAAAGTAAGTAAAGACAGAAAGAAAACAAATATTTTCATTAATGATATTATCTTTCCTTTGAATAAGTCGATAGAAAATGTTAGTATATTGAAGATCAATCCACTGTAATGAGTAGTTGTTAACATTTTAACCCAGTAGGTAAATGAAAATTGTTGAATTTCTCTTAGTTACTCAAGAATAGACTAGAGCCAACAAACCACATGAATGGGCTTCCTGGGAGTTCTTCTGGCAGAACACTGTCCTGAAAGCCATGCTGCTCCATGGCATACTCTCCTATCACCCTTGCTCACTGGAAAAAATGATGTACAGGAATTTAGCTAAACCCATGACCTGATGTAATCATTGAGGTAATGATGCTTAATGATGAACACCGATCCTTATTTCATTTTTTATTTTTTGATGATGACCCTGTTGGTCATCATACAACTGCCCTAACCTTTAACTATGTCATTTGGAAAAGAGAGCTGTCAATTAGATGGCTAAACTAACAGAGGAAGCTTGGTTACTCATGAAAAAGGGCAGCAAAACTAAAATTTCTCTTTTAACTTTGGTTTAGTAACTACTTTGAAATGCTGCTTTAAATAGAGTCTGTCTCAGTAAGGGATGCTCCCTCTCATCCCACACTCAGGATAACTGACCTTGTAACTTTAGCTAGGACCACATTCGTGCAAGCCATGAAAAAGCACATTGGGATGAGAACAATTATCGTCCTTTACACATGGTGGTTTTCTTTGATTAGAAACCCCCAAATTGAAAGCTATGGGGAAGCTGTTACTACCAATGACAGTTGGTTTTATAACTGTTTTAGACAATTTTTGTAAGTGACCATCCAAGAACTTTCAAGGTTTTGAGCACATCCGTCAAAGAAATTATCCATTTCCACAGTGTCCAATGTGTCAGAAGAAAGCATTCTTGAACTGAATTACTGTATTCCCAATACAAATATGTTTTCTTCCTCCTCCTCCTCTTCTTCATACTACCAACTTTTATAAAATACTATGATCTCAGCTGTAGTCCTTGTTCACATTTCTTTAGTTTTGTTTACTGTTCATTAGGGAGGGCTTATTTCTCTGTGGTATTTTATCACATGCTTTATCACTATAATCACAATGAAGTAGTGTCCTGTCCCCAGACTTCTCCTTAGTGTCTATGCCCTATTTCCAAATCTTTCTGTTGTAGAAAGTTTTTCTGTTTCCTTGGGACTTTGGGAAGTAATGGTCAGAGTTCCAGTGGTAGGCTTCTCAGGGAAAAAGTTTATCTCCTGCAAGGAATTGGAAGTCAGTTTAAACCACAAACTCCAGTGGAGAAGGGATGCTCTGTGTTTACTGAAGTGTGGATTGTAGACAGTTTTCTGCCCACAGGCCTACTGAGGAGAGGTGTTTCTCATTGATCTCCCCTCGATACCTGCCTCTGTTAGAATGGTCATGGCTTGTGCCCCAGAATGTACAGATGTGACTCAAAGATGCAAGATTCACTGGCTATCCATTTCACCAGTTTTTGGCTTTCTTTTAATGTTATTTTGTGATTGTTACTTTTGTTGCTGGTGTGGTCATTTTTTCTCCTTTGAGACTTTCTATGAAACTCAAGTAGCAGCATATAGAAGGCTAAGAGAGCAACAAAAGAGATTCATTGTCATTTCACCTTCTATATCAAAGTCCCCCAAACCATTCTGCCTTTTCTCTTAAGTCCCTTAGAGTTATTATGACTATTAGATTTTGTGTGGAGTAGTTTATTGTGATGTGCAGAAGTTAAATAGTTGCTATTTTCACTATCCTATCTGGAACTGGAAATTCCTTACTGAATTACTAATTTTGTCTTTTATATTTTTCAACCAATTATATTTTAAACAAAATCATAATATAATTTCAAGACTCAAAAGCTTCTGGATACAGGCTTATCTATAATTTAACTGAACACATACTGATGTGAGATGTAAGACATAACTCTACAATTATAACTTACCATTGTAAGAATTGGCAAGGACAAATGTTGAGTTCAACATTGCAGCCTGAGACATATTTATATTTGAAATATCGGCATGAATATATGAAGTCTTCACTAATCACTTCTCAGTGGGAATTGGCACAAAAGGGCATAACTGTAGGATTAAATTTGAGGTAAATTAAAAGATATGTCCAATGCTTTTTAAAATTGATTCCTTTGGAATATTTATGTGTTAAATATCCCCTTGTTGCTGTTATATTTATAAAATACAGTAAAATGATTATAAATGAACTCAGGGTCAGTCAAAAAGTACTATGCTCTGGGGAAATATATGGAGCAAACAGAGATTGCTGAGGCAATATATAATTGAAAGTGCTGTGGGGCTACTCAGTGAGAGCCAGCCTCAGCAAACTTAACATCAACAGAGCTGTCACCCCATCCCAATTTGCTCCTAGAGCTTTTTAATCAACAGATAATGTGTTTTAATTTTTAAAATTAATTTATATTTAAATTAAAAACAATCTTATTTTACATACCAATCCCAGTTCCCACTCCTTCACATAGTCCCATTTCCCATACCAACCACCCACTCCACACCCCATCTTCTCTTTAGGGAGGGTAAGGCCTCAATGGGGGATCATGAAAGTCTCTCACATCTCTTGGGGCAGGACCTAGGCCTGCCCTTGTGTATCTAGACTGAGAGACTATCCCTCCATAGGGAATGTGCTCCCAAAGTTCATTTATGCACTAGGGATAAATAGTGGTTCCACTGCCAGAGACTCCATACACTGCCCAGGCCCCCCAACTGACACCCACATTCAGGGGTCCTGGTTCGGTCCTATGCTGGTTCTTCTGCTGTCAAACTGGAGTTTGAGAGCTCCCACATGCTCAGGTCAGCTGTTTCTGTGGATTTTCCCAGCATGGTCTCAAACCCTTTGCTCATCACTCCTCCCACTCTACAACTGGTTTCCAGGAGTTTGGCTGAGTGCTTAGCTGTGAATCCCTGCTTCTGCTTCCATCAGGTACTGGATGAATGCTCTAGGATAGGATAAGCATTGATAGTCATCAGTCTCATTATAGGAGAAGGGCATTTAAGGTATCCTCTTCACTATTGCTAAGATTCTTAGTTGGGGTCATCCTTGTGGATCTCTGAACATTTACCTGGTGCCAGATTTCTCTTTGAACCTATAATGACTCACTCTATTAAGGTATCTCTTTTCTTGCTCTCCATCTCTGTTCTTTCCCTAACTCAAACTTCCTGATCCCTCATGTTCTCTTCCCCCCTCTTCTTTCTGCTACCTTCCTCCTCCCTCCCCCATGCTCCCGATTTACTCAAAAGATCTTCTCTCTTTCCCTTCTTGTATGCCCATATATGTCTCTCTTAGGGTCCTTCTTGTTTCCTAGCTTCTCTGGGTTTGTGCATTGTAAGTTAGTTATCCCTTGCTCTATGTCTAACATCCACTTATGAGTGAGTACATACCATATTTTTCTTTCTGTGTCTGAGTTACCTCACACGGAACAGTTTCTTCTCATTCCATCCATTTGCCTGTGAATTTCAATATTTCATTGTTTTTCTTTTCTGCTGAATAGTACTCCATTGTGTAATTGTACCACATTTTCTTTACGCATTCTTCAGTTGAGGGGCATCAAGGCTGCTTCCAGGTTCTGGCTATTACAAATAGTGCTGCTACGAACATAGTTGAACAGATGTCCTTGTTGTATGATTGTGCATCCTTTGGGTATATGCCTAAGAATGGAATTGCTGGATCTTGAGGTAGACTGATAACCCATTTTCCTGAGGAATCACCATATTGATTTCCAAAGTGGCTGTACGAGTTTGCATTCCCATCAACAATGGAGGAGTGTTCCTCTTTCTCCACATTCTCTCCAGCATAAACTGTCATTGGTGTGTTTTTTTTTTATTTTAGCCATTCTGACAGTTATAAGATGGTACCTCAGAGTTGTTTTGATTTGCATTTCTCTGATCTCTAAGGATATTGAGCAATTTCTTAAGTGCCTTTTGGCCACTTGTGATTCCTCTGCTGAGAATTCTCTATTTACAGATACTGTGTTTTCAGTGGAAATGCAAGGAAGTATATCTCAGAATATATAATGAATAACTAGAAGTTTAGGTTGAATTTTGCAAGGCAGACACTCACCTTAAATGATAGAACTCTTCTTGCTCTTCTTTGCTTTGACACATGGTTTGGAGAAACTATCACTGCCATTGTATTATTTTATCTTTATCTATCTTCTTCTATGACCTCCTATGTGATTTAACCCATCAACTTGATGCATTCCAGAATTATCTGGTGGTAGAAATTCCTCCTTCTCATAGCCATCAATAGTCAACAACTCCTCAGCCAGAGGTGGGTGCTTGTGTGCCATGACTCTATACTCACTGGAACATTTACTGTCATGAACTTGTGTAGGTACAGTAGATGTTAGTTCATGGGGGCATCAATTCTGTTCTCTCCAGAAGGCACTGCTCAGGTCTTCCCCAACATGGCTCTTTATACCTCTTCCAGGATGTTCCCTGCATCTTGCCAGGAGGGTGTGTGGACTACTTGGACCATTGAAGGGTGAATGCCCTTTGTTTTAAAAACAGCTTATGTCTTTTTGTTTCTTTGGGAGTTGTGTCCAATATACCCAAACTAATTTTTTTGAAGTTCAATAGCTCAAATTCATATTGTCCATTTTCAAGTGTGCCTTTTCTTTCTACTTTCAGAAAGAACATATTCCATTAAAAACTTTCTTGTAAAAGGTTTAATGAAATCACATAGTCACAGTGAAAATAAGGTCAAGTGAAAAGCTTTTGTTAATTTCTTTTCTTTTTCATTTGAACTGAATCCAGTTGCTGGAAATAAGTCATTTTGAAGGAGACAATAATTTAATTTTTATGTTGATTATAATTTTTTTTACATAAGGGTCTATTTTTTCTTGTTGTGAGTTAGTTCTCATTGGCTACTTGTAGCTCTCAGTACTGTTCATATTTTAGGAAATACAAAACTCTTTTTGCCAAACCTGCGCATGTGGCTTTTCTGCTCCCAGGGTGCCTCCCTATATATAGCTCCTATATACAATATCAAGTGTTTCTGAAGGGTAGGGCTTTATCTTCTGTCTACTGCTTGGGATAGTAGATAATAACATACTTTTAATTAAGTAGTCATTGTAAGGCTTGGGAATATATGCAAACTGAAGGACAAGGCTTGCAGAGCACAGACAGAATGTGATACATGGGATTGCAAGTGTTTTCACTAATTTTCTTGTGACCCTAAATGAATTTTAAATCTTATTTTCTCCTTTGTAAAATTCCTGTTTTAGTTGTATATTTTGTTTTCTGTAGCATACCCATCCATAGACTAAAGGATCATGTAGTTGAGATCCTAAATGCCCTGGCTTCTTTTCTAGAATAAATCAGTTTAGTAGACTTCACTAAATGATTTTAGATATGTCAAAACCATGTTAGTATACTAGTCATTATCCTCACAAATTCAAGTCACTGAATGCAATGTGATTGAATTTTTTATAATATTATTTATTTTTTCTGTTCCTTACTGTTGGACAAGCAGAAAATTCCATATTAAAGATAGTTCATAAAAACCAATCCCTACTTGGGTTTGAATTCTAACTCATTAAATTGCCTTTGTGACATTAAGGAAATCACTCACTTTTCCATACATTAATCTTCCCACTTGTAAAGTGGAAATTGGATTTATTATTTTTCTGAATTTGTATTCTCTTATTATTTAAATTAGAAACAAGTTTCTTTTACAAGTCAATCTCAATTCCCTCTCCCTCCCCTCCACCCCTGCCCCCCCACCAACCCCCTATCCCAACCCCTTTATGCTCCCCAGGGAGGATGAGGCCTTCCATGGGGGGGTTCAAATCTGTTATATCTTTCGGAGCAGGTTCTAGACCCTTCCCAGTGTGTCTAGGCTGAGACATTATCCCTCTATGTGGAGAGGGCTCCCAAAGTTCATTTGTGTACTAGGGGTAAATACTGATCCACTACTAGTGGCCCCATAGATTGTCCACACCTCCAAACTGACTTCTTCCTTCAGGGGGTCTGGAACAGTCCTATGCTGGTTTCCCAGCTATCAATCTGGGGTCCATGAGTAAACTTTGTTCAGGTCAGCTGTTTCTGTTGGTTTCTCCAGCCTGGTCTTGATCCCTTTGCTCATCACTCCTCCTTCTCTGTAACTGGATTCCAGAGTTCAGCTCAATGTTTAGCTGTGTGTCTGGGTCTGCTTCCATCAGCTACTGGATGAAGGCTCTGGGATGGCATATAGGGTAGTCATCAATCTCATTATTGGAGAAGGGCATTTAAGGTAGCCTCTCAACTGTTGCTTAGATTGTTAGTTGGGGGTCAACCTTGTAGATCTTTGAACATTTCCCTAGTACCAGGGTAAGGGTTAGGGTTAGGGGAAATTGGGTGTATTACTCTGAGTTTGTTTTGGAATTTTGATAATACTTATAATTGTCCCAGGTATATGTTAAAAACTTACTAATATTAACTGTTAATATATAAAACATATAAATATCTTTATATTCATTAAAATAATTTACATCTAGTATCCACTTATGAGTAAATAAATTCTGTGTTTGTCTTTCTGAGTCTGAGTTACTTCATTCAGGGTGATTTTTTTCTAGTTCCATCCATTTGCCTGTGAATTTCAATATGTCATTGTATTTTTTTCTGCTGAGTAATAATCCATTGTGTAGATGTACCACATTTTCTTTATGCATTCTTTGATTGAAGGAAATCTAGGTTGTTTCTAGGTTCTGGCTATGACAAATAATGCTGATATGAACATAGTTGAGGTATCATTGTTCATGTGGTATGATTGTGCATCCTTTAGGTATATGCCCAAGAGTGTTATTGCTGGGTTTTGAGGTAGATTGATTCCAAATTTCCAGAGTAAATGCCATACTGTTTTACAAAGTGGCTATAAAAGTTTGCATTCCCACCAGCAGTGGAAGAGTGTTCCCCTTACTCCAAATCCTCTCCAGCATAATCTGTCATTAGTGTTTTTTATCTTAGCCATTATGATAGGTGTAAAATGGTAGGTATCTCAGAATCCTTTTGATTTCCATTTCCCTGGTGGCTAAGGGTGTTGAAAAAAATCCTTAAATGTCTTTTGGCCATTTGAGTTTCTTCTGTTGAGAATTCACTGTTTAGATCTATAACCCATTTTTAAATAGGATTATTTGTCATTTTGGTCTAGTTTCTTGAGTTCTTTATATATTTTGGAGATCAGCCCTCTCATGTGTGGCCCCCTCTGGATGTGGGTGACAGATATGTTGGTTTATCTTTTGCGGGACCCTGACAGTGGCACCAGGATCTATCCCAGGTAAATGAACTGGCTTTTTGGAACCTATTATCTTTGGTAGGATAACTTGCTTAGCCTTGATGCAGGAGGAAGAGCCTTGGTTCTGCTTCAACTTAGCATGCTCCATGGAAGGCCTTACCCCTCTGAGGAGTGGGCAGGGAGTATAATGGGGAAGATGGGGAGCAGGAGAAGGGGAGGGAGAGGGAACTAGGATTGGTATGTAAAATGAAAAACAAATTTTTAGAAGAAAACATCTCTCTCTCTCTTTCTCTCTCTCTCTCCGTGTGTGTGTGTGTGTGTGTGTGTGTGTGTGTGTGTGTGCGCGTGCGTGCGTGCGTGCGTGCGTGCGTGCGTGTGTGTATGAGTGTTGTGTATGTATGTAAAACCACTGATAAGTAGCTCCACTTTACTCAAGTCCTCAAAGTGGCTATATCAAATCACTTCCTAATCCATTGGCTCTCACATGTATTTCTTCTAAGGGTCAATGTCTTAAATCAAACAAAAACAAACAAACATACAACAGCAGAAAACCAAAAACTGCACCATCATCCACTCAAATGTTCCACTTAGAGGTCAGCAAATTCTCTACTCCCTTATTCCCTTTGTTTCATTTTAATATAAGAAAAGCTTGAATATCACTTCTGCTTCCTAACTTTTTTGTAAGTCTTTCATTTCACTAATGAATTATGGGTTAAAATAATCCTGACCCTTAGAGCACTATCTTCTAAGTGTTCATCTGCCAAGGAGATTAATCACTCTCCTTACTTCTCAGATGGCACTGATCCAACCATTTGGTTCATTTTTGTCTGGAATGTCATTTCTATAAGGCAAATATAATTTTGTGTTTTAATAATTTTAAACATTTCACCACTTTTTACTTGAAGATTAAAATCTGAGGTCCATATTATGCATTAGTGTCACCTTGACCTCAAGGGGTGCATCCCCAAACCTGAAAAATATCTTACACTGCTGATAGAACCAGACCATTTTATTCTACTTCTTCATACATGTACAAACACCTTAATGTAGAAGAAAAAGATTAATAATGACTAATATTTAAATAGAACTCTAATAACATATTATAATAAGGTAACCAACAGCATCATCACTGATTATTGGGATTATTATTCAATAAAATAAAATTTACTTTACCACAGGCTCTAAGATATTCTCAAAGTTGAGCTGATATCCAGGAGAGCTACCATGGAACTGTGATCAAGTAGGGTATTCAGCTCTCTGCACAGAGGGATGGAGCAGGCCAGTAGCATGCAGAGAAGGATGGTCCAAGATTCCAACTCACTACTCAGAAATTCATGTAATGTTAAACTTATACAAACTATTTATTTCTATAACTTTCCATTTAGACTATGGTAGACCATAGACCATTGAAATCATGGAAAGCAGAATTTTAAAGGAGGAGTGTTAGGTAGTTTTCTGAGTTAGAATCCTGATATAAACAGCTTAAAAGGAAATGCAGTTTATTATAGCTCATGAGTTCACAGATTTCAATCCATCCATTTAGCTTCCTTGTTTCTGAACTTGTGGTAAGGAGTGGGGTAGTCACCTTAAAACAAATAGGTAGCAGATTTGGGGGAGAGGTATGGCGACCTGCTATACCCACAAAACATGTATCTTCACACCTTGATGTATTTCCCTTCCAGAAATTTCTAGAACTTTCTATAATAGGATTATAAGCTGGGATTATAAGCATTCAACACACACGTGCATATTGGAGTACATTTGACACTGGAACCATAACGTAGGGGTTCTCTTTAATGTGTGATTTTTCTGTGCTTTCTTTTCAGCTTCATCTCTCACACTTAACACTTCATCCGTCTCTCACACAATGCCCTCTGTAGTGAACCAAATCAGCATCTACACGCACTGTTACAGAACCTACCTTAAGGCTGGGCAATGATTAGAAGCCCAGTCTGATTCTGTAGTTAGGATATCTGCTTAAAGCCTCCATTATAAGCATCCTTCTGCACAGAGCTTAATCTGAAACATATGCAATCCCCAGGAAGTGGCACTAGCAATGGCAACAGTGGAGTGAATACACGAAGTCAAAGGGTCTCCTCTACAGCAAGTCATTGTCTGTGTAGTGACTGATAGAAGCAACAATGGTGAGGACATTTGGTGAAATCAGGAATGAGAAACACATACTTGTACAAAGAGTCTTATATACACTTGCAGAAACTATCTTGTAGGCACAGAGAGCAGTCACAGCGTGTGTTACAAAACTGCTATTACACCCATCACACTAAGAAGGGAAATATACATTTATTTGTCCTGAAAGAAGAAAGGTGTAAGTTTTAATAAAAGCTAACCAACTTAGTGGTTGACCATTAATAATACTCTCTGCCCACTTTCCATTTAACATTTGTAAGTTAGGAACATGTTCTACTACTACCTACCAGTAGCTTGGGAGACCAAATGTGTTCTGTTGTTGAGGCAGGAAGCACATGACAGTTCAAAGTTCAGAGAAATGAAACTGATAATGTAAAAGACTTACACATTTATAAATGACAATGTGTAAATAATAGAGGTTTTGATACTAAATTTGTCAAAACATCACTGTGTAAAAACAACAAAACATGAAGAGTTTGAATTGTGAGATTACAGAAAACCATTCATCCTTGGGTCCTCATTTGCAATGTAGATATATGACTGACTCCTCTTGATTTACCACATTGTTGTTACAGCTGAATTGCTGGAAATCATAAATAAAAAATCTTACATTTTGAAGAACTGACTTAGTATGTAAGTGAGTCGCAGTTTACTCAGAAAGGTAATTTAAATTATTTTGTTTTATAACTCAATGTCTTAATTTAACATAAAAATTAGGAAGATTCTAGCTTTTAATATGTTTGCATATATATATATATATATATATATATATATATATAATATATATATATATCCACACAGAAAGAGAATTGAGAGGTACAGAAGGAGGGATCAAAGAAAAAAATGTCAATCCACAGAAAGATTAGAAGTTAAACCAGAATGTTGTATCAGTAAACAAATTACTGGAACCATTTCTATTTGCTTATTTTGAAATGCTGTGAGAAGTTTCTATAGAGGATTTGCTTTGCATAAAGTTAAATAATACCTGAAACCATGAGACACTGTCATGTCAACCTGTATGAATTTTATGAAAGCAGTAAGGAACTTTATGCTTATGTTAAGCACAGAGAATTCCAGAATATTCTCATAATTCTTCACTATTCTATATACTTAACCATCATCATTTCAAAGGCAGCAAAAGAAAATAAGTTGCCTTTTCTAAAAAAGGTATTTTCCAGATTAAAAACATTATCTAGGGAGGGGCTGAGGTTCGGTTAAGGATATCTGATGCTGTTACAAAGGAGACCTGTTTGGTTACCAGAACCACATATGCAGCTCCAGGTACCCAAAGCCTTTTTTGCCTTCCATGGGCACCAGGCACACACATGACATACATACAATAATCAGGATTTCATACACACACATAAAAATGTATTTAATAATATAGGGAGAATCTGATTTTTGTAAGATTGTAATAAAATGCTAACTTTAAAATGTACATGTAAGATTTATATCATGGGCAAAAATTATTACAAAAAAATCTATTAAATGTGACTTTCCCTGAAAAATTCCACTATCATACTCTTGTCATAAGCTTATAGAAGATAAGGATGGCTTTAATTGTGAGATCATCATGGAGGAAAAGAAAGAGGATTGTTATAATGGTGTCCAGGAAGCAGTGTGAATTGTCTGGGGTTCTGTGTGCTTGTCAAGTTAGAAGGTGAGAATCCAGATAACAAGGAAGAAAACATGAAATTATGCACACATGTATACATACATTCCATAGGACACAAATCTATACATATCTGTGAATACATTGGGAAGATTAGCAAGTTTGCTGATTGAAACTGATTTTTTTCCATTGAAACAGTTGGTCTTTATTTCTTTATTTTTTGGTATTTATTTCTTTATTCATTGCAAGTTGATTTATTTATTGATTGGTTGGTTGGTTGATTGAGTGTGAGTGTGTGTGTGTGTGTGTGTGTGTGTGTGTGTGTGTGTGTGTGTGAACAAGCTCTACTTCCCACAAAAAGAGGCTTGAAGTACAGAAATATCACTGACTGTAGGCTACCTAGGGAATGCAAATGTATGTGAACATCAGGAACTAAGTAGAGGGCTTAGTGATAAGCTATGTCACTGTGGATACACTCATAGAATTAGTGAACACTCAGAATTGATAGGTAAGCTTTGAAAAAATTTCTAGGAAAATTACCCCAGCCATAATATGATATTTAATTAATAGGAATTATAATATATATTCTCTCACTGCCTAGCAACCAGCCCTGACCATTTTCTTTTCTCAATTAATTGGCCAAGCAGCAGTCATTAAATATTTGTTGACTGTACCTTAGCATCAGATGATTCTCAAATTCTTTCTTTAGACAAATCTCTATTATAAACTAGAATCATAGCCTTCTCTAATGAATAGTCTTAGTGAGAAGATAAGAGGTTGAATTTTAAATTTTATAGTCTATACCTGCCATGATAGTATTAAATTGTAGATCTTTCACATGTTACTTATAGCTTTATGAATTTTAAACTCTAAAATGACTCAACACAATGCTCAAAAGATAGGCAAACATAATTAGGAATTCAAGTTTTGGGATTGTGAAGGTTTAAGCTAGAATCTATGTTCTGCCACACACACTAGTTTTGTGACCCACACAAAGCCCCACCCAGCCTTCTTCTTCCATGTCTATATAATGTAACAGTATTTCTGCCAAGAGATTTGTGGAAATAAAATAATGTAACCTATAAAAACCTTAGTATAATACTAGGCATATTACATATGTGCTCAATTATTATTTATTATTCTGATGGAAAAATGGATTTTAGTTAAATTTAGAGTATAAATTATTTGCTTTATCAGACTTCCTCTTTTCATTAGATTTAACATGGAAAAATGAAATGTCTCATGAATGTACCTTCTATTTTCCTGTATTCTTATCCCTGAATAGTAATCACCATTTCGGTAATGTATGATAAGGACATTTGCTTTTTTTAAAAAATCTACCAAAATACAATTTTCACATCATGAAGACAGACTATTATATCTACTTGTACATAAGAGAATTCATCATGGTTGAAGAATTCCAGTCAGGAGCTTAAAAATTAACAGATAGGTGATTTTGAGGCCAGCCTGGTCTCCAGAGCAAGTGCCAAGATAGGCTCCAAAGCTACACAGAGAGACCCTGTCTCGAAAAACCAAAAAAAAATTAACAGA